>NC_060033.1:12073653-12392884 GCF_905333055.1 Maniola jurtina
ATTTTTGTCTTAACTCTGCCTCTCTTAAGCTCTGCAGTGGTGTTGCATATTCCTCTTCACTGTCACTGCTTGTACTGCTTACATCTAGAACTATTTCTTTATTTGGGTCAACCTACAAAAAAATCAAATTAATAATTTAAGGTATGATAGCCTTCTGGTTAAGTCAGTTGGGGGATCCGGGATTTGATTCTAGACAAGCACTTCTAAGTTTTCAGGGTATGTGTTTTTAAGCTACTAAATACCATTTGCTTTAACAGTGAAGGAAAATAGTGAGAAAACCTGCATCAGCCAGTGTAGAGGACTATGACCTAAATCCTTCTCATTTCACTGTATTTGTCTCTATCTTCTTAGATAGATGCTGACGGTAAAATTTAAGATAAATTTAATGATGAATGTGCAGGTAATATAACATTCAAATAGTGTTTTTGTTAGTATTAAACTTACTTTTATAAAGTTTCGACACTGAAAGGTTAGGTGTCCGGCATAACCACACTTTTTGCACGCCGCTCTCGAGCTGTCTTTACCTATTTTATTTACTAAGTCAGTGTAATTGGACATTTTATTATTTTTCTGTTAGAAAATACGTAAAAAGCTCGAAAATCGTACAAAAACGATTTCTAAATCCAATCCTACACAACGCAAACAGTGTTGCCAACTCTTTAAAACTGTTTGTCGCTGTGATATGAGGCCTTCGAAAAGTCGCCAGATATCGCCATGCGTAGAAAAAAAATCGTTAAAAATTGCTGAAAAAAAAATAGAAAACCAATAATGTACACAATAAATGACAATTTTTTTACTGGATAGTGAAACTTAATAGAAAAAAACCGAGTAGCAGTAACATTATTAATTAGGTTGGACGTTTCTACTAACTTAAAATACGTTGACGAAAAAAATTTATAAATAAAAAAATTACAAATATCAAGGAACTGACTTAGAAGCAAGCCTCATAATTATGTGATCTAAGACCGTGATCTCCATTTCATAGGTAATTTTTTTTTCAACCAAGACACTTTTCAAAAGTATTTTTTTTTGTCACAAAATGAAAAAAGTTCTCGCTTCTTTGAAAATTCATCAGATCTGGCGACTTATCGCTAAATTGGCAACACTGAACACAAACATCGTTGACAGTTGACGTCTGCTGTCTATTTGACAGATCAACTTGACAAGTGACAGTTAAAACCATAGGTAAAAAATTAAAACACGTTCCATTCCACGCTATTTTTTTAAAGAAAACGCTCATAAACCATTATTATTTGAACAGACATGCAAGATTTACATAAAATGAGATAGAAGAAATGTTAAGAAGATGGCAGAGTTCTTGCCACTGTGCGACGTGCTGTTCAACGTGATATCACTCGCTGGGTACTTCTGCGATGTGGTTTTCGACCTCGTGATGGGCTATGCGCTACTAGAACGGGGATATAAATGTACATTTGCAGCCACTATATCTATTGTCATCACGTCGCTACTCATATCACAGGTTTGCATGACAAGATATTCGATATGTGAGGAAAGCTTAAGGCGTTGTCCTAATACAATGCGAATGCGCGATCATTGCCAGTTCGCGCTAATTTTACTCGTATGAACGCGACATAACATACAAACATACTGATCTCGAATAGTTGTTCTAATTAGCATTCGCGCGATGTCGCGAAATCGCGTTGTATTAGGACGACGCCGAAATGCTGTTAAACGTATACCTAACATACCAATGTAATAAATCCGAAAGTATGTACCTATGTCTGTCTGCCTGCTAGCTAGCTTTTCACGGCCCATTCGTTTAACCGAATTCGACGAAAGGCATTGAAATAGTTTGCATCCCAGGAAGGACATAACATTTATTCCGGAAAATCAAAGAGTTCCCGCGGGATTTAAAAAATCTTTATTCCGCAGACGAAGCCACAGGCATCATCTAGTATCACTTAATGGGTACTTTTTAACCACTTCCAAAAAGGAGAAGGTTATTGTGCTTATACGGATTTTCTCGGATTGTATTACTCAGTCTATAAAACAGGCGACTGGTATTTTTCCTTTAAATCCATGAAAGACAAAATACCAATAATTATGGTTCAACACGTTTCCAGGTGTTATCGCTTCGCTGGTACCTGCATGTGTGGTGGGCGAGCGAGGGGCGCAAGGACCGGCCGCCGTGGCTGCCCATACTCCTCCATTGTCTGCAGATGGGGGTGCTGTGGCGGTACGCGCGACTGCTCGTACCCGTCGAGCTGAGACGAGTGAAGCACCAAGTTCGAGATCTATGTAAGTGATTAGTAATAATAATGTCTTTCCGACCGAATTACGGCCAACGGTGGCGACGGCTGTTGCCTAATCTCCATAGAGATAAGCCACTGCGCCGGAGATATTATAGTGCACAAGTGTGTGCGCAAACACAGGTGCACTCTCTATTCCCTCACTCTTATAATCCGATAGGACGGTAATCGGCACGATCATGCGCAGGACCGACGGTTTTAGGTGCTCTCCGAGGCACGGGGGTGCAACACCGCTAACCTCCTTTATACGGGCTATTAGGTACAGAAAATCCTTAACAATATCCAATCCCTGACTATTTTTTGCCCCGCCCTGGGAATCGAACCCAGGAAATCCTCATGTGCAGTCGAACATGCTGCAGTCATGACTCATGAGGCAACGACAACAAAGATCTCTTTCGTGATCATCAAACCCTCGAAGAACTTAGGAAATGACACCAATAAAAAACAATCATTTGGTAATAGATACTGAATTACCTAAGGCTGGTTATACAACTGTACTGAGCGGAGACACAAGTGAGGCGCTAGAACATCGTTTCACAGCAACACGGATTGTTTCGTACGGGACACGCTCCGGGTAGAGTCCGTACCCGTACACGTACGGGTCTTCCGTACTACGGGCGATCCGTACAGATCTCCCGTACAGCTGTGAAACCAGCCTTTCTGTTTCTGATCAGAGTTTCTGGTCTAGTTATCATTTGTATGGGATTACAGAACAGAGAGAGCCCTATACTTATAGCCCTAACTTCTTTCCGTGGATAGATAATAGTATGGAATATTTGGTAGGCATGCTGCGGTTGGTGCACGCGTTCTGCGAAGCAGCACCGATGCTACTGCTGCAGTTGCACATACTGCTGAAGGACGCTGACCTGGACCCCGCCAACGAGCTGGCGATCACTCCAGACCCCACCGTGGATGAGCCTTCAGGTAACAGTCTTATAAATACCTTGCTCGTGTTATTGGCTGATAGCTTTAGCCAGTTATAATACTACCACTTTTATAAATTACTTGAGCAAATTTTGTTGAAATCTATAGATAGACAGCACTTTAACCACTTTAACTTTGCTTAGACTTAAGTTTCAGTTAAAATGAGATATATGCCAGCGGTATAACAGTGTCTTAAGTCTGAGCATAGTCAAAGTGCGCTCTATGATAGTGCGTTCCATCTATAGAGCGCTGTGTGTTCCATCGTAGCGCCTAAACTACTGGGCCGATTTTGACGAATGAGGTGTCAATTCATTTGTTGTAAAGGTCCGGGTGACACAGGCTATATTGTTACGAAAAAATTGACCTATCGGATGTTACATAAAATACTCCAATTTTTTTTTTTACTATTGGTATCGAGTGGGATGTCAAATGAAAGAAGAGAAAATTCTGAGTTCTGAGTATAAATGTATGAGAACATTAAAATATACCAAGCGACATAAAACATTTTTAGTCTTACATTTCAGCGTTTATTACGACAATCATAGTCTGGTTTTAGTTTTCAACTTTATTTTGTTGTTTGTAATAGCCCTTGTATACGTAGTCATTAATGTTGGTAGCGAACAAAGCGTTCGCGGAGCTGAACGTGATATCGGCGTCCCTGTCGCTGTTCTCGGTGTGCTGGGCGCTGGCCAGCTTCAGCAAGAACGTGCGGCTGCAGAACGTGCACCGCCTCGTGCTCACTTGGCTCGGAGTTATTTTTCAAGTGAGTATGCCTTGTTTAACCTTGTTCCTTAATCCAAACTCTTAAGGTTCAATTTTCGATGGAATAATTTCACTTATGCGTCAGCCCCATATAATGGCACAAACCTTTTCCCAGTCACTTCCCAACTGCTTTAAAACTACGATTTTTTTTTCTTGAACGTAAAGTGGCAGCAGCACTCTACTAAGATAACAATCTAGCCTATGAGTGAAGCTAATAAGAAATATAAACGTACTTGTACCTAAGAATCGGTCCATTAACTTATCTCAGTTTATGGTTAAAAGTTTCTATTAGGAGACACTTTGTTCATGTGTTCTTGACTTCGAAAAATATATAAAAAGACAAGATCTAATCTTTTCAGCCTCGCTTGTATTTTATCTAATTATTGTATCTAATTCTTCCATTGTTTGATGCAGTTTTTGTGGCGGCTCGGAACGGTGTCGGCGCGGATATGCGCGCTCAGCGTGTACGCTCTAGTCTACGAGTATTGGGTGTTTTTAGTTATAGGTAAACATCTCCTTATTTCCTACTTACCACTTACTTTGTTCCAAGTATTGTTACTTGGAACGTATTGTCGATGCTAGACTCGTTTCCGTGGTTGCCAGGTCTCCACTGGGTGTCGATGTTCCTGTGGCTGATCTCGCCGAAGAACGTGTTCCACGGCGAGCGCATCAGCCGGCCGCGAAAGGCGTGCCTGTCCGCGCTCATCGCCTTCGTCTACGTGTTCGCGTACATCAACTTGCAGGAACACAACCATAGGCAGAAAATGGTGAGCGTTCATCCTTTGAACTTTCTCTTTTACACAGGATAAAGTTCAAAACTACTAACTATTCCTCTTAATAAACGCTAAAATATTGAAAAATTCTTTTTTGTCGCTTCATCGCTAATATTATATTTATGAACTCGGAATTTTCTTCTCTTTCATTTGATATCTCACTCAATAGGTACGATAGCAAAAAGAAAAAAAATTGGGTTCCCACTTTTTTGGATGTAACGCCCGCCATACTGGTTTTGTCCATATAAAACACGTAGTGATTACATACTCTTTGATATGAAATGCCACCCGGACTTTAATAATGAATAGATTAACATAAACGGCACAGATTATTGGTGCATCTAGAATTGAAAAATCAGCCTTAAATGAAGTAACTTGTCTATAGGTTGTTTTCTACTGTGTGATGTGCGTCGAGAACTGCGTGCTGGTGACGGCTTGGTGGTGGTCGTGGCGCGGGGCGCTGAGGCCTGCCACTCTCGCGGCCTCGGCGGCCTCCGCCACTCTCGCGGGGCTCGCCTTCATGTTACTGTACTACAGGTAAGAATAGAATAGAGAACTGTGTGCTGGTGATGGCTCGGTGGTGGTTTTGGCGCAGAGCCCTGAGGCCTGTCACCCTCGCGGCCTTCGCCTCTCTCATTACTACTGATATTCTAGCATCAGCAAACAACCCAAATGCGCTACAGAAACAAGACAATCCCGTCAGAGGCTTCAACAATTGTCAACCGATACACGTCCACATACATAGATCTCTTGTAGAAACTTCCACACGCCACGCTCTTACGCCGCTTGAATCCAGCGGCTCCCTGCAATTTGGTTGAAGTCACCTGATCCATCTGGAGGTCTATCAACGCTGCGCTTTTCGGTGTGAAGTCGCTATTCCCAGATCGCTATTAAGCTATAGCCATATTTTGAACTAAGTATATGCCACATCAATTGTCACTTCAGTCTCACCGCCCGTTGAGCTATTTTGGTTGCTCTGGCTATTCTACGGATCTCCCTATTTTTTACTAGATCACGTATGGTTCGGCCACAATATCGGGATTCAGCGAATGATTCGTAATATCACCAATTATGTGGCCACCGGCAATCTTATTGTTCCGCTAATTTGCGCTAACCCGAATGTAGCTCGGTGTTGAGTCAGCATTTACCAAATCCCGACTGTGGAGCCGTGGCAGTAGAGAAACTCCGAGCATAGCTTCCTCTATCGCCCACAATATGTATTGATAAGTCCGTTTAATCTGCAGGTACTTCCACGTGCGTCGACTCGGCTACATGTTGGGCGAGCATCAACAGGGCACCAATAGTACAAATGCATCATCACAAAACAAAAATGGTAAAGTATTTTCAGAAAAATGTCAGTATTAAGTTTGCACCTCGCTAGAATGCGGCGCCTCTCCCACTTCCCCGCTCACCTCCCCGCGGTCGAATTGTCGCGTCAGTACGGTTCGCATACCTGTCTATGAGCGTCAGTGTGACGTAATCGACGCGAGGTGCAAACTTAGCTTGACCGAGTAGTATCATAAGGTATCATAGGTAATTTAAAAAAAACCACATTGGTAAGGCTTTTAATTGGCGTCGTTGTTATAGGTAAACCCAGTCAAACTGACAATGCGGTCATACCCGGTGTGTTCAACTGTAGATTTTCCAACCCAGTCAATAATAGGTAAGTAAGTTTTAAAACTATTTTTTTTAACAGCCTAAGAAAAAGTCACAGAAAATATACCTAATATTTCGGTTAGGAGACGAATAGGGGTCTTGGATTGTAGTAATAAAATAATGTGATGTTTTGTATAGTGGTAATTTATGGGGCTAGAATTCATTATTAAAGAGAATAATTTAAAAAATTGGATTTTTCGTTATTTTGCAATAATAATTATAGACCCTCGGTGTGCGAGAAGAACTCGCACTTGGCCGGTTTTTTTTTTAAATCAAATACATATGTAGTTTATTGACTAAATTCCTCTCTATTTGAAATTTCGTTTCACTGGCCGCTCTCAAAATAAGATCCTGTATATCCTTAGCGCAGCAAATGGTCGTAAGAAGAAAAAACCTACCTCGTTCGTGCCCCCGCCCGCCGCGCCGCCCGCCGCCTTCTGGAGGCGCCCGCTGCCCGCCGCGCACAACCATCATGTGAGACTATGACCTGACCAGGAATATAAAAACTTCCTCTAGGGGCGCCACTCATACATGGTCTACTGGCCACTAATGGCCTTGTATGTTGTATGTATTTTATTTTTCTGGTCAGGCTTTACCAATCTAGTTATTACTTTTTCTAGTACTCATACTGTACTTACAGGTAAGTATACTGGACATTGCCACTAATTATATCCACCACCCACTAACTACACTCATAAATGCTCGTTACGTAATGAATTTGTGAATAAAGTTTGAATAAGGCAATAGAAAATTTTAGATATATTTCTGATAAAACTTAAATTAGCTTGAATAAACATAGTGACTCTCTGGTTCCATCGTTTTCACAATGTTGGGATTTATGTACATGTTAAGTTTTGCGTGTTAGGAAGTTTTACGTCGAATAAAACTGCCACCAATACCTACTCATATGTGTTTCCTTCTCGTACTTACCAAAAGTAATCCAAGTTACGGACAAATTGATAACAATTAATTACTTCATTTGAATAACTTAAGTTTTATTTCAATATTTTTCTTATATTTTAGGGTGGCTCATCAGAAAACGAAGGATCGAGCGTCGGGTCCCGAGTGAACATTCAGCAGAAATTACAAGAGAAGAAACAAAAACAACTCGCAGAACTTAGAGTAATAGAGGAGGAAATCAAACAGGGGAAGTTAGCCAAAACCACGCCAGTTGCGGCCGAAGAAATATACAGCAGTCTGCAAAGACAGCCCATTCCGCGGGCGAAAACGCACGCAGAACCACCCGCGTGGCCCAGTATAGAAATGACACATTCATACCAAAACTACCCCGTACTGCCACACACGTGCAATCTATACCCAACTTACACTGAAATAAAACCAGAGTACAACGTCCCAAACTTCCAAAACACAGAGACTAGCAACGATATAAAGATGCGCGTCCAGAATATATACAACCAAGACTCTAGAACTTTCTACGAGAATCCGTCCAATCTTCGAAACGAGGTCCCCAGAACACCGTTAAGATCCTCGAATTATCTAGTCCCCGAAAATAGAAAATACGAATCGAATGCCCAATGTCGGAGTCCGAGAAACGTGCTCAACAGCAGTCCAAGAAATTATCTACCAGATGTTAGCACTAACAATTATGAAGCAACGCAAAATAACGCAAGATCTGTGCAAAATAACTCGAGTATCTACTCTGAGGACCACAGGCAAAGTATTGGGGAATTTTCTGGATATTGTGAGGACAATAGTCAGAATGTGTACGGGAAGTACGGGGACGCCAAAGAGGAGTATGTATCAGCATTACACAATGCTCTAGCAAACGTCCAAAACATAGACAATATGAGGGGAATTTATAACGACGTGGGGTGTAGTCAGTATGGCCAGAATTGTGATAGGGTGTTCCCATACCAGTTGGGCGGGAAAAAAATGGAGCAAATGAGGAAGATGCAGAGGTGTCGTACCCCGGAGATATTGCTGGCGCCTCATTATTTGGAGGGGTGTAACAGACAAGTTTGCTGCAACTGGGGTGCGCCTTATACGTAAGTTTGTTTTTAAAAGGGTTTCTAGAGTTCCAGGACATCTTCGAACCTAGGTCCTAGGTAATTAACCTGGTGTTTATAATACCTCAGCTATTTGAACAGCTAGGTCTGTTGCTCACCTAGTTTTACTTCGCTACCACCATCTTCGCAAAATTCCCGTTATATTGAAAGTTATTGTGGTTTAAAATTATTACCAGAACTCTGTTCACTTCGACAGTATTCTTGGTCGATTCCAAACGGGTAGTGACCAAATGATTAGTGGCTGCTTGTAAGGGATTGCTTTAGCAATAATGCCGCCCTTGCACCTTCAGGTATAGTTTCTTCTGCGTGTTCTGTATATTATGTAATGTTTGTGTGTGCAATGAAGAATTCAAAATAAATAAAAATGAATGATTTTTAGGAGTTTATCAGTGATACATTTTTTTTTTCTCTCAGGAATAGGAAAAAAGAGGAGAACTCCGGCGTATCGGGCGGGGTGGGCAGCCCGAGCGGCGCGGCGGGCGCGGCGCCCAGCAGCGGCTCCGAGTCCGGGGAGGTGCCCGCGCGGGACACGCCGCGCCCGCCCAGCGACATCGACAGTCAGGTAATACTTCTGTCGACTTTGACAGTCAGCTTCTTTCTTATATCTCTTCAAAGCAATTCTCTCGGCTAAGTTCTTAGACATTATAGGATTAGAAGTAGTAACACATTTACTTCTTCTAACCCTTCTTCTAACCTAACCCTAGAAGTAGCAGCGTACACGGGTGCCGAGCGCCGCCTCCAAAGAGGCACTCTTTAAATTAAATATTTTTGAATTAACGACAAAGTTGTGCTTTTTAGGGCTCCGTACCTCAAAAGGAACCCTTATAGTATCACTTTGTTGTCTGTCTGTAGTATTTAAAGATCTTGTTTTAACCTTTAAGTTTTTTTATTAGAAGAAATGCCAAATAATGGGTAATTTCACAGATATCGCTACCACGTTCGTACACACTGCCGCGCGAGTTTCGCTACTGGAGGAGACGTCCTCGACTACGCGACGCTCATGTTCCCAGTAATAACAGCAGTGATGGTAAGTCCGTGTGGGTTTAGATATTTTAAAAATCCCGTGGGAACTCTTTGACTTTCCGGGATAAAAAGTATCCTAATATCTCAGTCTCCAGGATGCAAACTACCTGTACCAAAATATATGATGCCCGCGATTTTTCCAAGAAAAAAAATTGCCTATGTTCATTGCCGAGATGCAAGCTATCCTTATCCCTTCGTCAAAATCGATTAAACGGATGGGCCGTGAAAAGATAGCAGGTAGACAGAAACACTTTCACATTTATAACAATTAATAAAATTAGTATGGAATCGATTTAATTTTTTTCATGTTTTACTAATTGAACTTCTTATTACTTCAATGAAATATTCCCTACCGCCACCCAAAGAAGATTGGCATCAAAAATTTGTGTAACATAATATTTTGTTACTTCCCAGGCGACGTCGATAGCGGAGACAACGACAGCGACCGCCGCTCCAACTGCTCCGCCTCCTCGCAGATACAGCCCCCCACGTACGGCGAGACGTTCCAGTACAACCGTCCCGACATGGTGCCGCGGCAGGACGAGCGCTACAACGAGAACGCGTACGCCGCGTGCCCGGACCGGCGGCGGCGCGGCTTCCGGAAACAGGGGCCTAAGCCCGAGACTAAACTTTAGGCATCTACTCGAAAATTTCATGTACAAATGTCTGGATGCCGCCGTCAAAACGCCGGAATGAATCCGGGCCGGCGGTAATTTAAACGAACGGCGGGACTAAACATTCGGTCCCGGCCGGACCATGAGGCCGCGACAAGACTTATTATCAAAGCGCGAACGTAGCGTGCCCGGACCGACGACGCGCTGCTTCAGAAAACAGAGGCCTACCTAACTCTGACACTAAACTTTAACGTGTAAAATATCCAGTTCCGACGAAATATTTAATTACCTCGTACAAATGCCCGGAGTTCAGGAAACAGGAGCCTACTTTAGGTTGTCCATTTACAAAGAAACATTTCAGTAGTACAAATGCCTGGACATCGCCGTCGAAACACCGATATAATAGCGTGTACGAAGCGTGCCCGGACCGGCGGGACTACATATTCTGTCCATTTACGTAGATTTCAGTATTTACAAAAACAAATGCCCGGAAATGGTGCCGCGACAAAACAACCGTTGCAATGAGAACGTATTGCTTAGACCGATGACAGTGCGGCTTCAGGAAACAGGGGCATAAGCCTACTTTTTTAAGTAATTCTGTTCAATTACAAGAGTAACAGACTTAGCTCAACGAATTAGCAAGCTGAAGTTTGTCGTAGAACCGATGGCCTCTGGGGCAGACGTATTCTAGAGGGGAGGCCGCGTTCTAGAGGGGAGGCAAGCGTAGTGTGATACGACCCTAATAGCGTGATGTGGTTGGATGAGAAATGCGGAAGATCGTGTGTGGTCGCGCGCCCTCGGATAGCAGTGGACGATAACAGGCTGATGGATAAAAATGAAAGAATATTCCAGCAGGTCCAAATACAGGGAGTTGTGGATCAGGGATATGTGATCTATCATCAAGAAATACGTAATGTTCCCGGACCGAACTCACCGAAGACAGCGCGGTTTCAGGAAACAATGAACTTAAGTAAAAAACCTAGGAAGGAACTTAAAAATTTAGTTACATTTATTTTGAGATTAACTTTTAGTATTTATTTAGGAACCGTTAACGCTTCTTCACATTTGTGAACTTTTAATAAGACATCACGGGGTTTGACATCTCAGACGAAATAACGTAACTCCAGTCACGATTTTAACTAATGACTCGAGTTTTATTAATTTGTCCAAATATGATATGTCAAAACGAAAGGTTTCCCCGATTCATAGCCAATTTTCTCCTTAGACGAGTGTCCTATAAGTTCTTATTATGTGAAAATTCTATAATTTGTATATTGAAAAGTGCCTTATCTTGTTTATAAGTGTAGTCCACCACCAAAAAGGTTTTGGTAGAAGAGATATAGGTAAATAAGTAAACTAACAGATTCGAAAGTAAGAAAGTAACTAAACTTATTTTGTAAAGTAAAAAGTTACATTTTATAAATGATATTAAGTTTTATAGGTTATAAAATTGTAAACTTTGTACTATTGTATTATATATATTGTATATTTGTATATTTATGTATCTAAACAGTTGTATAGAAGAAGGATGTATGTGACAAAAAAAAAACATAATATAGACATTTCAAACTTTTATTTGCTTTATTATCTATATTCCAATTGTAAAAGGGAAACCAATCACTCTGTGTCTACTACTTTTCTACGGATCGTCTGCCATTTACACAATATAAAGAAACATCAACCAAAATAAGGTTTAATTCACAATTACACATTTAATGTTGATTAAATCTATCTTAGAACTAATGGTCTGGTCGCACCGAGAGTTGACTGAAGGAGGAACCTATATAAAGAATAACCAAAAATTGTAATAGAATATCGGTGCCGTTTATTTAATAACAGTTTTTCCATTTTTCAGCATCATTTAACGTCACTATCGTCGCTGGTATGCAGGGCCTGACGATGTCCAGGGTCTCATGATGGAGCAACCCCTACTATATATCCATCATAACTCCGTCGCTTGAGCTCGTTGGATTTGTCTTATTCATTTTAGTATATTATAGCTTAAGTAAAAGCTAGTTCTTAAAAAGATTTTTTAATTGATTTTATTTTTATTATCAAAGTGTGCAATGCAAAAAGATGCTGAATTATGGATATAATCTTTATTATATACCTAAGACTTCACCCAGATTGACTTACTTAACTTTTGAAGGCTTGCATAGTACAGCTGTTCTATTTCATGAAGACTGCTCAGCTTTGGGTGTGTTAGTGAGTGTACCGATACGCGTTAACGCATTTGTGTGCGTAACGTAAACGTCGCAGTCGAGACTGACTGTGATCTATAGAGCGCACTTTGAGTTTGCTTAGACTTAAGACACTGTTAAAACGAGACAGCGTTATACCGCTTGCATAGATCTGTCTCTTTTTAACTGAAACTTAAGTCAAAGCAAAGTCAAAGTGCGTTCTATGGATTTCAACCTGAGTGCCACGCATATTGCACCTGTAACAATGTGTACGTGTACACTCACACAAACATAGCCAAACGGTTTCCGTGAAATAGAACCTCTATATTCATACATTGCAACATTTATATTGCGGTCAAAGCAAGTTCAAATGCAGAAAATATAATCACAAGTCAATCCAGTCACAGCCCTAGATATCAAGATATTTCGGAATGCGTCACGGAATAAAGACTTCAAATATAGACATAACAGGTCTCTATACCGGAAGGCATTCTGTAAAATCTAGGTGCGTCCAGACAATTATACCTAGAATGTTAGCTCACCCACGGACTTAGCGACTGTTCGGCCACAAGTAACAGAGAAAAACATACAAAAATGCTATACGAGCACCTTAACAGTGAAAACAAATCATTTATTTAATATTCATGCAATATTTCGCATTTGTATATGAACTTACACATGCCGTCAGGTAAAAAGATCTCATGGCAGTGGAAGCGATGTACCTGCGCGTGGGTAAGGTACTGTACTTTCCTACAGCGCGAGGAGCGAAAGGTCCATTACGGAACTGGAGCGCTTGGCAGTTCCTTGGCCGTGGTCACACCCGTGTCCCTAGAAGTTATCATGGGTATTTTTTTTGACCCGTAGTCCCTCCGAAAAATAGCTAACAAATTAAAATTGTACCTAGATCAAGTCATAATACAGTCAGGCATTATTAAAAAAACAACCGATTTCCAAGAATACACCACAAAGCGAAAAATAACGAATTTAAATGAAAATACGAAAGACACTGAATTCCGAAATCAAAGTTACATACTTTTTACGTTGTAGTGTTTTTCTTAAAATTTCGGTGTTTTTTTTGGAAAAAAGTTTTTAATTTTTTTATTTGATTAAAGACAAAAGTGAACATTTAATGAAAAGTGAAATGCCTTTGGCTTTATTATGACTCGACTCAGGTACAATTTTAATTCGGTAGCATTGTTATTGTATTTCTCGGAGGGACGGATACCTCCTACCATAAACAACCTCCTACAGACTACGAAGGGACTACCATTTTAATTCAGCAGCATTGTAATTTTCGGAGCGACCACAGGTAAAAACCCGTGATACATTCCAGAAACTATGGGAGGGACCACAAATGGCGGCGGCAGGCACCTTCGCTGTCATGCCTAAGTTTGTACCACCAAAAGGATCGATAGATCGCCCACTGCACTCAAAGTCACCTTTTTTACCTATTAGTTGTTAATCTCAGACGCATTGTCTGTTTCATATACTCGGAATAGCGTTATTGCACAAATCGTTACTTATTAAAAACTTAAAATTCTCAATAATTATTATAATAGTAGTTTGCTGCAACTGCTTTTAATTGATACACGAAAATCAAATCGATTAAAAAATATTATTACCATTTCGAACGGTGGCTTCACCAAAATTTTTGTATAAGAATAATTTTTTTTTTTCAATCTACCCGACGATGTCAGCGAAGCGATTCTCAAACGGTGCAGTCCTGTGTATTTACACGTCTTAAAAGTACACTTAATCAAACCTTACATAGATTCGCGATAGTGCTTAGACTGCAAATAATAGTTTACAGCCTACATTAGAAAAATAATCTTACATACCACACCTTTTAAAACGTGGGGCTGTACATAAAATACGTTGCGCAAAACTTCGAGTTATATCCGTAGCTTTCGTCTAATGTGTAAGGTTTAAAAAAAAGAAATATAAATAATAATTCATATTGCCTTAATACAACAAAATATTTATTGAAATTATACTTATTATAATAATAATTATAAACGAACACACTTATTTCTTGTAAGTACAAAAATAAAAATAATGACAATCGATTTTTCTCTCAACTACTCTTAAAACCAATGATTAATACATATTATATTCGCTTAATATACCTTCTAATGCTGGTTACAACCGACGGATCGAACCGCATGCACCGAACGCAGCGCATTTGCACTGAATATGCAGATGTCGCCAACAAAATATGTCGACAACATAACAATGACATCATTTGAGATATTTCTGCTGACGATACAACTCGCACTTTCAGTATCGAGAAAGCTTTGCTTTCGGTGCGTGCGGCCCGCATCGCAATATGCGGTCAGCTTTTGCTATTGCGAACGTATTTTATAAACTACCCCCCAATTAACAACATTTTATACACAGACATACAATCTGATGATACTCTACTAGGCGATTAATATGTTGTTAGTGAAATATGTCCGTCGAAGCCGGATCGAATATTTTGCTCATCGTACACGTTGGGCCAACCCGTCAGGCGTATATTAATTGCCGCGTGTGACCAGCAGACTGATGCACGCTTCGAAGGATCTTGGCGGAATTAGAAAGCGTTTACAAGTCAGCAGGCACTCGCCGAACACGTTCGGCCAACGTGAACTGGAGGCTTTAGATTTTGTACAATATTCGATGCTTATGATATACCAAATGTACGGAGTTAAATAGTTCTAGATAAAAACGAAATGGTCCCGACGCGGTACACTTTTCACAACAAAAGTCAGATTTCAAAATGAAACTTGTTTAAGGCGAATCATCACAGTACGTACGTCATACATATGTCGAATTAAATAAATACAGAATGGTGCTAAATTAGTTGTAATATCCGTACGAAATGCCTTCTCACGCGCCATTTTAACTCGATGGCTCAACTGTCATGTCAAAAGGTTCATCTTTAAAATAAGGTATAGTCATACTTTTGATATGGTACTTGACACAATGTTGAAATGGCGCGTGGGAAGTCATTTTTTATGAGTCATATTTGCTTTTCACATTGTTATCTGTAAAATAGCAATCATGATGGATTATAATCAATTAATACAATAATTTTATTTGAATAATTTTATATTTTTTGTTCCCAATAAATTCTAAATTTATTAATTCAATTCAAATACACACTGATAGCAAAATAATTCAATATAATATTTGTATGAAGTTTATACTGTCATCGTTCTCCTTATATTTTTATATTTTATAATAATATAAAAATAAAGTATTATAATAATTATAGATAACATCTCCATATTCTACCTCTATTGTAAGACATAAATGTAAATAGGATTTAGTGAATGAACCACTAGTGACTTTGATGTCTATACGTATGCTTAAAACCTGGTATATCAATCACGTACCTAGAGAGATAAGCCATAGTTTTTAAGGGAAAAATGTTCCAAGCAAAACTTTTCAAGAAACTTGATGTTTGGTGAAATATTTTCATTGACTTACTAAGGTTTCTAGATTATTTTTTTCAACTTTATGCCTTAAAGCATATGCAATGTGTAGGTAACAAAAAAAAATTAAAAGACATTCAAGAGAACAAGTAGTCACTATTAATTTTAGGCCTATTTGCACGAGGACGGTTTAGTTAAATTTTGTAATGCTGTCATTTTTTGGTAAGAATATTTGTCCCCAAAAGTAGCAGCATTAAAATATTTAAATCAATTTAACACTGAGTAGTTTGAAACAAATTCTAAAGTGGAGATTAAACTAATTTAATCACAAGAATTCTATGGAGACTAATGATTGAATGGGTTAATCTCCGTTTAAATTTTTGAATTTGTTTCGAACAACTCAGCGTGACTTATGCAAGTAGGCCTTACACTGGAATTCATAGTCAAGATAGGGGTTTCTTTAGAGGATGGTACAAACGATATATGTCACATTCAACCTTTATGCAATCGATAAAGGGTCAGATGACACATGTCGTCTGAATCGTCCTTTAAAGAAGCCCCTATATTGACTATGAATTCCGGTATTGTTTTAACTTTGATTTAATTCTATAAGCTTAAAAAAGAAGGTCATAGACAAGTGTTTATCTAGACAAAAGAGGCAGAATATGGATCGTCCAATAAAATTAATGAATACAATTAATACAAAATAAAAAAATAGACGAAACAAGTAATACAATAATGTATTTAGTGAACGCTTAGACTAGGGAACTACCCAGCGACCGCGCCGATGTGTGAGCGGGCGAACGGGAATTAGTCTAACTTATGTCGCTTACTGCGCTAAATGCTTGGGCCGACGTCAGCGCTCACGATGATATGAGCTGCAAGGAAACGAAACCTATTACTATTAGCCAGTGGATACACCTGTAAGTTTTACTCACGTAAGTAACTTACATGATTAAATTACGACAAAATTACTAATGTAAATTCTCTTATATGTACGTTTACCTTAGTGTTGATGTCAATTAATTACGTAAGCTACTTACATGAGCAAAACTTAAAGATGTAATCGAGGCCTTACATAAACTATTACTGTTGGATAATAATTGACGAGCTGATAAAATGATGCAAATTTACGTTAACGGTTACATGTTCGATTTTAGATTTTGCAATCTATTTCAAAATACATTTCTGGATTAAATTGCGCACGTACTTAAGCTGCAAATCGACCGCTGTGGCTGAATGTGACGCTGTAAGAACGCTCCATCTAAAATTCTAAAAGGCAGAACATTCAGCCGCAAACTATTTGCCTAATGGGTTCTAAAACCTAAGGCTACGAATACACCTGTAAGTTTTACTCACGTAAGTACATGATTAACTTACAACTTCACTAATGTAATCCCTCTTACAAGTACATTTACCTTGGTAAATTTGTTGTCAATTAATTAGGTAAGCTACTTACGTGAGTAAAGCTTACAGGTATGATCGCGGCCTAAGTGAGATCGCAACCTCACCCAACTGTAAATATGTAACCAAACGTTGTTACCAACTACAACAGAACAAAAACATGCAAAAAAAGTAAGCATAATAAATCTCTACCTTGGAAAAGAAAAGCGGGAGTTGATTCCACTTGATATTTTATTTTTCATAATATATTATTATTGTAATAATATATAACTATGTCCGTTTATAAACTATAGGTATTCTACGTAGTCATCTACACTTCTTCCTTAACTCCTAACATCTTAAATACACTGCAACAAACAAAAAATAAAAATAAATCAAAAATTCCCGTGGTTGGAACTTTAGGTGCAAAAAGTTTTATGTGACTGACCAGTACGCTTTACGTAAATGAATTTAAGATAATGTCAACAATAATATAATATTATTGTTTCAACTCGATGAATAAAGCATGCGATAAGAGAACTCATTTTGGTCTGGTGTATAAGAACTGAAAATGCATTTTGTAAAAAAAAAAAACATTGAAAGGCGCAACTGTTGTTTTCAGGAAGAACATAAAACCAAACCCTATTAGATTCATCTAATTATTCAAAAATGTGTTAAAAGCTTTTTTTGTAGATTGTAGAGAAAAATGCATTTTAGACAAATACTGGACACATTTACAATCACATAAAACTTTTTGTTTTAAAAGCAGTTAGGTATATGCAAAATTCGAATAACATGCTATAGCAAAAACTTCAAAACTAACTTTTGCCTTATATTTTGAATGTTTAGAACTAAACTATGTAAAGGATTGGGATATTTTAAAATATCTAAAATGATGATTTTGTCTTGAGTTATAATCGTTAAATTAACTGTCTGTTAACATAGTGGGCAAGTTCTATAAATCAAAATACACATGCGTGTGTGTGTGCCGTTTGGATTTGTGGGTGAACAGTAACACTAATATTATAATATCGTAGGTATCACATTCTCTTCATCGTATGTGTGTGTGTGTGTGTGCGTGTGTGAGAGAGAGAGAGAGAAGTTTGAGTGTGTGTGTGTATGACGTATGTATGTGAGAAGTGTGTGTATGAGAGATATGCGTGTGTGTGTTGTGTGTGTGTGTGTGAGAGAGAAATGTGTGTGCGCAACAGTGGGACATGCTCACCGATTTGACGGTAGCCTTGATGAAGTCCTTCTTGTGCGCGAGGTCGAAGTCCGGGTAGTGGCTGTACACCTGCTTGCACACCGTCTTCATCGTGATCTGCTCCAAGTTCGCGCCCTCTAGGATCTGCTTCACGTACTTCTTTATCTCATCGTCCTGGCATTCAATAACAAATACACATTTCAATCTCTGGGCATTAATCTTAATATATAAAACACAAAAAACTATTCTACCTATGTTCGTTATACACTTAGAAATTACCCAAACAATGTGCCCCAACCGGTTTCGTTCGGTTCGGTTTTAGAAAGGCAATAATGAGAAGATTTTTTTTAGCGTTAGTAGTCGTACACGCCGGGTATCCTGCCAGTAATAAATGAAGTGGAAATTGGAACAGCACGCTCTAACAGGGTTGTAAATTGTAGCACCTAAGAGAGGTATGTGACTTACCGTGGGCGGCCGCTTGGCTTTCTTGTTGTCTGCGGGAGCGTCGGACTCTTCTCCGCTCTCATCTTCACTCCCCTCCTCCTCATCCTCTTCCTCTTCGCTGCCCTCCCCGGACTCCTCGGAGGAAGCCTTCTTGCCCTTCTTGGCCGGCCTGCCTGCAGGTTTTGCTGGAGCCTTCTTTTTGGCTAATAGATGACAGCAAAAATTTGTATATAACAGTAAAGCGGATGTTATTTAACTGACTTCTAAAAAGAGGAGGCTATCAATTTGGTGCGTTTTTTACATACACCGATATTTTTATGTATGTATTATATGATTTTTGATTGCAGATTTTTTAATGCATTGGCAGCGTAAATATGTAAGAATGATAGTTACCTGGCGGCGTTGGCGCTTTCCGTTTGGCGGGCGTAGCCTTGGCGCTGGCCTTGGCCACGGCGCCCTTGCGGCCCTTTGCCACTGGCGTGGGCGCTGGACGGCCGCGTTTGGACTTCGGCTCCTGTGGACAAACAATACAACTTAGGGCCTGAACGGACACGATGTATTGTAAGAAGTATGAATTGTTGCCATTTTATGTTAACACAAAAACAAGCCATGAAACGAGTTTTATAACAAACTTGTTAGCTCTACTATTTGCTAGCACAAAGGACAAAATATGTCTGGAAAAAAACGCAATACAAGTTTGACATTTGGCATTTTTACATTCACAAAATAAATACATTATACACTTACATCGGATTCTTCCGCATCGCTACCGGACTCTCCGGCCTCGCTTTCACTCTCCGATTTGTCACTTTCCTCTTCGCTTTCTGATTTTGCTTTTCGCCCGCGCCCTTTGGTAGCAGCCGGCTGGGGAATTAAAATGTTCTTGAAAAGTTGTGTACATTTCGCAGTTCTATAATTGCTGGACTTACTAGCTTAAAGGCAAGTTTACATTATTCCAGTCCAGCAATCGAGGTCCAGGGCTGGATTGCAACTGGAAAAATGTAAACCGGCACTGGAATAGCACATGACAAGCGTGCCACGTACACATACCTTGCCCTTCTTCCCCTTGCTCTTTCGGCCGCCGCGCTTGGTGGGCTTGGCGCTGGAGCGGCGGCGGCTGGTGCTCTTGCGCTTGCGGGTCACGCCGCTCGCACCCTCGCCGCCCTCGGGGTCGAAGTCAGAGTCCGCTTCCGACCCGCTCGGGTTAAACGAACCCTGTCCAAAGTTTAACATTAAATTATTGGTCTTCGGTACCCTTATTTTGACAGCAACTACGTGATTTAAGCTTACGCTTAGTATTGCAAGATGGCAACTTACATCAGAGTCTTCAGATCCATCCTTTGGTGGTTTAGGTCCTTTGACTTTGGTTTCTGGATCAGTTTCATATTCCTCATCTGAATACCCTGTTGGACATAATCATATCGTTTAGTAACTATTGATTAATGCAATTTTTTTTTGATTTACGTCAAACGCAATATTCCTATCTAAGTCGAAAGTATACGGCATATCCATGTAACTTTGGTTGCGTGGGAGTTCGCGCACCAGTGGCACAAGATGTGGAACAGATTGGCACCGTGTCATGATTGACTGGCAGAGGACTAGCAGATGATAAGAGGACTTTCCAGACCGCGAAGCATGGGGGGGATATGCGTTTTTGTGTAAGTCTGCCCCAGAAAGGGATGTACGTGTGCGCGCGTTGTATAATCACCTCGATTGTGTATCTTGACGGCGGCGGATCTCCTCGGACGGCCCCCGGGCGTGGCGGCGGCGGGCGGCGGCCTCGCCACTCCGCGCGAGTGCGGCGAGTTCGCGACCGGCTGCTGTAAGAACCCTACTATCCGAGTCGCCAAGTCGTTGGGACCACCTGAACAATAAAATACAATTAATATGTATGTATGTTTGTTTTTGTTGAGCACAAATCACAAAATAAACATACAAAAGTAGCAAACTGACTGTGAACTGGCAACCGGTACTATCTCAATTCAACTAACTTTATAGGATGAAGGTATAAAAAAAAAATCCTGGCAAGTATGACTTATATACCTTCAATGTAACTCTCTTCTAGACCTCTTTTGATTGAGCATGATTGTCGTCAAGCGTCTATTTCATAATTTAAAAAAAAAACCATAACGGTAAGTACCCTTCTTGTCCAAGTCAAGCATTTCGCACATGGTGCGCAGTTGTTTGAGCTCCATCTTGGAGGTCTCGTCGAGCTTGGCCTTGTACTCCGCCGAGCCGATGGCCCACTCGTAGCCTTTGAACTTCTTTATATTCCGTTTCACGTTGCGATCCAGGCATAGTTGCTGTGACAAAAATTATTAAAAGTAAGACATCATAAATGAAATACTATAAAGTGTAAAAAATAAAATTATTTTTAAAACATTATTTTGAAGAATATAACACCCACATAAATATAAAATGACCTCAATGGGAGAGATCATTCGATCGAATCAGGGTCTGTAATTTTTTTCAACAATGCAGACAGCCATTTTTATAAAACCCAAAATACTACTACTTTATGAGTTACAATAAAATCTAAAAGTTAAACTACAACACTTTAATAGCGGGTGTAGTAATGACATATTTTCCATTGTCTAACTAAACAACAAAAGAAATTTCGTTAAAAGAATTTATGTGCCATCATTTTCACCAATTTCAGGAGGAATCATAATTTATTACAGTAATAATTTTATTTGTCAGTGGTATATGGTTGAATGTTTTAACATGAATGAACTTACTTACCCCATATAAATACTGATGCAATAATTTCTGGTCCTGTGTCTTGAACCGTGATAGCGAGATCTCAACGTTGTTGATGTGTCCCAAGGGCAGGCCCTTGCCCGCTGGCAGCGGCACCGGTGGTTCTGTTGGCTGCAAACAATATTTCGATTGATATACCTGCACCATCTAGAATAATAATGTCTTCACGACCGAATTTCAGTCAAAAAAACAAAAAACCCTACAAATTCTAGAGGTTGTGAGCTTATAGCTCGTAAAATAGTCTAGAAAACACCTTGATTGCAACAGGCCCATTCATTGGTAAGATAAATTCGATTAGGCTCAAAAAATATAACTATTAAATAAAATATTAATTAAAAAGAATTCCGCCATGGGGATTCTTCGAGGATTTTATGAATCCCACATACACATTCATATAATGTTAAAAATCATAATCGTCTCTGCTATGATGCAGACGGGCAAAATTAAATTAAATTGTGCAAGCTAACAAGTTACCTCTTTTTTGGGTTTAGGTTTGGGCGCCTCCTCCTCCTCTTCTTCCTCTTCCTCCTCCTCCTCGCCCTCTTCCTCACCCTCCTCCTCATCATCGCCCTCCTCTTCACCGGCTTTAGCTTTCTTCACCGGCTTCTTTACTCTGTACGACATATTAAAGTCTCATGGCAAGGCATATCGCAACCGTAACTAATATGTATCTCAATTTTATCAACTTTACAGATGGAAGAAAAAACTCGTCTTCTTCAGCTAAAAAGTTAGCCACTGTAACCGTGACCTTGCTAGTATACGTGCTTTTCAAATTTTTGTTCAAAACTAACTGTCTATCAACTTACTTGTCCTTAGGTTTCTTCTCGTCCTTCTCATCTTCCTCATCTCCCTCCTCCCCTTCTTCGTCTTCCTCCTCCTCCTCTTCTTCATCTTCATCCTCCTCCTCAGTATCCTAAACAATAAGCATTTATTTGTGCCCACTAGGGTACGTACATAAAACCTTTGAACGAAGTGACATGTCACAGTGGGAATGGACCTCATTACTCACTTCTGAAACTGGTTTTCATTGATAGATAATAATTAACTCTCTATTTTACTTATTGAAGAAGTTATAGAGATCAAAAGATCATAGTTAGACCATAATATCATTCATAGATAAACTAAAAACCTTGATTGCTCCATAGCATTCTTTTAAGAAAAATTAGTTTTTGAAGCTTCTAACGTTTTTTTTTTTAAGTTAGTGGCATTTTAGTTAAGTGATAATGCAATCAACTTACCTCTTTTTTAGGTTTTTTCTTTAGTGCTGCTTTCTTGCCGCCCTTGTTGTTTTCTTTTACATCATCTTTTTCATTTTCATCGTGAGTTTCACCATTTTCTTCCTAAATTGAGAAAGGAACATAGATTTGTATCTAAGTATATCAAAATACAAAAAAAAATAACGTTCGCTCTCAAAGTTTCGACCTCAAGGTCATTTGAAACGTAGTGCAAATTCGATGTTTCTTTATTTTCCCAATAGCATCATCCGAAAATGCGCAAACAATGTGAGAACGTAAGCCGTGCGGCGCGATCGCCTCGTACGATGTTTAATGGCGCCCATGCACACCTATATGACCACTACACCTGCACGCATAAATCCCTTCTGTTTCTCTCTTTATTTCGTAACTCATGCTACGAAAGCCGAAAAACTAAATAGTATGGATGGGGTCGCGAATTCGCGCCTCGCGGCGTTTTTCGTCCGATGTCGTATCCGTTTTGTTGTCCAGGACACAGGACAAAGTTACTGTGAAAAGGGTTTACTTTGCGAGGATGGAAGGACATTGTTCACGTAGATCCAAGTGTAGAGCAGACGGTATTATGTTAAGTGTGCTGGTGCTACTTCTACTATGACGTACCTTTTTGTCTACGTCAGCCTTTCCGTCTTTTTCATCTTTAGAGTCGCTAGCAGGTCCGTCTTCTTTTCCGTTTGCAGTTGTTGATTTTGCATCACCTGTGTACAACGACATTACAAATTATGAATTACTAGCCGTCACCTGCGACTTCGTGCATGTGAAATTTTGGTATTATCAAGCATATCATGTAAGGAATGGTTCCGTTCAGGCGGTTCATTTTAGGGTTCCGTATCTAGAGAGAAAAAAGAAACCCCCGTTCAACTTTTACGAGCGAGGGGGTAAAATAGGGGTTTGAAATTGTGTAGGCCACGCGAACGAAGTCGCTGGAATAAGCTAGTAATTACTAAGAAATAGTAATTTATTTTTGATTAAGACAACGTCCCAATTAGCAACATCGTGCACGGCCCACGAAGAATAGGCGCTGGTAGTAAATAGCAGATAGCTCCTACCTAAAGCACTAAAGTTGCTCACATTACGCAGATCAGCGATAACTGCACGACACCAACAGTTTGACTGATAACCAACAGATAAAGGCGTAGTTACAATATTACGAATGTGATTCATCATTTAATTATACGTTTATTATTACATGTATTGTTTGATTTGCATCTTTCTTTTATTTCATAGAGTAATATTTTACAGATTCACATCCTTAAGAGTACACCTCTTACGCGCTTCTTCTTACAAACGCGCCTATTTTTATATTACTTGTTCTAGATATTTAAGTAATAAGTAAAATCATAAATAATAAGTAAAATCATATTTATTTTGAAAGTTACAACCTTGAAATATCTCTTTTTAAGCCAAATTTTGAGGCAACTTCGTGCGTAAATAAACCATGTAAGAAACAACAAAAAATTGCAAATCTACTGGCCAAACTTTACTCAATAATGATTTGAAATGTCTTTAGTTTGTAAAAAAAAAATTGCAAAAAATTAATTTAATTAATGTTGATTAGAATAGCATACTCTCACGCTCGCGGGAGAGCATGGAGTGACCATGGAGGGCACTCTTAACCACGACACTGCGTTCGGCGTAATGCTAAGTGCTTGTAACCGTAGGATGTCATTCTAACGAGGACGTGCGAGGCGGACGCACAGTGTGGTATTTGACCATTTTGTCCGACTTGTGCTTTTTATCCGACTGCCCAAAAAAGGAGTGTAATGTTTTCAGGATTTATGTTTGTGAGTTTCTTTATTCCACTATAACTTCTGCCTGGACGGATTTGGATGTATGGAGTATCGTTACAATCCTTACATCATCCTGGGTGACACTGACTGTGATTTTTTTGAAAAAAAAAAAAATCAGTATGGCGGCTGTATGGCGCTATTTTCAAATGTGAAAATTTTGATTTTTAGTTCGCTTTTTGGCAGAGCAGTCGTGTTTACTATTTTTTCATAACGAATTCCCCCTTCTAAACTGGGAATAGAACTTCCCCTTGTGACAAAAGTTATATTTTCGGAGATAATTTTTGAAAATTTCGATTTTTCTTGCCTAGAACGTGAAAAATAATAATTTATTATATTTTATCAATCATTTATTTAATGGATGTATAAGTATGCCTAGAGTCGCATTTTTAAATCACGTCATTGAAAATGTTTTAGTCTGAAATAAAAAACTTGCCTAAAAAAACGGACAAAACCACACTGTGCGCGTCATATTATATTGTGTAAAACGCAGCATTTTCATAGCTTGGCTCATTGAAGCTATTTCCGACATATTATCTAAGATATGAAAATGAAACGATAGTATTGAAGAATTCACACATTTTGGCTAGTCCTGCTTTACACAATCTCTAAGCTGAAGAAAAATTTGAGAGGTCTAAATTTTAATGCTATCCTTTTCTACAGAAAGTATATACGAAAGGGATACCTGTCATTTTGGTTTAAAGACTGAATACAACAGAATTAGCCTAATTATCTCGCTACGCTTCTTCGCACACCCTCTTCAAAAAAGGCATCATATAGGCATTAATTTCACTTAGGGAGAATTCACACGTATCACAACTACATCACCACAACCGGGCACTAATTTGTATTAAAATAAATACTTAGTTTAATTCACAGGGATGACATTTTGTACCCAAATTTAATTGTGTGGAATGTGGATGCTTCTCCGGTAAGAAGCTTCGGCCGTGGCTAGTTACCACCACCCTACCAGCAAAGCTGTGCCGCCAAGCGATTTAGCGTTCCGGTACGACGCCCTGTAGAAACCAAAGGAGTATGGGTTTAACGAAGACTACCATATGCCTTATAGGTTAGCCCGTTTCCATCTTAAACTGCATCATCACTTTCCGCCAGGTGAGATTGCAGTCAAGGGCTAAGTTGTATCTGCAAGAAGCTGCAGCGACACAATTCACACGTAACCATGTCTTGACCACTTTTTGGCGCTGCGCTGTGGTCTATTACGCGACAGGTTCAGATGGCAATCGGGGTTTGAGCGTTTGCCCTCGTTCACCCGCAGCTGGTTAGCGCGGGGGCTGTGCGGATCTACGCGGCGTCCCCACCCCGGTTGCCATCTCAACCTGTCGCGCACTATACGTGTGAATTCTCCCTTAGAATCCGACAGAGGGTGGTCTCGCCTAGAGACAACCAGTCGACTCCACTAGTAACATTGGCTCAAGTCGGCAACTAATAATATGTATCGAGATTCGAATTTGGCCCCCAACCGCACAGATCAAAAAATAAATAAAGTCAATTTAATAGTCGAGATCATTTTCTAAACGGAGCCCCCCGTCATGACTACAGCATATCCAGCGCGAAGACTTTGTCGCGCCTATGTCACGGATCTTGTCGACTTTGAATTGAAATAACCGGTTCTTTCCGGACTTTATTTCCCGCGTAAAATATTTCTTTGCGATCACACTCGAGGGCTATATCAACTCCTGTTAATAATATAGTATGTACTTCTTTTTGATACGCATTGTTGTATTAAACGTTTATTTATTTTTATAAACATTTGTTTTCCGACAAAAATGTAGACCACATTAAAATGGACTGACGGACAACGAGGTGATTCTCTAAGTTATTCGTTCCGGAACAATAACTATAGTTAATTAGTTACTGGTATACTTATCTACTAAGCAATCTTAGCATCTTCATTGCTACATTAACATCAAGTTGTGTGTGGATGTTATTTAAAATGTCAAATGTACAGACGCCCAACTCAGGTTGGCAGCCAACTTGTTGGTACGTCTATACTTTACCCACGGAAAGTTCTACTAACTTCTGAGACAAAAATCTCAGTGGGCGTTAACCATTTTGAAACACCAACCAATCACAAACGAAACTATGTTTTCGATTTAAATTTCGAATGTTTTTTTTTGAAAACATGTTTGTGATTAGTTGGTGACTCAAATTAGTTAACGCCTACTGAGATATTTGTCTCTGTCGTTTCTGTAGGATAAAGATTAACTTATTTCCGTGGATAGAGTACAGAAATTATTACTTCGAGAGTAGATTTTGTACAGTTGACCTGTTCAAAATTAATTTTTATAAATGACCTACCAAGTTAATTAGGTGTTTCGACTTAAATAAATGCCTAAAATTTGTTCAGATGACCTACCAAGTGAATTCCATATTTTGACTTTACTACAATTACAACTAGTAAAAGCGAAAGTTTTGCTTTCTAACTTTTACTAGGCGTATGTTTATTATCTAATTTAAACTTTAAGGTACTCACACACCTACAGTACAACCAAATTAATAATGCGCATAGAAATCTTCGTCACTGTTCGGCAACGGTCGTATGATACACATGATATTGACTCCTATTTGTTTATAACAAGGTGCAAAATGCAAGTGCATTGTTTAGGGCTCTTACGATTTAATGATTCGGAATACGACAATTAGCGAAGATCTGCATGCGCATTATTAATTTGGTTGTACTGTATATTATGGGACAAGGCACAGGCACACAAAATGAGCTCATGAAGATGTACCTATAGTCCGTGACAGGTTGAGATGGCAATCGGGGTATGAGGCCGGGGGACGCCGCACACCCGCACGTCACTCGCATCGAGTTAGCGCCGGGGCTGTGCGGGTGTGCGGGGCGTCCCCTCCCCGATTGCCATTTCAACCTGTCGCGTACTATACATTATATTGTGCAAAAGTTAGAACATGACAGATGACAGAGCACACCTTTAAAATAAATAAGACCTTTGAATCTTTTGAAGTTAATAATGTTTATGCTATTATGAGACACAGACACACAAAATGATCTGTGAAAATGAAGATGTTATATTATACATAATTATTATCGTTCAATGGTTAGTTAATGTGGGTGGCAATACAAACAACCTCTGTCCCTCCTGACTCAGCGTTTTTGCAGAAGTTATGACGAACTCTGTGAATTTGTAATACTAGAAGCATAACAAATGATGATGTTACTTCTTAAGGAGAAAATAGTTTATTCACAATAAATTACTGATGTTTTTATTTCAAATAGGAAACATTATGAATAAGTATAACTTCAACATAGGTAAGTAAGTCTCGTGACAATAAAGAATTAAAAATGGCGGCATTAATCATTCCCTCTCACATTCTGAAATGTATAGAGCGTATTTAGACTTTGCTCAGACGTAAAACAGAGTTAAAAAGAGAGATTTATGTAGGTAGATCATTTCTGTCTCATTTTAACTCAGTCTTGAGTATGAAGGTGGATTCTGGCAAAGTTATTCGACGTTTGGAGGTTAAATATGAATTAATAAATACAGTGTACTGTGAGATGGAATGATTAGCGCTGTTTCATTTCAATTCGTTTCTTTATGTGCACCCGTTATCCCTATACTTGAACCTTAAGCAGTTATAGTTTTTCCATTTCACGAGTGTGCGTGACACATGCCTGTGTTTAAATAGTAGCGGTATAAGTAAATGTGTGCGTTTGCAAGCGCTTGCTCGCGACTGATTGGTCCAACAGCCACGCACACTTACGCAATGTCTTTTATACGACGTAACCACAAGTAAAGATCACGCGCGCTCGTGAATTGCAAGAGCTGCAATACCCTGTGACAAGGACAAAATGATCTCATGAAGTGAAGCCCAGGTTAGAAACAATGTGGGTGACGGAACACAAGAACTTCTGACCTGGCGTATCCTTGGGTTCTACATCTGCGTTACCTTGGACTTCGGCTTCTTGAGATAGGGACTCACCCTTGGAATCCTGTGAAGATTCATCTTCCGTCGTGTGCCCGTCGCCCGCGCCGGATTTCTTGTCTTCATCCTGCACAAGTTTATTTATTATTATATGAAATGGGATGACTTTATTTGCTAATGGTCAAATAAGAATAAGAATAAGAAGTATTTATTTGCTAATTAATCCTGTTGATAGGTTACTTACGGCCGAAAAAAATAATGAAATCAATCTTTAATCTATTGATAAGTTACTTAGCAACATTGTTATTTGTAAAAAAATGTATGATATTTTTTGACAAAATACCAATGTTACTAAGTTACTTATTGACAGATTGATTTCTAATTTCGGTTGTTAGCAATGTTATTTGTCATAAAATATTGTATCGTCTTTTTGACGTATTACGTATTAAGAAATACCAGAAATACGCTAAGTGATTTATCGACAGATTATGGATAGATCAATATTTTACGAATTTCGGCCGTTAGGCCTCATTTACACGATAGGCGTTAAAAAAGCTTCCAAATAGAACAAATGTATTCCCAAATATACGTTCACACGTCAACGCATTTTTGCATGTGAATAGATATGTAGTTGGGAATACATTTGTTCTATTTGGAATTTTTTTAAGGGATGTTAAAAAAGCTCTCATGTAAATGAGGCCTTAAGGTGGTTACAATTAGATGACATTTTTTATTCAGTATGTATAGAATCAATTTATTGTTTTTTAATCATTATCACCATGATTGTCGTCAAACGAAAGACTGTTGGACATAAGTTTTTTTTTCGGACTTTCAGACACGCCAGTCTGGTGCCTCCTGAATCCAACGGCTCCCTGTGAGTAGGTGGTCTCCCAAAGCTGCGCATTCTAGTGCGAGGTCGCCATTCTACCACTTAGGGATACCAATTCCCAACATCATTGTTTTCCAAACTATGTGCCTTGCCTAATGCCACTTCAACTTCTCAGC
This sequence comes from Maniola jurtina, assembly GCF_905333055.1. Classification (NCBI taxonomy): domain Eukaryota; kingdom Metazoa; phylum Arthropoda; class Insecta; order Lepidoptera; family Nymphalidae; genus Maniola; species Maniola jurtina. The sequence continues at coordinate 12,103,038 of NC_060033.1, forward strand.
CTGTTGAACTATGTTGGTTACTCTGGTTATTTTTGATTTTATTATTTATATTACAACATTTTTAGGGTTGTCACTTAAACATTAAGTACATGCCTAACTTGGCGTTGTTTGAACCAAATTCAATTTAAGTGGAGATTACACTAATTTAATCACAAGTCTCCATAGGTTTTTGTGATTAAATTATTTTAATTTAAACTTAAATTTTTGAATTTGTTTCAAACAACACAAAGCAATACAGTTTGTATTTAGCTTAATTTAGTATCAATATAGTTTAGAGATTTATGTACAACAGAATTAGCAGTTTTAAGACTAATTTGCTGAGTAATTTTGTTACACGATTATTTGACTAGAACAGAAATTAAGGCCCCATACATGTTGATTGTTGGGCTAGCACTTTTCTGGCCAACATGTATAGGGTCACTAAGCCTGAGATCTATAGATTTTGCTCATGTCATATGATTTTACATAGTTAAATTGAGGCAGATTTATGTTAGGAACTTAAATAATCATTAACTGTCTTAAGTTTGAGCAATTGTCAGTGCAATTTATAGATCTATCTTATTGTACCTGAACACACAATGATATTAAATATATGGCTTAGTGCATTGAGCCAACATGAACTAGGACCATCATAAAGTTTTGATCAATATAAGGTGTTTGATTTCTAGTGTTTACTTTACAAGTTAGACAAGAGAACCGGTAACTATCACAAAAAATGTATATGCAGCACAAACTAGTACTTTTACTTTGGATAGTTTTGCTTTGTAAGTACCTAATAGTGTCAGTTTCATGATAACAGTTACATTTTTTTTGTATGAGCACATTTATTTTTGTATCATTTTGTGTAATGTCTTAAATGTGTGGTTAGGTAATGTGCTGTGATAAATGGCAAGTCAATACATTTTACAAAACAAAATGAGTCTTTAAAAAAATCAGACTAAATATAGAGTAATGAACAATTTTATCTGGTTAGCAATCAATTCAAAATGTACACCTTTGCTACCAGTGGCGTCAACTACTTCGCCACCAATCGATTCTCAACCTTAAGGTAACATACATAAGAAACAAAGTTCAATACGCCAATACTACACTACCGTATTGTCTATGTCATATACATAGAAGTGTACATTACAACTGTACATAATATTACCAAAAATATGATTTTGAATGTTAAGATCGAATTTATATCTATATTGCGAATAAGTTATATTTGTACAGAATTTCGATCATACAATACATTTGCATATAAGATAAATCGCACGAGACGCGAAAAAAATCGAATAGCAAAACTAAGGAGGTCACCATAAAGGCCCCCGAGACTGGGCTCTCCGGTTTTATTTACATCGCCCGTCGCGTTCGCCGCGTAAATAAGTACGCGCCAAGCAATGGTTCAGTGGAATAACATCATTTTGCGATATGAACGAATAGAAATTTCGCAAGACACAAAATATCAAGGTCATGCGGATTTCCTATCAATGTCATACTATATCTTGCACATTTAACAAAGGCCCTGCAAGCAAATGCAAAGGGGCGGGGGTGCGAAATATCCGAAATAGTGAAAAATATCCCATTAAAATCAGTTTCGTTAACTGATCAAGACCGCATTCACAGTTTTTATTGCGATATATTGACTTGTATCACAACCCTTCGTGGCGTAGTTCCCGCGTTTAGCGGGAAGCAAACGTTCTGTCAGCCATGTTGAGACGCAGGCAAACATTAGTGATATAACACGAAAATAACACCACTTCACAGCTCAAATGGTCCTTATTAGATGCGCACCAATATATTGAAAATTAATACTAATACATTTTTCACAACTATACCTGATTATCACTGATTTTTGCTTTATCGGTATCACCCGACATTTTTCCTATGAAGAAATTGAAAGCGAAATTCCAAGCGTCTTCAAACACCGGACAACACAAATGCACGCACTCACAACATAGAAAAAAAAAGTTTGCGTTTTGTTCCACGCGGTGCAAGTTCATATATTTAAGCTGGTCTTACACATCCGGATTTCAGAATCGTATTTTGAAATTCACATTTTGAAACTGCTCAGTAAAAATGCAGATTTGTCAGTATCTGATTTTTTCAAATCAATTCTGAAAATAAGAATGTGAATTACGAACATTTTTCGACTTAAAGTCTGTTCATTAACATAATGATATCGCTACCTAACTTATGTAGTTATTATTGTTCAGATTATTATTAAGATTGAGAGATCTAAAAGATACATTATGATTAATAATACAATAATATGTTTTATTGAAAAAAATTGGTTGTCTGTAATGTCGGTTTACTGACGATAGTTGAACGTGACAACAAAGGCCGATTGTGCTTCTTTGTCGCTTGTTCCGCGCTCTCGCTTGCACTTCAAGCCTTACATGGAACGCCTCAGAATGACTCATGCGGCGTTACCTCGCCTACGCGAGGTAACGCCGCATGAGTCATGTTTTATCGTGCGTGCAGCCGGCTCTATCGAATTATAAGACGTTGTCACGTCAAAAAAAATCTGTATCTGTTTATTTATTTGTAGTAAAAATTGGTTGTCTGTAAAGTTGGTTTACTGACGATAGTTGAACGTGACAACAAGGCCGATTGTGCTTCTTTCTCGCTCGTTCCGCGCTCTCGCTTGGACTTCAAGCCTTACATGGAACGCCTCAGAGCGAGGTAACGCCGCATGAGTCATGTTTTTTCGTGCGTGCAGCCGGCTCTATCGAATTATAAGACGTTGTCACGTCAAAAACCTCACCGCCACTTTCACCTCCTTTCGTTGGTGTTCCCAGATTTATTTGATTACAAGATGGAGTTATTCAAAGGCCAGCAACGCATTGGCGGTTCCTCTGGTGCAGCAAAATATGTTCATGACCTACTTTCTCGTTTGCTCGCTAATTTTATTTGTAAAAAAAACCAAATTACTGACCTATCAAATACCTGTATGCGAGCAAATTAATGTTCCATTCACAAAGTTGTCCCAAACTATTATAGGCTACCTAACTTCTCTAGAGAGATGAAAGTTTCTCAAGTAACTACTACTTTAGTCACTTCAAAACATGAGTTGAAAAAGTTTTAGGTAGAAAAAGTTTAAGAAAATTCAAAAATTCATCATCATCATTGCCATCATCAACCGATAGATGTTCACCACTGGACGTAGGTCTTTTGTAGGGACTTAGCCTTGAAACCCCAAGTTCTATAATTTTTTGAAAATGCTTTGCTCGTTGCGACTTTAACTTCGTTACCCATTGAGCTAATTATGTCAATCACTCTGATTCTCTTACGGAGTGCCTCATCTCTAATTAAATACTAACTATGTCGAGAAACTCTAAACTATCTCCATCGCCCGCTAAATAACTCTGAGCTGTCTGATCAGACTAATAAATGGTTAGCGACTATAGTCTCGACATTCGAAAGTACGTGAAACTATTTTTCTCTTGTAAAGTATTTACCATCGCGACAGCGCTTTTACAACGGTACTTTCGCAAGTGTAAATCGGCTTTACCCCAAACTATAGTGAACTAAAACTCTGTTACAGTCCAATTTTTAAAATCTTCTTTCTTTTCTTTTTTTTTTTCTTTTTTTCTTTTTAGTCTTTCTTTTTTTTGTATTTTAAATTTTTAAATAATCTTTGGGAACGCATGGTACGCATAGTTCCACAAACCCCGTCATAATAATAATAATTTTTAAAACTTAAAAACCTTCTCTATTATAATAATGTTACCCATCTCTACTGTAATGACTGACAGTTGCAATATTTTGCAATAACAAAACGCTTAAAACCATAGATAATAAGGTGAAAGGATTTGTTACAAACAAAATGTTTACTGATTATTTTCTTTGCAAAAATATAGAAAATGAGTCACTTTTATAACGCTATCTGCATTTAATTAAATTAAACTATTTTTTTTCTTACATAGTCCATAAAAATATAGGCATTAAGGTAAAATTATTCGTAATTTAGAAAGTTTTGGAGGGACGCCTTTTAAAAATTGACCAATAGCCATACAGAATTTAGTTGATGTTGCTTTATTTAAAGAAACGTGATTGGTTCTTCGTTTTGTCGGTTTGACGCATGAAATTTTTGATAACATCTATAAAATTCTTCTTTTGCCTATGGTCCGCGTCTTCCTCAAGTTTGTGGGAAAATAGTCGTAATATTTTTTGGATCTTTTGATCCATTTTAATGGCTGCCCCATTGCGCGATTGAATGGTTGCTTTAATTTAAACATGAGTGATTATTCTTCTATGGCTACGCTTCAAAATAATAGCCAACCGGCGGGATTTGCGGCTGCTTTACAACGTGCTAGATTGGTGAGCGGAACTCTATAATCTGCATAATCGTTATACTTTGACATTTTAGCTTATTTACGCGTATAATAATCCTTCTTTTTTTTTCAATTTACCTCCGTTAATCTTATTTAAAATTGCCTGTTGAATGAGTTTCTCGTTACCCTAGTACTTTGACAGAGAATTGTTCAGGCTAACCTACTTTACTTTTTGCGTACGCGACATTGTGTGTAATCAGTATCACAAAGCACCGCCCTGTCGTCTTTTTGTCATAATGTCGATGTTAGTGTTTGCGTCGTTGCTTGTAGGTTGCCGCCAGAATTGAAGGTGTTGGTAGTAAGAGACCATTGGAAGAAGGACCTGAACCAAGTGCAAAGAAATTAGCCCCAATTGAAAACTCATATCCTCCTCAACCACAACAACAGCAACAGCAACAACAATCAATGAGGTAATTCCTTACTTACTAATATAAACATGAAAGTGGTATGTCAGTCTGTTCATTGGGTATATTATGAGTCGTTCCATTGTTGAGGAAGAGTTGTACCATCGAACCCCTCATAGTACCTACAAAGTTGAGTGGAGGCATACATACATCCTCATGGTTGTTCCCCGACTAGTTGGGTGGATTTAATCCATTCCGCAACAACCACACCTGTCTCTGTGTGTGCATGCAATACCACTCAACAGAAGTCTTTGCAGATTGTAGAAGTAGCAGTGAAGGAGAATTAATGGATACATCAATTCTGCCAAGAGTCGACAACTGAGAACATGTCTGTCAGTTTGTCTTCTAGCTTTTCAGTGCCTATCTCTTGAACTGATTTTGATGATATTTGCTGCTTGTGCCCTGCAAAATTTAAGAGTTTCCATGGATTTTTTAAAAAGCCTAAATTTGTTTTTGGACAAAGTTAAAAACGGACAAAGTTGGCACTATTTGGTACAGGAATGGCTTGCATCTCTGAAGTGGATATAAGCTACTTTTATACATGTAGACAAAATTACGGGCATCGTCTAGTATTAAATATTTCTACAACAACCTACATATTAGTGCACAAAAGGAATAACATAACATACTGAAAAGAGTCAAAACATTCATTAACTGTAACATGTGTAAAGGTTAACAAGTGTAAATTAAAAATTTATAACACCCCCGACGATCCAAAGTATCTGAGTTTTCCAAAACATCATTTTCAAATAAATAATTATGTATTTAGGCAACGTCCATCTTGACAGCTTGACATTTGTCTATTGACATAATATTATGAATCTAACGGTTATCTAACCTTCTTTTCTACAAGAAAACTAGAAAAGAGCTGATAACTCTTAAACGGCTGAACCAATTTTTTTAGATTATAGCTAAGAACACTCTCGATCAAGCCACCTTTCAAACAAAAAAAACTAAATTAAAATCGGTTCATTAGTTTAGGCGCTACGATGCCACAGACAGATACACAGATACACAGACACACAGATACACACGTCAAACTTATAACACCCCTCTTTTTGGGTCGGGGGTTAATAAAGACAATATTATGATTAAACTTTAGATAGAATTACTTATATCTGAACTACTATTTAGGAATATGGTCTCTGACAAAATAAAGAAAATGTGCTATATTCTTGTAAAAACAGCTGTTTATTTATGTAAACATGTTAACAAAGCACAGGATATTTAAAATGTGTATTCAATTTTATATTAAAGCATATTGTCAAATGTCATTAACTTGTAGTAGGTGGGATATTTTATGCAATACTAGTGCATATTGTATATACATTAAACACAATTATGTGCATTTCAAAAAACATCATACCAGTATGAAACTGTCCAGAAATTTATATAATGTTGTATTGGAAATTGTTGGCGTGTTTACCGAAACGAGACAATTGTCTTTTTATTTTAAACAATGAAGCAATTTCTAAGTATAAGAAAAAGATGTTCATGTCCACTGTTTCTGTACCAAGTGCCTCAGCAGCAGCGGCGGCGGCAGCGGCAGCGGCGGCGGCGCGTATCGCCAACTCGGCGCCCACGCCCCCCGCGGGCCCGCCCAACATGAACATGCCTGACCAGGCCATCAATGAATACATCAGAGTGCCCGACAAGATGGTTGGACTAAGTGAGTAAATTTTCTATAGTCTGTTCACCAACATGTTGTTTTTATTTTATTACTAGCTGGCACCCGCGACTTCGTCTGTGTAGATTTAGGTTATTCAAAATCCCGTAGGAACTCTTTGATTTTCCGGGATAAAAAGTAGCCTATTTGTTAATCCAAGGTATAATCTATCTCCATTTCGAATTTCAGCCAAATCTGTTCAGTAGTTTTTGTGTAATGAGAGCTATTTTTTACTGTGCTTCTAGGGTTCCAAATCATAATGGTAAAAATGGAACCCTTATGATGCTACTTTCTCCATCCGTCCGTTTGTCCATCACAATCAATTATTATTAATTGATTCTTTTTCTATTCTAAGAATAAAATAAGAACATTATTTTATGTTATGGTTATTGTAATAAATTACGAATATACATAATAAACACTAGTTAGGTAGCAAAGAGAATTTCAATGAAAAATATGAGTAGGTAGATGCCAAACGGCGCCTTTTGACTATTCGCGGGACGTGCCAAGTGCCGTATCTAAGCAAACAGACTTAACATCGTGCGAAAACCTGCATATCTGAGAGTTCTGATAATGTTCTCAAAGGTGTCTGAAGCCCTCCAATCCACATTTGGCCAGGGTGACGGACTCGGGCCTAAGTCCAAACCCTTCTCATTCTGAGATGAGATCCGTACATAATAGAGAGCTGGCGATGGGTTTATCATGATGATGATGGCACTTGAACTGTCGTAGTAATCGGCCGCGGCGGTGAGCAAATCACGCGTTTGCAAGCAGAGTCAGGGTGCAAGATTCAGATGGCTCCAGACTCAGGAGGCCAGCCAGATCGCCTCTGCACACTCACCGGCTCGAGGGAGGCTATCGCGAGGGCTAAGTATGATTTCGTGTTTATTATACATCGCTTTGTGTTTTGTTTAGCTTTTTAAATATCTAATGTCTTCATACAGTGATCGCAATACAAGTATACCCAATCTGAAGTTGCAACATGGTGGGTTGCGCAGTTCATAGCCTAAGGCCGTGATTACACCTGTAAGTTTTACTCACGTAATTAATTGACAAATAATTTACTAATGTAAATCTACTTATAAGTGACATTAGTATACATTAGGCCATAAGTTAATCACGTAAGCTACTTATGTGAGTAAAACTTACAGGCGTATCCGCGGCCTTAGGATTAGCACAAGCTCGGCTGAGATCTGTTTTCGTACAGTGCGTGGTCATACGTTTCGTATTCAGATGGATTTCTTGTTTTGTGTGCACTATACTAACTTACTTAATATGTACAATTCTTGCACGATTACAATAAGAAACTTGTCACTGTACGATGTGCAAGAAGAGTAGGACGCTTTTTTGTGCCCTTTTCGTGTTTAACTATTTCTTTTTCCTCCGTAAGGTTGAAATCTATAGAGCGCACTTTGACGTTGCTTAGACTTAGGTTTCAGTTAAAACGAGACAGGTATGCCAGCGGTATAACGTTGTCTCGTTTTAACAGTGTCTTAAGCCTGAGCAAAGTCAAAGTGCACTCTATATGTAGATCACAACCTTACGGTTAATAGACTAAAAACGGGCGCACTCGGGATGGTATAAAATTTAGGGGGTCCAGGTATTATGTTATTATGCATGTTCTAACAAAAAAGGGTAGAACATATTTTGATCCTTACTCCTGTCAGCTGTTAGTACATAAGGCCTCACAGAAACTTCACTAAAAAACTACTACATTCGAAAATGTCTAGACCGGATTGATTTAATCCTAATTTTTAAAAAAAATTGATTGTTTGCGACTACAATAGAGTCATGATGGACCATAAATCTTTTAGTGCATGTAAACGTCGGAGCTTGCGGAAGTGGCAAGCTGCGTGATTAGTACATGAACAAGGCAGCATTAGGTGTTAGTATAAAGACGATCGACTAATTGAGCGAAACACAGATAGAGCGATGCCCGGACTGTGTATATCCAAAGGGGATTTGACTAAAGTTAGTTTTGTCTACACGTTGGATATTTCGCGACCGTGTGCTGACTAGCACTTATACAGATTCCCGATTAACTGGATTGCCTGAATAGGTACTCTTGTCAGAATTAAACCTATTAAACTGTAAAGTGCGCATCGAGAGACGTAAATTATAGTATCAAGCGGAATAATACGTATTCGAAATTATCATGTTTTCTCAGAAAATATCGGTAACTTTTCACTCAAGATTAATCATTATTATTTAGTTCTCTACAGATAAGACTAGTCTATTATATTTTCGGAATCGTCTCTCAAATAATTTAATTTTAACACCCCACATTACCATTAACCAAGTTTTTAAACAAATTTTCTAAGAGCAAAACACACCGCAATTAAAATAAAAAATATAAAATCGATAATCCATTTAGCCAAAGTCACTTGTGGTGTCAAGGGCTGATGATATCACATTAGTTAATACCCCTCTGCTTATTGAGAAAGCAGAGTTGGCCAAAACAACTCTGATACAGACACACCTACATGCAGGTTAAAATAAATATACCTCTAAAACTCTCCTTTTAAGCTTTGCTGTATTCCGATAGCCAAAATAACTAACTCACTTTTGTCGCAAGTCGTGCCGCATATCGTATGATACCTACGTAATTTGTCTGTTGCCATTTTGCGTACCTTGAGTAAAATCCTCGTATAAAATGCATGCCACTGCTTTAGATACAGCGCCGGCCCAAGCCAAAGGCGGATGGAGCAAGACTCAGAAATGTCGCCATTCGGGTAATGACAAAGTTATTTAATAATAAAAACTTTTTAAACCCCCCTTTTGTATGATTTTGTGAAAAAACTAAGATTAGATTTGACGAAAAATTAATGTTTTCGAGGGGTGACAAGCAATTATTTTATATTTATATTCAGGAATACAGAGTATATTTTTAACGTCTGAGAACGCTATTATTCAAATAAGTAATTATTATATTTATTGATAACATATGAGTAAATGATTTTATTTCAATGTAGATGTACTGAAATTATAACTTTCGAATATTATATATTAAAATATTAGTGTAGTTACTTGCACAGGCGCCTTTGTAATAAGTCGTCTGGTACGGCGTCACAGTAGGGCTGGGCCGGCCCTGTGCATAAATATAGAGCCTTTGCACTCGACGACATTTTCATATACAGAGGCAATTAAAACGAATTGTTAACGCATTACAGTCGCCTGTTTTGCTTACGTCTACTCTCTACATCTAGTTAGTCGAGTTATTATAACACGCTTCGACACCCGCTAAAATGTCGTCGTGTGCAAAGGCACTTAGAAATAGTAATATAATAAAAGATTCGCCTTTCACCCCTCGATTTAATTGCCTCTGCGTTGAAAACTGATCCTTCCTAGTGAGAATGGGCTTTAGATTTTCACAATGCGATTATCCATAGTATGAATATGATTTTCTGGTATTATCCGTGTGGATTGGTATGCCATTTTCATTCATGTATGTTCATCTGTGGTCAGGGACTTAGTAAACCAGATCGTTAACCACCGCGGTCGTGAAAACGCGCCTCAGCATATGGACAACCCAATTGGGGGAGGCGGCGGTGGCGGCGGCGGCGGTGGTGGTGGTGGCGGTATGCCGCCGATGAACAGAGGCGGCGGTGGTGGCGGTGGCGGCGGCGGTAATATGACGGTAAGTGCGGCATACTAGAGGTATACTTTGTTTAGGGGCCCACAGTTCAAGAAATTGTAGGAGAAATGATTTGTGCAATATATTCGTCATGGAAAAGAAGTGTATTCTGAACGCACTCCATGCAAACGAAGTTCAATTCTTATTTGAATAATAAGCAGCCAAAGTCATTGAAATATTGTAGATACGCTCTATACACTAATGTGTCTGGTTTGATAGCTTTCCGTAAAAATAAGTACTTACTTGATTCAAAGTTACATGGTTTTGATCGATGTGCGCTTTCTTAATGAATAGTAATTCATTGTTCACAGGAAGAGATAACGTTGCCGGGCCCAAAAGTGGGCCTGATCATTGGCAAGAATGGTAAAACCATCAAGCAACTGCAAGAGCAGTCGGGAGCAAAGATGGTCGTCATCCAAGACGGCCCTAACACTGAATATGTGAGTGCGACCTTTTAATAAAATGTATTATTTTGGTTCTAATTTGTTAGTATTTATAGTTCACTTCTAAATTATTATTATTTTCCATTTCATCTGTATTTATTAATAATAATATAATCATCAAAATTTGTGTTAGGGATTTCGAATACTTCACAAATACAAAAACAAAAAAAAAATTTTAGGGATTCATAGATAGATAAATTATTTATTGCCACACAAAACATTACAGAAAAATAAGAAAATATAGAAAAATAAAGTGCATGAGGGCAGTCTTATCACTAAAAGTGATTTCTGTCAGACAGCCCTTTCATTATTATCCATCCATTCCTCTTTTTTATTATTTTCTATTGTCCATTTGTCTTTCAGAGGGATAGGTAGAGAGTTGAAATTTTCAGAGTGTGTATTTTTATTGCTGCTGTAACAACAAATAGTAAAAGACCAAGATGGCGGATTTCAAAATGACTGCCATGAATTTAAAAAAAAAATGTACTTTATGTTGTATCTTGTGCGATGGTACCGGAACTTTTCGTCTGCGAGTCTGACTCGCATTTAAACGGGTTTATTTAAGTTAATTTTGTCAATTTAGGAGAAGCCTCTTCGTATATCAGGCGACGCCTCCAAAGTGGAGCACGCCAAGCAACTGGTGTACGAACTGTTGGCCGACAAAGAGATGCAGCAGGGCGGAGGTGGTCAGAGACAATATGACGACGGCTACCAGCAGGACCAGGGCAACGGCCTCGCTACTAACTCCACTGAGGTGAGGGAACAAAATGTTAGTGAACAAATTTTTTATTGAACACAATGTATGGTCCACAGTTCAAACCATACAAATCTGCACAGTCATCACTGACCTACTTCCATTCTACATAAAACGCATTATTTTATTCACAGAGCTGTGATAGGCTTGTGGTTGAGATGTCTGCCTCCTATTCGAGAGGTTGGGGGTTCGATCCTGGACACGCATTTCTTACTTTTCGGAGTTATTATTAGTTTTGAGACATGTAGGACAGTAGTGATGTCCATGTCAAAAAGAAATTATTTCTTAGTAATTATATAGAGTGCCTTCTAAAATTCGTAAATCCACATTCGATGCTAGTTTTTAGTTATTTGCATTCTAAGTTTGTTTATACTTGATGTGACTTGCACAAGAGGAATAAATTAATTTTCTTTCTTTCTTTCTTTAAAAATCACGATCATGTCATCATCATCACTCATCATTATTAGCATAATGTAGCAGTAAACATTAAATAGCAATCAATAAATTTTATTCATTAAGTATTTTCTATTACTGTGCGATTCCGGCCTGTACAACATCGTATTGTTGATGCCAGTCAGTGGTTGAAGAAATCTTTAAGTACAAAGGCGGGTACAGACTGCTGTAACGTAACATGCAATGTAACACGCAATGAAAGAATTTTAGTATAGGGTCTTGGACTGTAGTAATAAAATGATGTGATGTTTTGTATAGCGGTAGTTTTATGGGGCTAGAATTAATTATTAAAGGGAATAATTAAAAAAATATATAGATATTTCGGAATTTTTAACAATTAATTATTTACAATGATTTGGAATGCCTTTCTTACTAAGAAAAACCAGCAAGAAATTTGGTGGTTGCTTTTTTAAATGATTCTGTTAGCAATATTATGCCATGTATATAAATTTGTGTAAAGGCAAGTCTAAGCTCGATTGCGACGTTTTGTTACTAAGAAGCTAAGAAGTTGTTATGATTTGACTCACTGACAGTGTTTAAAATTCATTTTTAAACCAGGTGCTGGTCCCAAAAGTTGCAGTGGGCATAGTGATTGGCAGGGGTGGTGACATGATCAAGAAAATTCAAGCAGAGACCGGCTGCAGAGTGCAGTTCCACCAGGAAAGAGATGACGGACCTGGGGATAAGAGGTAATAAACTCACCAACAGCAATCCATTAAAAATAATGTGTAGTTTCAACTGACGAGAACAGCTATGTAAATAACATGACTAAATTTTTTTTAATATGATATTTTTACGGTGCTTTTATGACCTATATTATGTCAGGCCCATTGATACAAACTAAACTAAAATCAAATTACTAAAGCTAACAATTTCAGAGAATACTAAGAAATTTATACACTTAAATCGCCGAAACGTTCAAAGGTTTATTAAAAACCAGCACCCGCCCCAGCTTCGCACGGGTAGCTCATTACAATTTTCGTAGGGATCTCAAATTTTTTTGAAAATAAAATATAACCTATGTTACTCAGGAATAATGTAGTTTTCTACTGGTGAAAGAATTTTCAAAATCGGTTCAGTAGTTCCAGAGATTACCCCTTACAAACAAACTTATAAACTTTACCTCTTTATATAATAGTGTAGTTGAAAATACAAATATTCTTAAAATTTTAAAATTTAGTTCACACATTAGTGTTTCTCTTATTGGGATTGCGAACACATGCCGTGCACATAGTAATGGTGAAAGTTGAAACTTCATCTACTTTACCACATAAGTAGACATATTGGTGTAAAATAGATTTTCTTTTTGCCTAGGTGTTATTTACAAGGCAAGCCTCATCAAGTGGATCAAGCTAGACAGATGATAGAAGATTTAATCGCCAGTGTCAATGTAAGTATACACATACTAAGAAAAGATCCCGACGAATTGAGAACCTCATCCTTTTTTGAAGTTGGTTAAAAACACAGACTACACTTATGATTCAATCTTCCATACTACCTTTTTATGTATCTACTTGAATTGGATAAAGATAGTACTTAAATTATTCATCACAAAAACTAATTTATACTTGAGCAGTTTAATGCTTGCTCTAATGTCTATGACGTCATATCTGTGAATTTCATACAAGCTCCCTTACTAAGCGAGCGTTTTGACGTTTGATAAAAAGTTGCTGATTTGGTTAGCAGTCATCATCCCTATTGAATCTTTTCCACTCAAATATTTTACTTAGTGGTTGGATCGGAATTCCGCGAGGTAAGAGGAGCTGTCTAAACAGAAACTGATGATGTTGTTATGTCCCACAGCTGGCGATCCGTTCGGGTCGAGGCCGCGGTCCACAACAGCGCAACGGCTCGGGTGGAGGGGACAGGGACTTCCAGCAATGGCCGGAACAAGGCCAAGAAGTGCGAGTCACCTTCACCGTCACCAATGTCAAGTGTGGACTCATCATTGGCAGAGGTTAGTAGTGTCTGAATGCCACTGTCCCATCACTTACTGATAAATCTATACTAATAAATAAAATTGGAGTGTCTGTCTGTAATTTCGAAATAACTACCTCATATTAAGCTCATATGGTTATTTGAACGATACCATAACTGAATCACACGTTTTTAAAATTTTTGTCTGTCTGTCTGTCTGTCTGTCTGTCTGTCTGTTTGAAAAGGCTAATCTTTGGAACGGCTGAACCGATTTTGACGGGACTTTCACAGGCAAGTAGAGGATTGACCAGGGCGTAAAATAGGCTACTTTTTTAACCGACTTTTAAAAAGGGAGTTGTGTTTTTCTACCTATGTACACCGAAATCTCCGAGATTTCTGAACCGATTTGCGTCATTTCTTTTTTAATCGATAGAGGAACTTTGCGACATTGTTTCATAAAAAATTTGGAGTCTAACTCCTCAATCCTGATGCTGCAGGGGATCTGACCAATCCACGCGGGCGAAGCTGCGGGCATCAGTCATTAAATATATGTTTTTCACTGTGTGATCAATATTTTACCCAACAAAGGTAGGCACAGTTTGAAGCATGCTTGTAGCTTTCGTTCTACCCAAACTTGCGTAGACACCGCACCAGTATCAATGTATGCCGTTACGCACATCCTTGTCACACATACAAGCATACGAAGTTGTCTTTACTCTTAAAAATAGGAATGTGTGAGTTTTGCCTATCTGGAGTTATTATATGTTCGATTTTATCATTAAACCCACCATACACTTCATATTTGTCATATAGCAACTATTTAATTACTAGCTGACGCCCGTGACTTCGTCCGCGTGGATTTAGGTTTTTCGAAATCCCGTGGGAACTCTTTGGTTTTCCGGGATAAAAAGTAGGCTATGTGCTAATCCAGGATGTTATCTATCTCCATTCTGAATTTCAGCCAAATCCGTCCAGTAGTTTTTGCGTGAAGGAGTAACGCAGTTTCGCCTTTATAATATTAGTGTGATATTTTTAATGCTGCAAAGGGGTCCTCAAATTCCACCAGATTTTGCGTGCTTCCTTTTACCTTCTCTTACCTCTATATGGCTTGCTAGGTGTTACAAAATTTTGATTTTAATAAATTATTGTATTTATTGTTAAGGGGGTGAAGTAATAAAGCAGATTAACGCTCAATCGGGCGCCCACTGTGAGCTAGACCGCCGGGCGCAGAACAACGACAGAAACAACCGCACGTTCTATATACGCGGCCATCCTGACGCCGTGGAACACTGCAAACGGATCATCATGGAGAAAGTTGGCATGGTAAGAACAATATAGTACAATCGGGGTAGACTCAAATAACCCATAGCAAGTTTTTGTACGATGGTACGGAACCCTTCTTGGGCGAGTCCGACTCGCACTTGACCGGTTTTTTTCCAGAATATCTAAGTTTTGGTTGTGGGTTGAAACTTATTCAAAAAATACCTCCACTTATGGGATTGGTCTTCGTACATCCCTATTATGACATGAATTTATTATGCGTAGCCGGTGAACTTCATCCCGGACAACGGTAACGGTGGCGGCGGCAGCGGCGGTGGTGGCGGCAATGGCAATGGCGGCGGCAACGGCGGCGGCGACTACTACGGCGCCGCGCCCGCCCCCGGACCCCCGGCCTGGGGCTACAACCCGCATTGGCATCATCAACAACAGCCTCAGCCGCAGGTATGGAGACAGTTGATACATGTCTCTCATGTATTACTCAGCCACTCTTGTGTTGCTAGGTTACACTCGCATATTGCTCAGTTACACTCATTTGTTGTTCAGTTATACTCGACTGTCACTCAATTACCTTTACATGGTGTTCACTATAATGTGTTGCTCAAACTCATGTGGTTATCAGTAACACCCGTTTATTAAGCAATCACCCTCATTTGTCTGCAATTTTCACTTGTGTATCACTGAGGGAAGTGTTTGTTGGTGCTCCTATTTTGTTCATATTTTTATATTTGTGTATTTGTTAGCTTCTTATATTTCTCATATTGTGTTGCATGATTCTAATAATAAATTCTGTTGTACAGCAACAAGTCCAGATAAACCCAGCTACAGGCCAGCCGGACTACTCGCAGCAGTGGATCGACTACTACCGCTCGCTGGGTCTCATGCGCGAGGCCGAGGCCGTGGAGCAACAAGCCAAGCAGCAGCAGCAACAAGGTACTGTAGCAGATACACCCCGAGACAGGCCAGCCAGCCAGCTATTTTAATGCGATTTTTTGCAATGTATAGAGCAAGATTTTATATAAACTGTAAGGTTACTTTTAAAAATTGATTTGAATTGTCAACAATAATATAAAATTATTAATTTATCTAATGCATGTAGTTTGATAAAATCAATATTTGGCTCATTCGATGTCATACAATCTGTTACTAGGAGGCCGACAAGATTGAACTTGCATAAATACGGGTGTTTTGAAGGTTTTAGTTCAGTCTCCTTCTGAGATTCGGAGCGATATCGCATATTTTCGGTATTTGGATTGTGAACTGAATAATTAGATGTTGTGATAGCAATCACGCTCTAATTAAATTACTTATTTTGGCATTAGTTTGTTTAGATTAAAACTCTCGGATAACCTTACACATTGAACTTGTGTTTTTTGTGTTGGTTTTGGAGAGGACATTCCAATAATTCGATAAAAATATTTAAATAATACCTGCTTTTCTGAGTGACGCCAATAATACATACATATACTGGTATCCACACAGACACTAGAACACTACTCGAACTTATAGAACTAGTTACTAGGGTGTATAATGGTAATTTTTGGTTTTAATTTTTCACATGTTCATCTATTTTGTGTTCAGGGGGAGGTGGTCCCAGCAGCGGTGGCAGCGGCGGCGCGCCGCCCGCGCCCGCGCAGTCCGCGTCGCCCGCGCCCGCAGCCGACTACAGCGCGCAGTGGGCCGAGTACTACCGCAGCATCGGCAAGGTCAAGGAGGCCGAGGCCATCGAGGCGCAGATCAAGCAAAAGGTGACCACGTATTCCGTATCTATAGAAATCCATTTGGATTCTATACAGAACAGATAAACGCCGGACTGCTGCTGCCGCGAAACCGGACGCTGGACATGGGGTCTCTTGTATGAACTGAAACACGCCACGGTCTTGCGCCGCCTGATGCCTGCGACTCGTTTGATGTCGTCTGTCCATCTAGCTGGGAGTCTTCCAATACTGCGCTTTCCGGTGCGAGATCTCCATTCTAGCACCTTGGTACCCCAATGTCCATTAGTTTATAATGCAGTGTGAGAAAGTAAAACTCGGTGCATAAACTATGCTCAATGGCTGTCACTTTGATGTTCACAACCACAGTGCAGTTCTAAATCATAATCTACGCACGCACGGTATGAAGTGTGGCCAAAGCTTTCTACAAAATCCAAAATCCTTGTACAGCAGCAACAGTCGCAGCAGCCGTCCAACGTGCCGCAACAGCCGACGCCGCAAGCGACGCCGCCGAACCCCACCCCGCCGTCGTCCACCGCCAACAGCGGGGTAGTGCCGCAGTACGGCCAGTACTACCCGCCCGTGTACCCCGGCTACCCCTACCCCTACCCCGGCGTGCCGCCCGCGCCTGAGCACGCGCCGCATCAACATCAATAAACGTAAGCCACTTGCTACTGATGCTCCTCACAGCGCACCGCTACCCGCCTAGATACCGCGTACACCCTACCCCTGCCCAGACGTGCATCACCATCAATAAACGTGAGTTGATACCCCTCACCTGCTGACTCAACGACCTAAATAGGATTTTGGTTATGCACCATTTCCTACCAATCCACTCATTTGAGAGTTGCGCACTTGGCCACCGAAGTTTTTGACTGCAGATCTGACTAACTTCCTTCAGAGGTGTTGGTAAGTAAAAACAGTTACTGGTCTGATGCTGGTATGAATGCACAAGGAATGACGCGGTGATAGAAGGTAATTCAAAGAATGTCATGAGTTTTGTTTGGAATAGAAAATAAGGACAAAATAAAGTATTGAAGTGTTTACAGTTATAAAAATTATCTTATGGTGCGAGCAAAATAAGTAGTCCAATCTACATACATACAACATAGCAGTTTGCGCATTAGGATTAAATACACAATCCCAGCTGAGATCTGTTTTTGTACAAAGCGCAGTCATACGCCTTGTGTTCACATTGGACTACTAAATACACAGCATGATAGACTAGTAGTGCTTTATTTGGTGCTTATATTTGGTTTTGTATTATATTTGATAATAAGCATAGAAAAAATTACATAAATCTAAGCCAATGTTGAAACTTCTAGCACATATACACACAACTTACAAAATAATTACACCTTTACAGTGGATATCAGTATTTTTTGTACTAACACCATTTTATCTTAAGAACTGGTTACGGAAATGATAGCTAGATACTCTTTATAATATTTTGTCATTGGTATATTATAGCTCTAAAATTTGATTACTTTTTGCAATTGTTATTTGTGATGCTTATTCTTCTATATTTTAGCGGCCGTAGCTATATTTTGTTGTAAATAATTACCAATCTTCAAGTGTATTGCCTTACAGGAATTTTGGTTATATCAAATGCATGATAATTCATAATATTTTCTTTCAGTTTGCACGATATAATTACTATAATAATTTATAACTATATAATAAAATGATTGTAGAGTAATATTGAATTTGAATAGTTAAATTAATGAAACATACATAAAATGTCAATATTTGTTGTGAAAGCGAATATGAAACTGTAAAGGTAAGAACAGACAGGTCCCAAGTACGCAACGCATGCACTGCAATGTTATCAGGTTGGTTGTGCACAGTTTTCCCGCGTATTGTAACGGACGTTTTGAACTTTTTCCGCAAGTCGACGTTGCTCAATGTCATTATTTTAACCTAAAAAAGTAGCATCCTCTATTTATTACTTTATTCTAATTTTTCCTTTTTTCAATATAAATGCGAAGTATATACTATGCTCTTGGTGAATAGTTAAAAAAGTTACTATCAAAGTTTTCAAGTTCACTGTAAGAAAGTCAGTTACACAAACTAGTGCGGGTTTCTAGAGGTAACATCACACTGTTACTTCACTTGATATTCAATTGATATTTTTTTTATTATTCTCTTTTCACTATAACAAGAGGCGGCTGCTTCCTCTGACGTTGTGTCAGAGACAATTTTTAATTATTTCAAAATTTAAAGATTTGTTTTGTGTAGTCTAAAGTGCAATTTTTTGAAAAGAACAAAACAGTGCAATTTTTCCCCATGTTAATTTTGGTATTCCATAATACTAGAGAGCATTGGGTACGTATTCATTGTTACTTGTTTTACCGTGCACAAATGCCATAACACGTTGCCATAGCGCGTTGCATACTCTGCGTACGTGGGATCAGTGTTTTTGCCTTTAGTGTTTTGTTTGTGCGTGTGTGTAGTGTTGCAGATGTATGTAGGCTGCCAGTGCCGGGGTGCCGCTCGACGCTAAACCACCGAACTGTTTTACCGTGATGTTGCCATGTCTGTTTGTTTGTGTGATTGCAGAGCCAGCCGGACCGACCGATACGGAACCGAGAAGATACCTCTCCATTGTAGATTTTAACTGTATTGTATAAGCGAAACGTTTCGACTGTACTCTATCCATGGAGAGACGTTAGTATAGGTCTCTCTCTTTTACGTAATCACATACAAACGACAGAGAGAAAAAACTCAGTGGGCGTTAACTATTTTGGTACAACAACCAATCACAAACGAAACTATGTTTTCGAATTGAATTTCGAGTGTTTTTGAAAACATGTTTGTGATTGGTTGGTTTTGCTTGGTAACTCAAATTGGTTAACGCCCACTGAGTTTTTTTGTCTCCGTCATTTATTTGTATGCGATTACGTAACAGAGAGCCCTGTAGTAACTTTTCTCCTTGGATAGTGTTTAACTCCATTTCGCTCACAATAAATAATCAGGACGCGTTTCAAAAGTTTAACGTAATTACGTTACGTCAGGGAAAAAGAAAGCCCGATGTCCACCAAAGCGGACATAGGCGGGAGATGTTCATGGAATAATAATTTTTTCACGTCATTCATTAATAATCTCTTGGTCTGCCGATTATATCTCCGCTTATGTGGATAAAGGGACGAACTCTGATCTTAAACCTGCGCAGTGGGTGATTTATCGATCTATTTGTTGGTATAAACTCCTGCCGCCGCACGAATGGTTGTCGTTCAACCTTTTGCTTCTCGTACAGTCTGTGCAGACACTCACACTATCATGTAGAGATCTTTTTCCTGACGCCATATGTAACAAGTTTTCAAACAACGTATGATTTTATTTCTTGTGGGTTCATTACTAATTAATATTGTCAAAGCTGTAGAGATTATTTCGATTATGGTACTGATTCTGAGCACAACTAAATTTTAGAGTATTCGCATCCTCTTCTTACTAATGTTTTAAATTAAACTTAGAACTGTCAAACTTCATGACTTTGCTGGCTGGACGAAGCTGGGTGCACTAAAATTTTGAGTCTTAAATGTAAAATTCATGTTCCTTCCTTTTTTAGCAATATTAAAAAGAAAAAGATGCAGATATTCTAAATCTAGTTTAGAAAGAGAACAGAATCGGCGCCATTATGTCTTAACCGCTTCCCAATGGTATATATTATATCTCACGGCCGTGTGGTACATTCTCGTTTGATTTTCTCGCACTGTGTTATTTCACTTGTCTCGTTTTGATGTAATTTTGCTTATTGTATAATTCTGTGCCCCGATATTGACCATTGACGTGCCAGTTTGTCCAGGTTTAAACTTTAGAATGCCACACTGCCTAAAACGATGTAACAGAGAGATCCGACGGGGCTATAGAGTGAGACAGAAAGCGCAAAATGAACGCATAACGAAAGAGACAGAGATACTTCGACCGCTGCGAGGAATCGAGGTAAATGCACTGTATCGAGTGACTAGCTTCTATTACACTTCCACGATGTTACTCCATTGGGTATATCTACTTGTATAACCTCAACCTTCGAATGTGGAGAACGTGTTTTCCGTAGCAAGGCGAGTATTCACAGTAACACATACAAATTTAATGTTCTATGAGTTTTTTTAGCAGCAAAATCTATAAGTCAATTATGTAGTATTTTCCCTCTAAAACCTAATGTCAAAATTAACCAGTTAAACACACTTTAAAATTGAATCACGTTTAAAACTTCATTAGTGTAGTTTTAAATATATAGTAAAACAATCAATTAAAATATATGATTGTTTTCTTAAGGATTTACATATTATTAAATAACATTAAGTACTTGTTGCAAATTCAACTTTTTAGGCTAGAAACTAAATACGAAAAATTTTGAAGCTAAAATTTAAATGTGCGTGAGTTAAGCTTTTTCCTTAAATATTAGATTTGTATGGATTTGTGACGTTAATGATATAATATTAGAAACTTAGTACTATAATATAGCGTAAGAATAAAAATATGGGTCTAGTATACGTTTGGACGTAAACGCTGTCGACGAATGTCTTATTTCGTTTACTGTATAAATATATAGAACATTTTTGCTAATGAATTTCGGTAAAAAATCCAACTGTAAAGTTTAACTTTTAGACGTTATTTGAAGGCATAGGGTTGATTTGTCCTAAACCGTGCACGGTTAGTAACACGGCCGAAGTTCGTTCGTGTTACGGCAAACACACGGTCTACCATAAATCATCCCGAAGAGCCCGGCAAATAACTTGGGCATTGATGCGATTGGCTGGCGTATGGTGGGTGCCGCAGATTGGTTGATCAGTCGGCGCGGGTGCACGCCATTGGTTGATAAGTTGGCTCTTGCTTCCTGGATTCGGCAATTTTCCCCCACTACGCCGCTTAATGTTAAAGCTATTCGCCAGGCACTATACGCCCAAACGTATACAACGCATCAAGCTCCACGTTCGACGTCATTGAATTGTGAATCATATCTAGTTGTAAGTTAGGTGTCACAGATTAGGAAGTCGTCGCGACCTCTCTTGACAGCTCATTAGATTACTAACAATCGACGAACATACTAGCTACATAACTTAGAATTATATATATGTATTAATAATAAAATCTAGCTTTGGTAATAATTAGACGTAAAGAGTATCGAACATAAAGGCAATGTGAGAGTACATTCCCTGAAAGCTGTTTATACAATAGAAGCGGTCATAAGAACCACCTTTCATAACGGGAAGTCCCGACTAATTGTACTATTATTAAGATATAAAGTGTATGTTGATTGACGTGTTTATTTTATTTATAATCATTTACTTCTCTCCACAGACCCCTGAGGTAAGTGTCCCTATAATAAAAAACTAGTATGACATAATAGGTACTATAACTGAAAATTTTTTGAATCTTTGCTACGTCTTTTTAATTTTAATTTGTGTATTTCTAGCTCTATTCTGGGCCCACATCATTTTTATTTGACTACTGTTTGATTGAAATATATTTACCTTTTATACTCGTGTCTGAATTTGATGGTTTCCATATTTGTCTATTGCAAAATGTTTTATTTTGTTACATATAGTATAATATGTGTTATAGGGTCTTTCATGAAGAGTGTCTTATTTTTATTAACTAGATTAAGGAGTGTTCTAGCTAAATATCTTTTGAAGTTCATGTATTGGGCGATAGTTTGTGAAGAGCAGTAAAGTATAAATACAGATTAATAAGATTCATACTCAATTTTATCGACAGATAAATTTTCTTTTAATAAAAACTCTTTCAATGTAGGGACGCGAATTAACTTAGATAATTTATTTCGGAATACATTCAAAAGAGATTTGTCAAGATTTAATAATACACTAAACCCAACCGCTGGTCCAGTTTCATAAAAGGCGGTTAAAGTTACTTTACAGTTAGCATTACGCTTTGTCCACCAATAAAATTCAGTGTAAATAAGTATTCATACCTCCATGATTAAGGATAGTAAAATTTTGGTCCAAAGTTACAAACCATGATTATTTGTGTAATCAATTTATTGAATATTGATGCTCAAAATTTAACGGTAACCCAAATGTAACTTTAACCGACTGTCATGCAAATGGATTTGATATCAGAGGCACTAGTGTAACTTTTCCAGTTAAAAAATTGACTGGGATTACCTAAATATGCCTTCCATAGTGCTGTCAAATCGCGACGTATCCATTTTAAATGTCAGATTTACGGCAATTTGGGTAATTCTATTGTATACAATCTAGATTGACAGGTCTAAATCTTGTGTAAAGAGCATTTTAAAAAGTATAGCAATATACTGAGGCCTGTTATTTTAGTTAGTTCAGAGATTGTATACAACATAATTAGCATAAAGTCGCGTCAGTTCACTTGAAAAGTTACTCCTGGACCACTGGATGAACTGTCAAATAGAACGTTCTTATTGGAAGGCCCTGTACTTATGTCGGCATTTCTATATTTTCATTGCACCAATTTCTGATGTCCCTTATGTAATTTATTTCCTTACATGAATTTTTTGGTGTTTTTTGCCTTCCACAGCAAAATATTTCGCCATTTTTTCAACACTAAAAAACACCGGTGGTATCTTATAATGTTTTTTTTCATATACTGCTATGTGTTATAAAATGATGTGCCAATTGATATGCATTGTGTGTTCCTATCACAGTTTTACTTGACAATGTGTTCGACCACTATTTTTTTGTTTTTATATTTGTATTTCATCTTGTGATATTTCACTGTCTCTATTGTTGTCGGTCTGTTGAAGGTGACTGAAGGCCCTTATATTTTAAACGTTTATCAATAAATGGAATCTGAGATCAATGGTTGGACATTGGCGATAGGTGTGAGCATCCTTCGCGCTCGAGCAAACCTGGTAAGTTCTATAATAAACGAAATTTTTTCTGACGAGCTCTTCATTGATGACATTTTTCTCGTAGGACATAAAGTTTGATTACTAAATACATAAACGCAGCGAAGGACAAAACATAGAAGATGCGTTTCTAAAAATTGTTATTCGAAAATAGAGGCCACAAACTCATGTTTGTTAAACGCGTAACTTCAACCGATTAAATCGTGTATCATAGACAGATAATCCAAACAGGCTCATGATTGATTCGTGTGTCATGCGACGCTGACCGCTGCTGTGATTAACCGACTCCACGCGTGCTGTAGAGTATAAATGCACCACCTACCACGGTAGAGTTTTCGTTACGCCATAATGGAAAGTAGGTATGGAATGCTTCTATGTTTTATCCTTCACGCATAAACCTATCTTACTGCTGATCTTTAATTTGTGACATAATGGCTATACCTACAACCTGAACGTCAAGTCTCTTAGCATTTAGGACGCTTTTGAGTAGGTATTAAAATGTGCCCTCGTGTTCGGCCACTAGAGAAATTTTAGGATTATACATTGTCTATTTTTAATGCAATTCTGATAATTCTAGAATTTAAATTTTTCCACACTTGAATTTTTCTTACTGTGTTATTTACTATTATTCTTGACATGTTAATTGGAACGCAAATCGTAATTCTAAAATATTTATGCCTAGAAATGTGTGCCTAATTCTAAAACATAGTTTATAACCACTGCCCCTGTGTTCAAATATTTTTTCCGGCGCCCTTTTAGAACATAAGTTGATACCAAGAAATTTATATTTCCCAATTTTCAAAGGTTTATCCCATTGATAATATTTAGTTTTTGAATTATGATTATTAGAATGATTTTAAGGGAAAGTGGGTTAAAATGAAATGCCAGTTAAGTAATTTACTGTACCTAACTTTTCACCTCTTCACTCTCGTGTTAGCATTTCGTAGTCATAAAAATAATTTTTACTGAGTACATTACTCTTTTGTTGGCAATTTACAGCATCGGAAATAATTTAGTCTTGGGAACTTTGTACTACATATACCTACAGCTACGAATTCTTTAAAAATAATATATGAACATGAAAATTTGCAGAGATGGAAACTGGCCCGCAGACCACATGGTTAATGGCTTATAAGTTTTCTATGTATTTAATACAATTTACATCACATTCGAAGTACTTTTTACAACTATGTAAGTTTATAGTTATAGGCTGAAAGAGTTGATTTGTTGTAAAACATATTTTCCATCTCAGCAGCCATAAAATAAGACTTATTCCATCATTATATTCTAGCCGTTTTGTTTACTTACTGAAAATAACTACTTAGAAGCTCTCAAAACATCTCATAATGTATCTACGGGTGTCATAATTTACGGGTTCATCATTTACGATTTCTTTATTAAATATAATTTATAAATTACATTTTATCTGCAAAAAGTTAGTTTCTTCAAAGGATGCTCTAGAATATTATTACCTACAGTTTTATATTATTTGGTAGTGTGCTTACGAACTTTATTATTTCTTTTTATAATATATTTATTGTATTTGTAGGAAATTATGAACTTTACATCAGTGATTCGATATTTTATTTATGACTTTGGTTTTTTGCATTTACATCTCTTTACTTTACATCTTTGATTATCTCTATTGTGGTTAATTTTGTTTCACACAATCTCTTAACTAAAATGATAAGTTTAAATGTAATGCTATCCTTCCACCAAACATGAAAGCGATAGCAATATATTTAGACCTGTCATTTTAATTACATTGTGTAAAACAGAATTTGCCACATTGCCCAAAACTATGATTTTTACCTGATTTTCACGTGGAACGAAATCCAATAAAAAACTTAAAGTAATAAGTTGTTTTATTTATTGCTTAAAATTGTTACTGAAATTGTGTAATCTTACAAGTAGTCAACATTTTAAATTTTCTAACATATTATTTAACATAGGAAATATAATTTTCTCATATTCGTCCACTTGCTGCATTCGGAAAAGCTTATTAAAATTAAGTGCACCTTAAATTTTAATTGTTGTGTTTTTACCTTTGGCCCATGTACCAAGTTCAAACATCAAAAAGTTGGTTTTGGTATTTGGTCCATCAAACTCAGTCCAAACATTCAATGTTTAGTAGGTATTTGGTCCAAAAATCATCGCTTAATACTTAAGGTGCCCTTAACTAATTGGTGTTTAGTATTTTACTGAGAGAAACTAGATCTAGACTGGGATAGAGAGAGCTTCAATACCGTTGAGGAGAACTTTCTGGAGAGGTGCGGGAGCTGATTGAGACGGAGGAACTGCTGGAGGATTGGATCAGGCGGGATAACCGGGACAGGGAAGCCGTCGCCCAGGGTTCTAGGGGACTTCCTGTCTCTGGAACCGGAGATATCCTGAAAGATACATAAAATATAACCTGCAGCCTACTGAACTAAAGGCGCAAATACATCATTACTGTGTTGTAGGATGTCGTAAATAGCAAACGAAGTCGTGTACATTCTAGAAAAGGAGACTCGCAATCTGCACCTGAGGGCGCACTTTGGATTGGTTGATTGTCGTGCCAAATTGCCTTGCTAGTTGCATCACACCACAACAGAGTAGGCAGTAGGTATTTGCGGCCTTAGTGTCATACGAATATGCAGTGGTAAGCGCTGTGGTCTTATTAGCGGGAGGTCCCGAATTCGATTCCCGGTAGGGGTTTCGAATTTTATAGTTTCTAAATGTCTGGTCTGGTGAGAGGCTTCGGCCGTGGCTAGTTACCGCCCTAACGGTAAAGCCGTGGCGCCAAGCTATTTAGCGTTTCGGTACGATGCCGTGTAGAAACCAAAGGAGTATGGATTTAATGAAAACTGCCATACCCCTTCCAGGTTAGCTCGCTTCCATCTTAGACTGCATCCTCACTTACCACCAGGTGAAATCGTTGTCAAGCTCACTTGAATCTGAATTTAAAAAGGTCCGTACTACGTAGGCACTTTACATGTTTGTATGTTTATCCAGAACATCGACGAGGTGTTGAGAGAAACTTGTCATTAAAATTGCTGATTCGTTCTCGTACGAATTACCTTATTTTTTTGCTAAAAGTGTGACTTGCTGTACCTTTATATCAGTAAATAATTTGTGGTAAGTGGTTTTGGTCATACCTATTTTAGAAATATCTGGTAGATACCTACCTGCACTGACAGTTATGTTTTCCTTAGTTGGCAAAACTAATGGTGAGATCTAAGCAAAGGCTGGGCTCTATAGATGTCCCCCTAAGTCCTACTCACCTATTACTGCGTCGTGGTCTGGCTGTTTTCGGCCTCGGTTTCTTGCTACCCACTTTTGATTGCGTTGGCGCAGCACTCTCTACTTCCGCACCGCTGCCCGCGCCTGCCAGGAACGAATTTTTGGCATAGTTCAACTTTTTTTGAACAGTTTCGTTAGTATTTTTACGTCGCTGATTTCAGATCTACCCTAATTTTTTTTTACGTTTTTGAGATAAAGGTAGGTGTGATCCAGTCACTAAAGAATAGACTATTTAATCGGCCAAGCCGACTTCCATTACACAAATACCTAAAAGTAGTCGTATATAGAATCGTCTGTCAATGGGTGAATGAGGTGAGATCAAAGGCTTAACTACTAATAATTGTCAGCGTAAAAAACAGATCTCACCGTAAATGAGTTGTTGCACACTTTGCATCGGGAATAAGGAATTGCCTAGTTATAACTTATAATGTAGAGACAAACACTACTACCTAGTTATCTAGTAAATAGCCACCCAATACTAACCCACTATAAACAAAGAATGCTCCACTGGAACTTGTCCAGTAGCGTGTTGTATGCACAATGGACGAGCAGCTCTCATGCGCTCGTCGCGAATGTCGCCTAATGCGCTGAAAAAAATCATGAGTGAAAATAAGCGAGCAAAGAAGCACAGTAGGTACCTACCTAGGTAGTTTTCATGTCAATCAACCACCCAGATTCTTTACGCGGGAATTTTGACGAATGCCTACATAAAATAATGAATATAGGGAGGTCCAAAAATCATTTGTGGGAGTGGGTGTAATCTATTATAATTTATAACAAAATTCCGCAATCAATTTTGGACATGCCCTTACAAAAGTTAAAAATCTATTATAACTATGTTTCTGAGAATAATAGAACTTACGAATTGTTACCCGAACTGATTTGGTCTTCTATAGGCACATCGCTTTCAACGGCACTGCTTTCTGATGCCACAAAGTACATAGACCTAGAAAATATAAGTTCATCGTTCAGACAAGGTGTTACGCGCACCTACATAGTGGAGCTTAGACGCGCGTACCTAGCCGTAACTAGGTAGTTATTTTAGTCTATTACACATTTTATTCTGTGCAATGTTGGTAAAGGTGGAATTAACTACTTACAAGACGGTAGACAATTGTTTCACAAAATGAAGAAGCTGTTTCTTCAACAATTGTATTAAAAAAATTTAAAAATATATATCCATGCATCCGTGGGAACTGTTTGATTTTCCGGGATAAAAAGTAGCCTATGTCCGTCTCCGGGATATAAGCTAACTCTGTACCTACCAAATTTCGTCAGAATCGGTTAAACTGTTGGGCCGTGAAAAGGCAGCAGACAGACAGACACACTTTCGCATTTGTAATATTAGTATGGATGTCCAAGATTTTGAAATTATTATTGTCAGTCAAAGAAATATTGCACGGGGACATCTCTTACCTGGCGGGCACGTAAAGATGCGGCGGAGGTGGTGGAGCTCGACGAGAGGCCGAGCGTGCGCGTCGAGCGCGAGCCGCCCGACCCAGTATCACTGAGTCTGAAATATAGTCCAATCGAAAGGAATTACAGTACAACCAAATTAATAATGCGCATGCAGATCCGATCCGATCAGATATTCCGAATCATTGAATCGTAAGAGCCCTAAACAATGCACTTGCATTTTGCACCTTGTTATAAACAAATAGGAGTCAATATCATGTGTATCATACGACCGTTGCCGAACAGTGACGAAGATTTCTATGCGCATTATTAATTTGGTTGTACTGTACAGTGAACACCAGCGTCTGCTCCAGCCCAAGTAGCGCCAAGATGCAATCAATATCCTGGCGCCATTTAGTCGACGCGTGTTCAATAATGGAATAGGTTTTTAATATTCACTACAGGTAAGCTTGACCCAATCACACCTGATGGAAAGTGATGATGTGGTCTAAGATGGGACGCGTTTACCTAGAAGGTGCCTATTCACCAGTAATTGTAAATTCTGACGCAAATGATGTTGGAAAGCAACAGCCGATATAGCTTTCGCTTGCAGTACCTACACCAATCTCAGGGACTCGTGGGGTCGAGTAAGAAGTATTTTAACAAGAATAAAAAAAAACACAACTTTGTGCTTAATTCGAAACGCTTATTTAATTAAACGTTGTTACCGTAACGTAACATCAATTTTCCATTTTACTGTTTAACTATAAACTTACTAAAAACTAAGATAAGTCAATAGACCGACTCTTAGATTTATTAAGTACCTTAACTACCTATCACTAATATTATAAAGGAGAAAGTTTGTATGTGTGTGTGTGTATGTTTGTTACTCCTTCACGCAAAAACTACTGGACGGATTGGGCTGAAATTTAGAATGGAGATAGATTATACCCTGGATTAGCACATAGAAAACATACATTACACAACATTACACAACATTAACATAGATTTAGGTTTTTTGAAATCCCGTGGAAACTCTTTGATTTTCCGGGATAAAAAGTAGCCTATGTGCTAATCCAGGATATTATCTATCTCCATTCCAAATTTCAGCCAAATCCGTCTGGTAGTTTTTGCGTGAAGGAGTAACAAACATACACACACACATACAAACTTTCGGCTTTATAATATTAGTGTGATTAGCTTCAGTCATAGGCTAGATTGTAATCTCAGTGGCGTAGTTACTACGCTGGCTCAGCACTTTATGAGCAAGAAAAAAAATGTACCTATCTTCCACACAGATGCCTACTTTCTGTGGAGCCGCTGTGGTTCGGTCGGGACTCGGGAGGACATTATTTACAGCTCGTTCACACAGGCTGCGTAAGCGTAGACATAGCGCGAACCATTGCGTTGTAATGTATGGAACTGTATGAGACGTGGCATGGCATGAACGTTCACGTAGACGTAATGCGTGCAGTTATGTCTACGGATTCACGCATGTCACGCGTACGTGCTTGGTATGAGTCGGCCTTAAAAAGTTTTACCTAATACAGGATCACTGTCGGTGTGCTCTTGTCTATCTCGTCTCCAAGCTGCGTCAGGCGGCGGCAAGTCTGCAGCAACTCCGAACAGACCAGACACCGCGCCCGCGACAACCAAACGTGCTGATTTTGCAGCGGCCTACGAAAATCAAATCAATTTTTAGTTCTCAAGTTTTTTATCCTGGCCCGCAAATAAAATTGAATTAGGTGGTAAGTTTGGTAAAAAAAAAATTGAGGCACGAGGAGACATCATCTAGTAGGTAGGTACCATATTCGTAAAGAGCATTTTGACTTTGGCTAAGTACCTACCACCACCACTTGAGTAGGTAACAATGTGGACCGCTGTGGCTGCAATTTCGTTATTTCTAGTTTATTACCTAAACAAAGGTGTCTACTTTAGAATGTAGATATTTCTAATGTGATTACCAGTTTTACCTAAAGATCAATAATGTCAATGGCTTAGTAGCCAGCTTAATTCATTAGTAGTAATTTAGTCGGTGAATATTGCATTTCGATTCCCGGCCATTTCAAACACACTCAATACGTAATATAGGTAAGCAGTGTATTTTTGCCCATATGAATGGCCACACTTTTTACCGTAGCATTGATGTCAATTTCCGGCACTTCTGTGAGATCAGCCGCCTTTTCCGCTAAGGTCCTCACTTCTGGGTTATCAGGACCTGCCTTTACCTCTATAGACACCAGTTCCCAAAGGTAATCTCTGAACACCACTTCGCTTGGTTGTGCTGAAACATAAATCATCTTAAAACAGAAGGTTTAGGATTCCTCTTACATCAATTATTTATTTAAAGCCCAAACCATAGTAACCGAAATCGGATCAATAAATTAACAAATAGGGAGGTACATAACTACTATAGATCTTTAAGAAAGTAGATAGGGACAACGTTTATTTTTTGTTGAACTTATATACAGTAGATAGTTACACCCATACCTATCATTTTTGTAAACAGAATATTGAATTATATAATTTCTCCAACTGTATTATAGGTAATAACTGAAGGATTGTTATTCAAAACAATAACTCACGCATTATATTCATATTCTGCGCCTTCTGTAAATCTTGAGGTGACAAACTCATTCCTAAAACCTCTATTGGCATGGGACCTTGAGCAGTTTGACCAACTTGACCTATAGTGGGCACTTTCATTTGGCCAGGAGTTATGGGCGCTTTCGTTTGACCTGCAGTTGTGGGCACTTTCGTCGGACCAGTCGTGGGCATGTTTATTTCCAAGCTGGATTTCGATGGTGGTTGGTTTAAGGTGACATTCAACTGGTTTGGAGAAGTGATTTGTTTTGTCTTCGGCTGAGGTTGATTGGAGACACCTGTAGCTTGTGTTACACCATTCACGAGAAGATCTGGTGTTGGCTGTTTTTGTAATTCCGAAGCTAAAAAAAAATTGGTTATTTTAGTCTCCTATCTCCATAAAGCGAGAGTGATATAGGATACTTATGAAAACTGAATATTGTTAATGCAGATCAAAATCATACCCTATCTATTGAGCTAGGGCAAGCGCGTTCCATCTCTTCCGTTTTTCCTCATGGTCTTTCTTTAGAGACTGCTTTTTTATCGTAATTTTTTCCACACAGTTGGTGTTAGGAAATAAAAAGACCTCTGGACCCACAGTGGCAGGAATGTAGCTGTTTCCAGAATGCGAAGCGAAAAGTTGTCACGTGGGTACCAATGTGTAGCGTCTCACCTTCCTTCTTACCACAAAATATAGATTGATAATTCACCCACTGTGCAGGTTCAATCATGATGCCAAATGTACCTACTCTAAGTGATTTCACCATTTAAAATACCTACATACGTTATTTATTGTCATGTACGCCACCGTTCGATACTAACCAGTGTTAGTTAGGTCAAGGTCATGGGCAAAAGCCATGACGTTAAGAGCCGATGAAAGAGCCGGCCCCACGCCCGTGCTCGGAGCCTCTGATGAACCCACCAGCTCTGGTGGAGGCATGCATCTATAAATCGGAATATACTAAGAAATATACCTCTACTTATCATTTGTGTATTATATAAAGTTTAAATCATGACCGTAATAAGGGAGTAAAATGGTCCTTTGGACTGTAAAAAAATTAAAATAATTGGTCCTTTGAACGGGATTATTATAAAATTACTAAGTAAGACTATTATTTGAGAATTGATGCCTGGAGCAAACCAAGTGCAAAGTCCAGTGCATTCTTTATTCACTTTTGTGATGCATAGGTAAGTTAAAGTATTTACGCCTAACTAGGTATCTAGTATATTATGTACAGCTAACTTACTGTAAGGGTGCCTTGGTAGGGGTAGATATAGACACTCGTCCCCACATGAGACGCCTCAACTCTTCGCCACTCATGTTTCTTCTACGTAGTTCTGCTATTGTTACTTTTCCGACTCGCTATAAAAGGTAAGTGTAAGAGCATTTAGGGTCAGAATCTGCTAATGCCAGAACCTGTTATGTACCTACCTAGATTAAGCTAGGTGTCTTATTAATTATTTTTTCCTCATAACCTTTTTTAATATACCTAGGTGCCTACTAACTATATCTTTACTTGCAGTTTTTCAACCCCGATTCCTCTTATTTATCACTTCCCAAGAAATTCTATAAGCCCATCCCAAGATATCAAATAAATCCCAGAAAACATCAAAGTTAATGCCTGGGATTTTTCTAGGGTAGATAAGGTGCGCGGTAGGATTATATTCATGAACATAAAAACACTTAGCATTTTCCTCAATTTCTAAAAAAATATTTTCCAACTACCTTCCAATTAGTCAAAGCGCCTTTCCTCTGTTTCGCCCTGGTCTTGGCTTTGCTCTTGATGACCATGACCCCTCGCTGCTCGTACCGAGGGTCGTCAGACGGGCCCAGTCCTATTGAATACTCCTGGAGGTATCGATGAGCATCTTCTTGAGAGACCGATCGTTCCAATGACACTACTATTTTAGCCCACTGAAATAGAAGCCGAAATGTACCTACTTACGAGATTTTTTTGTGGTTCCTAGTGCTCTACTGGAAAATATAATACATTACTATATCAGTATATTATATAGTCTATCAGTAGTAGATATAGTAACATCTCATTTGATTCTAAATGGTTTCAGCAAATAAACTAGCCTCAATTAGTTCCAAAGGATTTTTTAAGAGTTCACACGCAATTTTATTATCGTCCTGTTTCCAAGAATCAAAAAACTTTTTGAGTCTGTGAAACACGAACGATCTCAAAATTCCTTTTCTTGTTGACTTATTTAGTTGGTCTACCCACATTTTGCCGAAATTGGTGTCTATAGAAATAGCACAAGTTCAGTTTGTCATAGGTAGGTACTCAAGTCAGGAAAGGTAGAGCTTGTACTTGTACCTACCTACCATAAACTTCCAATTTCTTTATACTATCCAGTACTCATACCTATAGAAACCTAGAGATAAAAATAAATAGGCAGTTTTTTTGTCAATATGGCTATGGTAAAATGGCTAATATGGTAGTTTGCTAGGCTATGTATGGTATGGTAGCTACACGATACCTAATACGTACCTACCTACGTATTAGGTACGATACCTCCAGCCATCCATCCATCCATCAGCCTGTAAGCGTCCACTGCTGGACATAGGCCTTTCCAAGAGCGCGCCACCAAACACGGTCCTCCGCCTTCCTCATCCACCCGCTCCCCGCCACCTTTTTCAGGTGATCGGTCCAGCGGGCAGGAGGTCGTCCCATACTGCGCTACGATAATTGTCACTATTAGGTACGATACCTAATAGTGACAATTTGGATTCTGGTTTGATCTTGATTCTTGAGTCACTAATTAATAATTACCTGTTTGACCCACTCCTTCTCGGACTGCTCAATGACGTGTGCATACGTATTGCCCATCATAGCTATCAACATGTTGAGCAGCAGGATCGGCACAAACACCATGAACAAGGCAAACACAGTCTTCGACAGGTTCGGGTACGTGGTTTGACTCAGGTCCGTGTACTGTTCAAATAAGTTTTTTTTAAATGAAATAACTAAGCTTTATGAAAAGGAGATATTTTGGTCTTTCGAGCCGAATGCAGAATAACCCAAGAAAGAATCAAATTGAGACCAGTCATAATGCCTTTAGGTAAGTCGTGGGTGACTCATCTTTTTATCATTAAAGTTAGTTTGTTTGTGGTAACAAATGTAATGATTTCCAACTACAGTTGGCGTCAGATAGAAAGGAATTTTGACCTTGAAGTTGTTCAGGTCAGTTCAGGTTTAGGGATATAATTATTGACCTATATTTGGTGTTACGAAGAAAGGCGCGATAGCGGGAGTATTTATTGCCGCCGCACTATTAGTTCGACAGTCAAAGTTTCGCTTCCCGTGCTGTAAGAAAGTACAATTCCTGTGCACAGACACATCACCTTCACTTCTCAGTTCGTAACATTTCTCAGTTAGTCGCTTTAACAACCCATTTAAAAGTGTTTAACAATTATTACGTATTTAACACGTAATTTTATATAGACTAGGTATATCATAGAGTGCTCATTTACGTTACCTAACGCCAATGTTCATCCGTTGATAATATTAGTTGGTACGTTTACAGAAAGCCAAACCTTCACAACGATTGTTTTTGCGTGCCACAAACATTACCATACCCCACCATTAACGCCAACCACCACAATAAAGAAAACCTCTTAGTAAACTCACCAATCCAATACTAAGTGGGTACCTAAATTAAAAACTAATACATGGAACTATGACAACGACACATTTACGATATACATACGACGAAGGAAGAATGGGCGACAAAAAACCTGCCACGCTGTTCTTTGCGGGTAGGTGCACAAATTCAAACATTAAACAGACCACGTACAGTTTAAAGAACAAATAACTCAATATGTACCCTTCCCTTTTTACCCAAAACTAATAAATTACCTCTTTGCGTACTGAAACCTAAAATAAATAAAAAATAAAGCCCAATTTAAAAACTTACTAAAAAAATCAGAAAAAGACAAAAAGAGGGTGCCTAGATGGTTTAATTACTATGTATAATATAATAAGTCTTAGGTTAATCTCTCAGAAATAGGATTAATGTATTTAGGTACTTAAATACCGAATGAAACAGATCAGCGTGGCTAGGTTTTTTACTATTAAAATAGTACCTACCTACGGTCTAAGTCAGATTATAATTAATTCATACGTACACTGTAATCGCCCAATGTAATCTGAAACAGTGCCATCCATGTGCTTGGGTAACTTGAAAATAAAGTTGACTGTACATTGGGAAAACCTGCAAAAATTCAGTGAATATAAGAAACGTGTGTACTGTGCTATACACAGATTACCCCATAAGGGATACCGCAAGCAGGTTTAAGTAAAACTGTCGATGCCCTAGCCTGCTAGAAGGCGACTAGGTGTTTGAATAATCAAGTCATAGGATCCATACTAATATTATAATTGCGAAAGTGTGTTCGTCTTTCTGTCTGTATGTATCTGTCTGACTGTCTGTTAGCTTTTCACGGCCCATCCGTTTAACCGATTTCGATTCAATTTGATACAGAGATTGCTTGTATCTCAGGGAAGGACATAGGCTACTTTTGAGCACGGAAAATCAAAGTGTTCCTACGGGATTTTTAAAAACCTATATCCACGGGAACGAAGTCGCGGAGATCAGCTCTTAGTCAATAAATAAAAAATTAACTTGTCCAGTAGCACAAAGATTCCGAAGATGTCGCATTATACCTTTATGGACTTACTGGCTGATGCCCGCGACTTCGTTCTCGTGGATGTAGGTTTTTTAAAATTCCCGTGGGAACTTTTTGATTTTCCGGGATAAAAATTAGCCTATGTGCTAATCCAGGGTATAATCTATCTCCATTCTAAATTTCAGCCCAATCCGTCCAGTAGTTTTTGCGTGAAGCAGTAACAAACATACACACACACACACACACACACACACACAAACATGAACATGAACACATACAAAGTGAGATATAATTTATAATACTCACCTTTATATAAAAAGTAGAAAGACTGCGAGAAGCCAAAGAGCACGATGCAGTAGATGATGCCAAACGTGAACATGTCCCCCGTGATCATGCTGTAGATCATCGTCACGAATGGACCGGTCAACTTCACTGCCCTGGAAACAAAAAACTTTTACGTTTGAAATCTATACAGTGCACTTTGATTTTGCTCAGACTTAAGACACTGTTAAAACGAGACCGCTCTATATCACTGGCATAAATCTGTCTCGTTTTAACTGAAACTTCAATCTGAGCATAATCAAAGTACGCTCTATAGATCTCAGCCTTAGTGGAATTAGTATGTCTGTCATCACATCGATAGCACCCGCATCATGCGACAAGACCCTTCCGGGATTTTCATACTCATCTCCCTGGCAGTGGCTTCTACACGTCATACCTACTTCATTGGTTCAGTAGAGGTAGATGAACTTGGACTGTTGCTAGTTCGCGACAATCCGCCTTCTATGGCGTTTAAAAAGGTCTTTTCAAGCTTTATCGATTCGCCTTTACAAAAATGTCCTTTTGGATGCCTTTAGTAAAGTTTAACAAGTAGAAAGATAGGTATACCAAAAGCGCAGTATGGGACGACCTCCAACCGGCTGGACGGAAGTGGGTGGATGAGTAAGGTGGAGGATCGTGTATGGTGGCACGCTCTTAGAAAGGACTTTGTCCAGCAGTGGATATAAGCAGAATGATTGATTGGTTGATTGATACCTAAAGAGATATTACCCAGCAAAAAACATAAGTAGAAACCACGACCCTGGCAACACGAAGATGAGTATTCCTTCTTCAAGTGTGGTTTTTCTGCTAAGTCGAGCTGGTATACATGCTAAGAGAAGAATGTTCGATGCTAAAAATATGAACTTTGCTGGTTCGTGGATCTGAAATATACAAAGACTTTAATCTTTTTAATGCTCCCTTGTTTGATTTGCAAGCTCATAATTTGATTTCTTAAAAGAGCGACCAAGCTTTAGTTTGAACAGGTCAATATTAATTAATCAACTTGTATTTCTAGATTCTAATTAATATTTTAGGTATATTCCCATTTTTAAGTTTGTGATAGTATTTTGCGGCTGACATAAATTTGATGCTAAACAACTTGAAACAAATAACGTAGTGGGCGGCCTACGGCAAGAGTGTATTCTAGGCAAGCGCGTCACAACTTAGCCCTCATCATTGCTTTCCTGGATAAGATAATCATCGTCGTCAAATGTAAGCCTTTCTATCCTGTAATGAAAAAGTCGATAGCTTTAACTCACCAGTTGTTTAAAATACGCGATAAGGCCCTGATTCTTAATCTCATCGCCCTGCTGCAGTATAATGTAGCACAGGGTGCTGATGATCGTGCCCAGTTCGGTGGACAGGCGAATGCCGGATCTCGCGTCGTTCACCTCCAGCCCCCAGTCGGGGTGGACGTCGGCCTCCAGGCTGCTGTGGCGCAGGTACACCGAGACGGACAGTAGCAGGAGATGGAGCATTAATATGAGGAGCCTTTTGAGAAATTTTGTCTGTAAGATACGAAAAATTGTGTAAAATCATTTCCGCAGGTAATGTGGAAGGATTTTGTAGCCCATCGCATATTATCCGAAGATACCTCCGAACAATATTTCGCAATTAATGGAAAGGGATTAGTTACAATCCTTTGAGGAATATGAAGCAGAAAGAGTTGTCTATACTGTTGGACCAATAAAAATTCTTAAAATGGCGGTAAGTATAAAAATTCTACCCACGAAGACCCCTCGATGGTTATTCGGTGCATATTAGGCCAAAGGGCAAAGAGTGTGTAATCACTCTGTATACGATAGCTCCAGAATCTATAAGATGCATCAGTGTGTCTATTGTAGGTGCATAATTAGAAAATAGAGATTGTGGCCAGGTGTGGAGTGTCCTCTTGAATAAACTTCATTTGTCCCAGGCCCGGAACTACATAGCAGTTCTCTAAATCGGCTTATTTATTTGCAAGGTTATAACATCGGTAGTAGGTACAGTAATGGATATATGGATGATGTTTTTTTAATGTTAATTAACTCGGTTTTTTTATCCAAGAACGACTCGTTCTAAGGTTTGCCTTAAACTCCACTTACCCTAGCAAAAGTTTTCCATTTTTCCTCCAGCAGTCTCTGAATAATACCTCCGTCCAACATGTTCAAGTGCTCTTGTTTCGTGCCATTCAGAATGATGAACAACGCCGAATTCCAATCTATAAGACATTATTAGTGGATTGTAGAGCTTTAGAGTTTAGAGTAGGTATCATTAGTTTTTAACCTTACCCAGTAACCTAGTCCTTTTTTAAATGTAAGTCGATTATGGGATAAAGCATGATTGTCTAAAACATCTTCCTCATCCTTCATTCCTCATACGCATGGCTAAGGTTTGGAATACTCTCCCGCGATCTGTGTTTCCTACCAATTACAATCCGGGTATCTTTAAAACAAGAGTGAATAGGCACCTTCTAGGTAAACGCGTCCCATCTTAGACCACATCATCACTTTCCATCAGGTGTGATTGTGGTCAAGCGCTTACCTATAGTGAATTAAAAAAAAAAAAACATGTTAAATTTTGTCTTCACCGCAAATTATTTGTCAAAGCACGCATTTTCTTGGAAAAATAGAGCAAAATTTAGTTCTGTCTAAGTCTTTAAATATCCGAAAGTATTATCTTAATAGTCTCTAGTGATTACAGCTGCGCATGCGCAAATAAAGTTTTAAGTCAATCCACTTGGGGGTTTTATATAAATAGTCCATATAACTATTATATGAAAGAAGTAACTAAGTAATATATTATGCACTTACTTGTTCGCCCATCTGGCAACAAAGTATCCAACGCGTTTAGAGGATAAGCAGAGCAGGTGATGTTGGAGTACCTCCAGAACTCCCTGGACGACAGCTCCAACATCTCCCTGAACACGGATGCTCTGCCCAGTTGACAGGCTAGCGTTAGTGGTGTAAAGCCAGCCTTATTGAGTCGGCCATTGCTTGCCGGGAGTTTGGGATGTCGAAGAGCGTAACCGAACATATCCTAAAAACAAAGCCTTTTAATTTTGGATTTGTCAAAGCTCTCGCGAGTTGTAAAATAAGGTGCCTACCGATTTACCCTTTATATTAGAAAGATTAGAAAGACAAAACTAAGACATCAAAAAGACAAAGAAAGAAAATACCGATCAATTGCGGGTCGGACTCGTAGATGAAGGGTTCCATATCATCGTACACGATACGTTTATGTGCAACACTGCAAGTTAATTATAGACAGCGCCATCTACATATGATTTAGTAAACAATTTGTTTGTGTGTAATGTAATCATAAATTCACGGTTTTCAGATTTTACTGAGTAAA
Organism: Maniola jurtina; assembly: GCF_905333055.1. Taxonomy (NCBI): domain Eukaryota; kingdom Metazoa; phylum Arthropoda; class Insecta; order Lepidoptera; family Nymphalidae; genus Maniola; species Maniola jurtina. The sequence continues at coordinate 12,142,018 of NC_060033.1, forward strand.
AACTAAACCTAATTTATTAATTGGTACATATTTTGTAGCCGCTAAAAAAAAGAGTGTTTTATGAAAATCATACCAGTTTATCACAAACTACAACCATATGCAGTATCATGTTCCCGAACGAATCTTGAGCGTCTGGATCGGCCCCTGAGTCCAGAAGCAGATTGTACACTGCCTCGTTGGCGCAACACGCTGCCCAGGCAAGGGGGTACTCCCCCAGGTAGGCAAGACCTTCGTAGTTGGTCTGACGTGTTGGCGGTACTTTTTGTTGGTCGCGGGGTAGGAAGAAACTACCTGTTTGTACAAAGTAAGTATGAGGTAAGCTATTCAAACAAAATACGATTAAATCGCAAGCTAAAATAAACATTTAAATTTACGTCTGAGTTCTAAAGATCTCGACCACCTCAAATGAGAAATGCTGAATTTCTGCCCTAGAAGATGTATAAGATAGGTTTCGTTTCGCTTTCGTACAGTTCGTATCATGAGAAAGGAAGGCTGGGCCAGAGTGGAGGGAATGTGTCTGCCTATGTATATTACAGTTGTAGGTACTCCAGATCTTATCTAAAAGCCCGCTAAAAAAAAGGTTGATAATACGAATCGATGTGGTGCGATGTCATATATATAAACATCCCCACTGTAGCCCCTTACTCCTGTGCCTTAGGTACTTCATACCATCAAAAATATAGATCGATAAACTGCCTACTGCGCGTGTATAAGTTCAGCAGTCTTTTGCATAAACAAAAAAAAAACAAAGTTCAGTAGCCTCCAATAGTAGTTAGGTACAACTCAACAAGTACTCGTATCCTCGCATTTTTGTTTTCTTGCTAATCTTAGAAAACTTGCAATCATTCAAGTTTAGGGTACTCACCGATAGCTTTTTGACTGACATCTGCCCCAGCCTCGACTAGATCTTGGACCAGCTCATTATTGCTGTATGCGATGGCGAGGTGCAGTGAACTCGCACCTGGAATAAATAGGACTTAATAAAAATGGTGGTAAAATGCCGTTACGTTTAAAATTTTAACCAGCGACCGCGTTGTCACGTGTTACCTACTTATCGAAATTACAAAAAAAAAATGAACCATTTGACGACCTCCTGGCGCAGTGGTGACGCTCTTGTTAGTGGCAGGTCCCGGGTCTGATTCCTGACAGAGGTTTGGACTTTTATAATTTCTAAATCTCTGGTGAGGTTCGTTGGGAGGCTTCGGTCGTGGCTAGTTATCACTCTACCGGCAAAGCCGTTTTGGCACGATGCCGTGTAGAAACCAAAGGTGTATGAGTGTAATAAAACCTGCCACACTCCTTCCAGGTTAGCCCGCATCACTTACCACCAGGTGAGATTGCAGTCAAGGGCTAACTTATATCAGAATAGGTATATTAAAAAAAGAAAATTATCGTCATACCCAAGTATTCTTCTCCTTCGACGACATCCAATGAAAGTTTCGGAAAACATTTTACCAATGTTCTGGCTAACCGTGTGTGTATCTAGAAAGATTGCAAAGGTAAGTATCTAGCTATACTTTTGAACAAAATAAAATTGAAATTTTTGTGTAATTACAGTAAGAACTGTGATAAGTACGAAGGCCACGATGAACCATTTTTCCCACGGAACAAAGATGTAAGTTGGACTCAAAATTCACAAAAAGGGAAATAAACGTTGGCACTCTAAGTTTCTCGAGACGAAAAACTTACCTTGAATGAAAACTATCTCTGTACCAAGTTTCATCAAAATTGGTTAACTGGATGGACCGTGAAAAGACAGACAGACTAACAAACACACTTTCGCTACAGAAGACTAACTATTTAATCGTATTTATAATATTAGTATGGATAAGGATTATGCATGTATTTAATTTATGTATACATTTTCTTGTATTTTACAAAAAAACAGAATTTATTATTAATATAATATATTATTTATATAATAAAAGTTAGAATGGAATATGGTAGGTAATATGGATTTTTGTTTTGATCTATAATAAGGCCTATCCTACTGGAGTCCAAAAATTATCTAGAGTTCTAGGTACCTTAGTATCGCAAATGATGAGCACATGTAGTAGCGACTCGCCGAGCGCACCACGGTAGCTCATTTGCCAGCACGCGGTGTGGTCCTCCCATTTGGCCAGAGGATCGTGAGGGGACAGTGATGCCTCGATTGGTAGTACCACCTAGTAGGATTGCTACAGGTAGTGATTAAACAAATAAAATAAAAACAATCAAGTGCTAGGTACTCTAGGGTCCTCCTATTTGGCCAGAGGACCGGGGGGGGGGGGGGGGGGGACAATGATGCCTCGATTGGTAGTACCAGCTGGTAAAATTTGGTACAGGCAGTGATTAAAAAAAAAACAATTAAATCAAGCGCTAGGTACATCCATGTTTTATAGGAATCGTCCGTCCCGTTGAGTTATGAAACCTCATTTGATCCACCCCATCAAACCACATCATAAAACTTAAAATAAAACAATTATCTTTTCTTTACATATACTAAAACGAAAAGCTGACCGACTGGTTGATCTATCAACGCACAACTCAAACCACTGGACCGATCGGGCTGTTTGGCATGCAGATACCTAGCTGAATAAATAAATATATTAGACATATATATAGAATAGATATATTAGACAAAGAAATCCGCTATGACAGGATGTTTAAAAATTCAACTATTGAGGGGGTAAAATAAGGGTTTCAAATTTGAGTAGACGTCACGGGCATAAACTAGTATTTGTATTTAAAAGCTTGAACACTTAGTAACTACTTATTTACCTGCTCTTGATCCCTGAACTTCCACCTCAAATATTCTGCTCTATTTATGACCCTGCCCCTACCTCCCGCGTACATGTATGCTGAAAACTCTTCACGTATCAGCCGCTCTGCCGCAGCCATTCCACCTTTTGCGTAAGTCTCTAGTAGTAAACCACCTAAAACAAATACAAAACCGCTCAAATGCGAGTCGGACTCGCACACGAAGGGTTCCGTACCATCGTATATGATAATATAATAAGTACGTATAACACTTTTAAGTAGTAACTAGGTACACTGCAAGTTAGGTAATGTGATTGTACATTCATTTTTTCGTGAATATATTTTAATTTTTTGTGATGTAATCACAAATTCACGGTTTTTACCCAAAGGGTCTGTCACTCTGCTGTCTATCTGTCTGCCCGTCCAGACAGATAGACAGCAGAGTGACATTAATAAGGCTCCGTTATTACCCTTTGGGTACGAAACCCTAAAAACTGACCCCACTTTACATGTAGGGGAGCTAAGGAACCCTATAGAAAATGATTTAAAGATTTTATGCACCTCTATCTATTTTTATACCCATGCCAAATTACAACTTCCGAGTTCTTAGGAACTAAAATTAACTAGGAAGTTGTAATAAGAAGTTGGAATAAGAAAATTTAAATTTTAGGTAGGTAGTTAACTAAAATATAACGAATAAACGGTTGCATACCTTTTTTATAATCTGCGAGTTTATAAAGAACTGTGTGGTCTTCGCTACTAGGTTGAGAGATAACTCGGTCAAGGACTGAACCCACCGCCGGGACGCGTGAAGCTGAACACAGCTTGCCCAATGCTTTACCCATTTCACTGTAATATGAAGATACTTGATTACTAAAAGCTTATAAACCTTAAAAAACTAGAATCCATAGTCGTCAGAAATTAAAAAAAAATCGTATTCTCATTCTTTTGTCAACTATTTTTGACAATCGATATCAGTGTTGCTAATTTAGCGAATTAGTCGCTAGATTTGACGATATTTTGAAGACTTTTTTCTTTAAGATTAAAGTGACAAAAAATATTTAGTGCCTTTTTAGCGGTTTTTGAAAAGACGTATCTTTGTAGAACAAAAACTCATGTATTACGAAGTAATTACGTTCCGTAATTCAGAAGTTATAAGGCTCTTACAGACGGATGGATGGACGGACAAGTGCTATCTCATTCAAGTAGAGTCCACTCTTGGTAGAGTCAGAGACCTCGCTTCCCTCGGTCAAAAATTCAAGTAAGTTAATAATTAAGGTACAGTTATATTAATTCTAAACGAAATGTACAACATTATTAGTTACTATTATTGATACCGCTCGTTTTTATTTCTATTAAGTCTCATTACACAAAAAAAAATCATTATTTATTTTGTATTGGTTTTCTATTCTGAGTTTACGAGACTTCTATGCATGGCAAAATCTGGCCACTTTTCGAAGGCGTCGCGACAAACGGTTTTAAAGACTTGGCAACACTGATCAACATTGTCATTTGTCACTGCTATTTGACATTTGAGTTACGATACGAATTACCATGGCGTCAGGAGAGTCCTGTGTGTCTTATTATTTCTCAAACATTACGCGGTTTTTATACTATATGTTGGTTTTTACAAAGTAGTAAGTCTCAAAATCAAAATGTCAGAAGACACGACCAGCTCACCGTACACGGAGGAAGAGTGTGCTGATATGATACAGTGCTACCTCATCAGCGGAAAGAAACTTGAATTAACTCAAATGTGCTATGCAAAACGATACCCTGACCGTAGAAAACCAGCACTACATATCCTAGAGAAGGTTGTGCAAGAGTATCTGACATCCCTCATGTCAAATAAGACGACAAAGTCTGGAGCGAAATTGACTGGGTATACGGAAGACAAAATTGTACGGTATTTTATAACAAATTCTCATGCAACTGTTAAGAAGGCTGCTAGTATATTTGGTGTACAAAATTGGTATATTGAAAAATTACTTGAAAAAAGAAAAGCTGAGATAGAAGCAAAGGTTAGTAGGTATTTTATTTAAGGCTAACTAGGGGCCTGGCTTCGCTCAGGTGAAATTTCTCAGTCAGTTGCTCTGTTTATTCACAAATGTAAGTCAAGATTCATTACGTTTTTCATGTCTGGCAAATTGATAAAAGATAAATATTGGCCAACTAGTTCAAATGCTAGGCCATTATAACTTTTCTGATTTCTCCCAACAGCAAATATTTTAATTTTTAACCATCTATATTGTCTGACTTCCACATCAATACCTCACTATTGGGTAACAGGTACTTAAATATCTTTCATAGTAACTTATTTTTAACTAAGAACAATTGTTTTAGTGGTCACTATACTCTAGACAAGGGGTCTCCAAATTACAGCCCCCAGGCTAGTCTTGACCCGACAGCCATAGTTTCACTTAGCTAAAACACATGTATGACTTCCCAACATTATAGTTATTATTTATAATGTTGGGATGTCATACAAGAAAAATAAGGTATCAAATGTTTTTTTTTTAAAGAATATAGCCACATTAACATGACTAATATTCCCTCCTAAGGCTTGTGGTAGGAGAAGGTGCTACGGGTAGGGTTTGAACCGCCGATCTTTCGTAAATTCATTCTGCACACATGACTATTGAGGCTCTTGATTTTCTTTTACTCAAAAAGTTGCTGAATATTGACAAATCCCCCTTCAAAATTACTAACTTAAACCAGGGAGTGATTTGAATGTTAAGCCATTAGTATTTTAAGGTAATTTAACTCAAACACTGCTCAGGCAGTGTAAACTTTACAATTTTATACATTTATATATATTTTTATTTTTATTTTATAACATTTACTCATATCAGTAGGCAAAATGTGCATAGAAAAAATAATAATATTATGTACGTACTTACTTGCTTTATAGTAGATTCTACAGAAATATTTCAAAACTTTCTTCTATTGCATGTCTTCAAACAAGTAGGATACCTAATGATTTTGATATATATCACATGCTATTTATGAGGAATGACATTTTTACCATTTTCCGTACAATTGAGAGTTTCCCAAGTCCTAAATCCAAGGTCCAAGGTCCATTAAGCCTAAAGCTTGTGCCAGGAGTGGGTATAACGGGTGGGGTTTGAACCTCCAACCTTTTGAAGTTCAGTCCGTTCCTCAACTGTTGAGCTAACGAAGCTTTGTTTTTCTCTTACTTCATACTCTACAGTATATTTTGTAATTATTTTAACTGTCTATTAACTGATCTCCAGATTGTAAATTTGAACTTTTTGAAGTTATAATCTTACACACAGTGACATTTTCCCAAGGTTAAGCACCTTAAAATTATTTCTCAGATTTTTAACTATTTCCAATATAATAAGTTTTGTTTATTAAAATCGAAGTAAGTAATCACTAATTATTTAACATATTGATTTAATTTTGGTTAAATGTATCAAAAAGTGAAAAAAATAATTTTGAGTACAAAATTACACCTTAATGCTACACATTAATTGATAAATAATAGTAATATAAATAATGATAGCAAAGCATTAATAGAAGTAAAGAGTAACTAGCATGTAGAAGTAGTACACTTTCTAACCATCACCAAATCAAACTTATCATGTCTTACTGCACATTTGTTTATATACAACTACCCTCATGTGCTATTTATCACAAAGTGACAAGTCTTTTGAGGAATTACAAAGAAAAATTCCAAGCAATGTTTATACACTCACTCCACTGCAGTTAAATACGAGTTTAACATCAAAAGAGATAAACAGTTGTAGTTGTCACGGCAAGTTGCCATTGGCAACTGGGCTATTTGACATGCCTCTACTTATACAATAAGTACACTGGACCTGCGATTGCCGATCTGATGTGCCATTTTGGCACTGATAGCAGTGCAGCAGTGAGCGTTCTTGAACGAAATGATTTTTTTTTCTTTTTTTTTCTTGTCGGTAGTCTCTCTCTGTTAAAAACGCCTCTGATGTGGTGGTCAGAGGCGTTTTTAGTTGATTTTAAATTTTATAATTTTTTTGTCATAATCTATTGTGCAATTATATGAATTAAATGTTAGTGATGAACTGATGAGACATCTGTAAAAATAGGGTCAGTTTAAGAATAATTTAATTAGTACACTCAGTGTGGCATGCTTCTCATCAGCAAAAAAATAAATGTTATTTTGTATGGCACACCTCTTCCAGCGAACTTGCATATATGTCCATTTCAGTGGCCTCATTGACCTGCTTCAGTGCTTCAGGGCCGGCGGCCGTCACCCGAAACACATGGTAGCAGCCATGTAAAATTCATGAAATCATAAACTCTCGTTAATAAGGTAAACTAAACCTGCCAAGTCAGCACTTGGCAGGTTTCGTTTACTTTTGCTCATTAACATTCAACTTGTCAGCTTTTGAAACCTCCAAACCCCAGAATACCTACTTATTCTATAGAAAATATTTCTAAAAACGTATATGATACGTTAGCTGAGTAATTTATACTCTGTTTAGTTCTCTTCCATCTACAATTTATTATTTCAAAAGTGTGATTTAACCATGTGACGCATAATGAGTTGCAACTCACTAACTCACGAACCTACTCTTGTTTGGCTTCATCATCCTTATAAAAGGAATTTGTTTGTAGCGTGCACCAAGCAAACATAGGTAGTTTAGTTCTCATTTGAATACTTACCAATAAAACTCAGTGTTTTGCAGACACATTCTACAAAACAATATCTGTGGTTTTTCTGTAGAAATGTATAGTTTTAAAATTAGGCGGGCTGGTTAGTAATTTGAGCCCATATAACTTTGAAACTACATACTACAACTATAAAGCGTCATTCGTCGTGTGTGTTCCAAAATGTTGTTGACGATTTTACATGAAAGAAGATTCGTCCTTGCTGCAGAAATATTATTGCTGTGCCGCAGGCAGCTAGCACATCTTACTATGCTTAGTTATCTTATTTCTATGATTAGTACTCTAAGGCCGGCCGCATTTTGACGGAAATTCTTAGAAAAAAAATCCTTAAATAATATTCTCATTATAATGAGAATATTATTTAAGGATTTTTTTTCTGATCTAATTAGTACCTACCGACGTTTTATACCTTCTATTTTTTGACAGCGAAATGAAAATGAGGAAATCAGAAAGCAAGAACAGAGTTCAAACCGCATCTTTAGACGAGAAAAGAAAAAAGTTGAACAACAACAAGAAACTAGTGATTCTGAAGAAGAAACAGTTATTATTAAAGATGAATTAGATTCAGATGAAAGTAATATTGAAGTTATTGAAAAAGAAAGTAGGGGTGGTGTCATTTGCCACCAAGCCATAAACAGTGAGATGCAAGATGCTGTTTTATGCAGCGAAGCTAGTAATATAGATACGGCTGATAATAATTTACTATGCGAAATCATTAGAGACGAAACGCAAGATATTGGAAATTGCAGCGAAACTAGAAGTGAAACAGATGATGATGTTATTTGTTTGGAGATGGAATATACAAAAAAGCGTAAAAAGAAATACTCAAAGCGTAGAGGCACTAAGAAGATAAAAACTTCCGAAAAGAAAAAACTAAAACGTAGCAACCAAGGTGAGTTATTTTAATAGGCTCTAGCCTCTAATCATAACAATTTTTCATAACAATTCCTTTGAGGCATTATTTATCTTATTTTATGTGAGATGAAAAAATAAATGACAAAAGTCCCTTCAATGTCCCTTTAATGTATGTAATTAGAACAGACTATACCTAGTGGAGTACATTATGAAGTATCTTTAAGTAGTAGTTAAGCTGTGGGTGTATATACTGATAACAAATTTCACACTTTTTTTATATTTATTGAACTTGTCGGTTTTACCGGGCACTGCGTTAACTTGATTTAGAGTATAGTTTAATATATTTATTATTTATCAATAAAATAAACTTATCCATAAATAAACTTTTCGGCGCTATGTTTGTTAAGCAATTACATATCATTTGCTTTAACGTTGAAGGAAAACATTGTGAGGAAACCTGCATGCCTAACAGTTCTACATAGTATTTGCAAAGACGTGTGAAGTCTGCCAATCCGCACTTGGCCAGCGTGGTAGTCTATGGCCAAAACCCTTCTCATTCTGAGAGGAAACCCGTGCTCTGTAGTGAGCCGGCGATGAGTTAATCACGATGATGATGATATCACTAACGTAGCTCGAAAATTGGAACACAGTTACAGGATAAGTTCCATACAGCATCAGTGAACTTATAACGTCACTTACGCTTTATTATAAATGAAATTTTTTATTGCAGATTCAAAAACCTTGGAAACATCTCGTATGGTTAATCCTATAGTGTACACAACAAGATTAGAAGAAATGGCCATTTTACATAAGAAAATAAAACATCTTGACAATGAACTTCTCATGGATGAGATTTTGTGGGAAAGTAAACCAAAATACAATTATAGGACACATAAATCAAACATAAATGTGAGAAGAACAATGAGTTTCAAATTATTAAAAATTGTTTTAAAACAGTTAAAAACAAAAGAAAATACCATTGATCTTACTGATAAAGTTGGTAATGACAATGATTTAATTAAAACAGATATGACGTTTAGTGCAGAAGACGCAGTAGCTGTAGGTAGGAGTAATAAATGTAATGTCGTCATTGTAATTAATAATCTGTTTTCAAACTTATGTGACATATACGTAACTGATCTGAAATGTAATCTTATGGAATATTGTTGCACCAAAATAAATGATAAATATGTTTTAAATCAATTTGATAAAACCAAGGTTAGATTGATATTGAATGTATGTTGTTGGGTTAGTAAACAGCACAAAATTGAATCAATTTGGCCTCGAAATGAATGTAATTTTTCTCGATTTCTAATCACAAAACATAAATGTCCTCCAAATCAATGTTCTTGTTGTTGCAAGCCCAAAAAAAGAAACACTGAAGTATCTCTTTTTAAACCAAATGATACTTGTGTTACAAAATCAAATGAGTACACTGAATGCCTAATATTAAATGCTTTAAGGTATAAAAGACCAGAAAAAGATACAAAGGAAAATATGTATACTCGCATTGATCAGAAAATTAGTCCTCGCGTATGTTACTTATTTACAGAATTTTCACCAAAAAAAAGGAATGACTGCCAATACATGAAAAATGAATGTGTTGAAATCGGTAGCAAACAAGACATTGTTCGCTTTCACGCCGACAATTGGCGCGATTATCGCCAGCGGTGTAACCAATGTAAGAATATAACACTCAATAAACCCTATCATAAAGTTTTGGTTTGCTGCAAGTGGAAGCGAGATTTCTTCCTTTACGAACAATTCAAGGCATGTAACATATCAGCTAATACATTACGATTTCTAAACGGTGGCGTGCCTTTCGCGAGTAGCATGTGCAATGGATGCAAATATAATAATGATTGCAAAATTAAAGCAGAAATAGGTCCTAAAACAAACCAAAGTTCAAATTTAGTTGTTGATACACTGGAAATACAGCATACAAGAACATCCGTAAAACCCACGTTATTAAAAATTAGCTATAAGAATAAAACACCATGTACAAACACAAATATTAATAATGTGACAACACAACAAACACCATATTCAAACATAAATATTAATAGTGTGACAAAACTTGCACAACATATTCTACGCGAGACGAAATCTACACCTATGACCTCGGCAACAGAAACAACCACAAAACCGTCGACTATCAAGTTAAATGTGACTTGTAACCAAATCCCCGGGCTTGACTTTGGAATAGACGATGTAGATTATCAGCTAGCGACGGAAATAGTTACAAAATTAACACAGATGAGGTTTACTGTTAAAGAAGATTTAAAAATTGTGCTACAATACCCGTTAAATATCCCAAGGCAGACAACATCTGCCGAGGAATTTCAAATTTTAGCACGAATGCTTCTAACTACCCAAAATTATTTAAAATGTGCAAGTGGTAGCAATAAAATAACGCCAGGATCTGATATTAATTTAGTCGCAAAAATTATTACACCGAGTGGTCTTGAAACTAATAGTAATCGTCAAAGCCATTTTAACATAGTTAAAATTGTAAATAACGATACCGTTGCAGTCGGTGGGGATGGTAATGATATTATTGTAAAACCTACAGAATTAGCAATTTTAAAAGTCCTTGAAGCGTTCAAAAACTCAAATTTCAACAAGCCTACTCCACAAGACTTAAATGTTCATAAAGTGAGCAATACGAATTTGATCACAAATAAAAATCTGACTCTCGGTGATAGCGATATAATAGAAATTCTTCACGATCCTTGCAGTAATCAAAGTACTATTAACAGATTTAAAAATAAAGAACTAAGCAGTACCCAAACATTCAATGAAAAAAACCAAACTTTACTCAATAAAGAGGTACAAACAAAAGGATGGGATAAAAATTTACACAAAAATAAAATCCAAGTGCGTGATGTCCAAGTGGCTTCTTTGAACTTTTCAAGTGATACCTTTGGCAGTGACATCAGCGATATCAATTATGATGCGGTATATACAAGTACACTTAAGCCGTATGATAGCTTTGCAAATGTAATTAGGTGTAATAAAAAATGTTACACACAATCATTTAAATCTTATCTAAACGATGACACTGAAACCACAAGTGTAGTTTTGCCAAAAATTTCCAATGTATTCTCGTTACAAAGCTCTGCTCAGCAAACCCAAAAGGAAACCAATGAAGCAGTTCCTTCAACAAGCAAAGCTGCTGATTCTTCAAATAATTTGAATATTGAAACTCTAACACCTTTACCTAGTTATAATGATAGTAACATTCAAAATAATTTGAATGCTTACCCACCATTTAGTGCAGAACAGCTAATGCTTTATGATCCAAATACAAGATTGGCACAGATGGTACGTTTGACTCCGAAGGGACTACTTGAGCCAGCTGATTATGTGAACACAATCACTCCACTAATTACACAAAATATATTTCCAGCAGAACCAAAAATTACGACACCCGAAAATAATACAAATATTGGCGTCTTAACTCCAATTAATCAAATATGCGATGGTAAAATGACTTTTATGCCAGTCGCTTTGCAACCTGTCCAGGAACATTGTATATTGCCCGATATAATAAATGACATTCCTAAGAACATTGATGCTGGGAAAGGAGAAAATGATAAAGTGATTGTAAAAGAAGAAGCAGATGATGTTGTGGTTTTGGATTCTGATTAATAAATAATTAAATCTAAACCACCTTAAAAGTGGTCATGTGTTTTATGATAAAAGTCCATAATAGATCAAAAATTGTTTAAATCGTTTAATACCCTAATTCACCTAAATTGTTACAAAATCTATCTTTTTATTGTTCTTTAATTTTTTGTCATGCATAATTTTGGGCTCTGACGTCCCGCTTTCAGAGTGTAGAATAAAATTATATCCATAATATTATATTACATCGATTCATATAGTATGGATGTTACTATATAACTAGATATGCATTATGAAAATTACTATTACCACCCCGAAATTATGTTCTTTCTAATTATTATTTTTGTACATTTTTTGTATGGGTGAACTGAGTTCAAAATGGAGAAACGTATTCTGCGAGTAGAAAAGACACGAAGCGTCCATTCTTACTTCAATGCAAATTGAACTTTATCTCTCCCGCTTAATGAAAAGATTTTTATAACTAAGCAAAATGAATAAAAATAAATCTATAATATTTATCAAAATAAAAACCGCTCGAGTGCAAGTTGGATTCGCACAACGAAGGGTTCCGCACTATCGCATAAGACGCACACTTTTATGTGCAACACTGCAAGTTAATGACTGATAGCGCCATCTATATGTGATTTAGTAAACTAATTGTTCATGAACACATTTAAATAATATTTTTTTGTAATGTTTTACACGATTTTCGGATTTTTCACTACTCCACGGTTCAAATTCACGGTTTTCGGATTTTTCTTTACTTGTGCTTTATGACCTGCCTGCCTAGTGCCTGTCAAAAGAATTTTATGTCACTTACATTTATTTTCATCACTGAACACTTCTTGATTGTAATCACAGTCTATCGATTATAATTAGCCGCCGAAATGAGATTTTTTTCAAAATGGCGGACTTGTTCAATGGCAACTAGGTTTAATGCCCTTTCGTGATTCTAGGTCAAGGGAAAGTACTCTATAGGCACATAAGTAGATCTATAGGTTTTGACTTTTGATTCTCTTGCCTTGACAGACACAGATAACGAGTGATCCTATAAAGGTTCCTTATTTCCTTTGAACCCTAAATATAGGAGCGAATATTATAAGCGCGCGTCGATTTTGAAATAAGTTCAATATGAAGTGGAGATAAAGTTCAATTTGTGAGGCATTTTAGAGCCATAACTCAGGGTCGACTAGTCGCCAGATAATAATAAATAATTAGTCTGCGACGGCGGCCGCTTGAATCTGTAATTTATATAGAAATCGCCGTGTCTATGCGCACGGAGCTGCTGCTCATCCAGGCGAGTCAGCGAGTCGCTGCGCAGTCGCAACTTCTTCAATGTCCATTCTGCACGACTACTAGAAACACCACTCGCTGTGAGTTGCCGGGCGACTAGTCGACCGTGCGTGGTTAGAATTGTTGCTTCAACGGCGTAATCTGTCACAGCTTTATTTTTTTATACATATCAATACATTCGACTAGATGATGCCCGCAACTTCGTCCGCGAGGATTTAGGTTTTTGAAATTCTGTGGGAACTCTGATAGTATTTTCAGGAATAACAAGTAGTAGGTACATAATGTAATTAAAAAAACACGACTACCCTGCCATATTGATTTTTTTTTTCAAAAAAATTATACCCAGTGATATTCGATATGATGTAAGGATTCTAACCCCATCCATTCAGATCTGTTCAGGCATTTTAGAAGTTGTGGTGGAATAAAGAAACTCATACAGACATGGTACATGAACTATGAAAACATTTAGTAGGTAATAGGTATACTTACTCCTTTTTTGAGCAGTCGTGTAAAAAGTACCTAGCCTCTGTCCGTCTCCGGAATGCAAAATCTCAAAATCGGTTAAAACGGATGGGCCTTGAAAAGACAGACAGACCAACACAAACTAATATTATAAATGCGAAAGTGAAAGGCACAGAGTATGTATTGCATGCATCCTGGGGACAGAGAAAGGCTAGGTACTTTTTATTTCGGAAAATTAAAGGGTTCCCTTAATCTACGCGGGTGAAGGCGCGGGCTACTTGTAGTATAAATCTAAGAAATTTTAGTGTATTTTAGTTTCAAAACTAGGTATAAGATATAAATTAAACTGAATTTTGTTGTATTCCATCTATATTACCTACTGTAGCCTGTAGGTAGGTTTTTTAAGCGATGACGCAGCCTAAGATGGGGCGTGCTTGCCTAGAAGATACCCACCCTACATACCTACCAACATTAATAATAAAATTTGTTAGTATTAATAAATAACTAAAGAAGTTAATAAATTGTTACCTAATTGTATTTTGCTTTTAATTTAAATTGAAAGTGTCTAGACAGTCACAAACAATTGTTTAATGTAAAAATTAAACGGCCACTAGCGATATAAATGTTACATGTCTTTGCCACAAATGAAGGTATTGTAAGTATTAAGAATTAACCTTATTTTTAAAAGCTAATACAAAATTGTAGGCACTGTTTAAGGTGCCCACGCACTCGAACTGAACTGCAGCGGAACTGCGCGTCGCGGCAGCGCCCCGCACGATATTCTCTCCAGCCGCGACGCGCGTACGTCACTGCCTCGCGTCGCGGCTGGAGAGAATATCGTGCGGGGCGTATTATTAGTATGCTAGTGGTCATTTAATAAAATGAAATACCTATCTTGCTGTAAGTTATTAACTTTAAAGTTTTTAACTGACTGGCCGTTTTTAAAATGGGCTACGGCATAAAAATAAAGAACAACCGTTTGTGGCGGTCTCGGACACTTCCAACCCTCATACATATAAATTATTTACCTGCCTACTTACAATTTCAGTAGGAAACCTGCGCTCGCGAAACGCGCGCCATCTATTGTGTTTTGATGCTATGCTAAACCTTCACGCAAGTAGGTACCGACTACAACTGTACAAAGTTTCAACTCAATCGGACAACCTATGCGCAAACGTAAAGGTACCTATCGGACAGCTACATTAGTTTTTGTTTTAGGTAGGTACGTTTGTAGTTAGTACATAGTACCTAGGTACTTAGGTAAGTACATACTTTCAAAAAATTCTATGCAATATAATTTACTAAAAAAACGGGCCTTGTTGAGAACTTCCTTCTTTTTAAAAGTCGGATAATAATGGCTTGCGCACACTGGAGGAGGAACGACAGGATTTTATATCAACTGAATTTAATACTTAGGTATCCAATCGAAATAAGGTCCTTTTCAATGCTCTTTTCAAACCTTATTTCGATTGGATAAATATTGAAATAATTAATAAATAAATCCTCTGCCGTCCCACCCTATAGTGTGCGCAGACCATTATCGTAAGATGCCTTGATTTCCTTTTCGGCAGAGAAGTGAAGTCAGCTCTGTTACCTTACAATAAAGTGGCATTTTGTGTGAAGGTAGTCGTAAGTAGGTCACTGACTCTAGAATAAGGGTTATCGTAAACAGATGGAATAGTCTTTCGATAATGATAAGCGAATTTGTTAATGTTTAGATCTATTTGATCTGATTTGATCTTTATAGATAAACTTAGTCTAATCTAAATAAGTAACTAGGTAATACAAAATAATTTTGTAGGTCTACGATTGACAAGCATTACGAAACGAATTACCGCGCGCCAGGCGCGTGACGCGTCGCTGCGCGTTGATATACATACCTATTATAGATTTATCAATCCCCTACCATTGTTGTTTGATATATTGAAAGTTCGAGTTTTTAGTCTTGGCGTTGCGTCAGGGCGGGGGCTGTGAAAGGTGGGGATTCCGGACATTTAGACATGATTTCTGCTATTTCGTCTGCTTATTCTTTACTATTTGATGCCTGCAACTTCGTCTGCATGAATTTAGGCTTTTAAAAATCCAATTGGAATGTTAGAAAGACTAAAAATAAGAAAGAAGTAACTAAGTACTAATAATTATACTAATCACAATTTACCTATCTCTGCATCAGTACTTACCTACTACCTAATACATAAACGATCAATAATGAATAGGTACCTAATTTATAAATCTAAGTTAAGTATAATATAATATAATATAGGTTCAGCGTAAGTATTATGTGAACTGTCAATCTCTGTTCTCTACAATCTTCAGAATTTATAAACTGTCAATATAAATGCTTACTGAATCTGGTATTAAGTAGGTATACTCACAAATACTCATTTACCTACTTACTTGCCCATCTCTAATATTGTTTTTCTTTTTTAATAACTTTTATAACTTTTTTGAAGACCGACTAAAAAAGACCAATCGTTAGTTTGCTTAAAAAATAAACAAATCGAAGAAATCCCTTGGAGAAACGCGTAAGCGACGCGATTTGCCCGGCGCTTTAGATCTTCTGGAGTTAGGTTTTTCACTCGTATCTTGACTTCATTGTCAGTTCGTGGTAACAAGGTCGTATGGGCCGCGTATAGCTAGAGCGTGGTTGCATTTATGTCGTAAGGGTTACCGGGGTCCCATGTACACACAGTTGACACAATAGCATCTTCGAATCAAATACTCCCCTTTATAGTTGCCTAACCTACCTATCTACTTATAAAATAAAAGGAGCATCTGCTTGCATCCCTTTACAGAAACAATTTTTTTTAATTCCATAAAGTTAAATATGTTTAGGTTACCTACACTTAAAAGTGGTCCAATTTACCCGATATGCTTACTTAGTTTCATACACTAGCTAATAATAATAAGTTTGTAGGTTTATTAGATTTGGACACTTATTTGTATTTTAGAAGTCGAGATGGCCATCGGAGTGGGGATGCCTCGCAGTCCGTGGGTGGTCTGCGGGTGTGCTTGGCGTACCCCCGCCTCATACCCCGATTGCCATCTCGACCTGTCGGGTACTATACCTAGCTAATACATATTATGACATTTAGACTCTTACATAAAGAATTGATAATGTTAAAACTCTACTCGCAATAACTTTAGCGATTTGTACCTATCTTTATTATAACGTGAAGTACCTACTGAAGGTTGTTTGAAAGTTGTATCCGTCCCTATCCGTCCTGACGTCCAGTCCATTGCTCATCGGTCAATAAAATGCGAACGATGGTAGGGGTAATAATAAATGTTTCGTGACGATTTCTAGGCGTATAGGATACCCACCGTTCTACCACTGAAAAATCTTTAAAATAAGAAATCACCATTTATGTTCTTGAAATGTTCCACTGAAAATATGGATTTTACTTTATAACAAGCAAAGAATGGAAAATATTTCACTGCAAGGTTCATACGTCCACACGATTTCGAGATCGCAAGCTAAATGGTTGAAACTGGAAAACTGACATCGAAAATCACCTCTCGTTCGCACGCGCCCAGTGCCCCAACGAAATGAAAGGGAGAACGATATCAAGTTTGCTCCTTCACTCCTATAGCTGCTTATTGAAGGCAGCTCGGCAACCGTCGAAACGTGTACTTTCGCCATTTTGTATTCACGCGTCACCGGGAGCAGCGCTCCGTGTGAATGTTACGAAAGAAGATTGATTTTAGTGTTTTAAAGATATTTTAAATTTTAGTTAGTGTTAAAATATGTGTGTGATTGCAAATGTGCATTAACAAGAAAAAGTTCAGTCGACGATAGCTGCGGTAATAGGTATATTCAATGAAAAATTTTCGTTTTCCTACTTCTTGCTTCATTGTTAACTCGGCGTTCGTACAGTGTGGACGCGCGCGGACTGTAATGCAGCTAGTAGCAGCGATGTCTATAAATGTTTCTAGGAGTTATTCAATACCGTGAAAGTAATATTATTACGTACCTACTTATTGTACTGCTTTGCTTTGGGTAATGTCACTGTTCTGCCAGGTGTTTTGAAGGTGTTTTGTTAATAATTATTATTTCTTATTAATCTATAATCTGAGTGTAAAAACAAACTGTAGGCGGCCCAAGCGGCATTATGGAGAACTACAACTTATCATACAAAATACAAACGAGCGAGCAGACATTTTGAAAACCGGTCAAGTCCGTGCCGGACTCGCACACGAAGGGTTCCGCACTATCGAACAAAAAAATAACACTTTTATGATAAAACCACAAATTCACGATTTTCGAAATTTTCCCTTTACTTATGCTATAAGACTTCGCTACCTGCTAAATTTCATGATTCTAGATGAATGGGAAGTACCTACCTACCGTAAAGTTTTGATTCCCTTGATGGGTACATAGGTACAGACAGACAGAACGAAGTGATCCTATAAGGATTTTTTTCTTTTGAGTTGAGTTACGGAACCCTAAAAATTGGACAAGTGCGTGTAAACACGCATAAGACAGGGTTCTGTAGCCATGCTAGTTTCTGAAAACTTGGGCGGTTATTATTTCTAAAACGGTAGTTCATTTCAAAAATTGTCTAGGACAGCGTGTGTGTGTTTGTGTGTCACCGAATGGGTAAAACAGATTTTTAAGCGTCTTTTTTCGTCTTCAGCTTCTACCCTAAAAAACCTTTTAAAAATTTTGTTTTAGGTCAGTGAAAATTAATATGTAAATGCCTCTGAAGCGTATTGTTATAACAGTCGCAAGTTTGTAGGTATAACTGTGAAACTGTGTTTTTCGACTTTACAAATTAACTATTAAGTACTTACAGCTCTTATGTTTTTTTTACATAAAAAGTGAGTGTGGTGTGCTGTGTGACACGGACTAGATGAATGTATAGGGGCTTCTTGTTTTTAATACGGAACCCTGAAAATCCACTGTAGGTTGTAACCTCAATGTCAATCATAAGAATTAGGTAGGTATGTACTATGTAACTATGTACCTATATACTTAATTAAGTAAATTATAAAATAATTCATAAATAACATTACGACGAACTTACATTACCTAAGTAAATCTATTGCATATTAGTAAATTATGTGGCCTACGCTATTTTCATCAAATGACAAATTCCTCTATCTCCATATCTCTCTAAAATACCTACAACCTACTACCTTAATAAGTGTATGTTGGTTTTAGGGTTTCGTACCCAAAGGGTGCCAACGGGAGTGCCAAATTAGTAAGCCTCTGCTGGCCGTCCGTCGGTCTGTCTGTCAGTGGGCTATATCTTGTGATCCGTAATAGGTACCTAGAGAGTTAATTTTTTTTATAGAATGTATATATTTCTATTGCTGCTATAAAAACTAATTTAGTAAAAAAATCAAAATGGCCGCCATAAAAATTAAAGTGTTATTTCTTGTACGATGGTATGGAACCCATCGTGCGCGAGTCCTACTACTACTTCAGCGATATTTGTGTTGCGTGCATACAAAAACTGGAAGTTGACAAGCATTGTCGGATTCTCGTATAGCATGCTTCCATATCCGAACGTTGACTTATACCTACTACGTGCTTTACCAACTATACAATAAAAGAGTTTGACATATCATAAAAATAGTTATTAGGATTCCATTACATCTCCCGAGAAACAAGTGTAAATTAAAAATTTATAACACCCCCTACAAGTGAAGGTTATAGTAACTACAAAAGAGCTGATAACTTTCAAACGGCTGAACCGATTTTTTTGGATTATAGATAAGAACACTCTCGATTAAGCCACCTTTCAAACAAAAAAAAAACTAAATTAAAATCCGTTCATCAGTTTAAGAGCTACGATGCCACAGACAGATACACAGATACACAATCATGCTTGGCAGGTAGCAATGTCTTATACTATCACAAGGGAAAAATCCGAAAAGCGTGAAGTTGTGGTTATTACCTACGTCACAAAAAAATTAAAAAGTATTATTTCTTGTACGATGGTACGGATAACGGAACCCTTAACGCGCGATTTCGACTCGCACTTGGCCGATTTTTGTTGGGCTCCGAACGTTGACTAATACATGCTTTACCTACTATACAAAAAAGAGTGTGTGTTTGGCATATAGGTAAAAATAGTTTTTACGGTTCCGTGACATCTGAGAAAAAAAGGAACCCTTATAGGTAGGATTATTTCGGTTGTTTGTCTGTCTGTCCGTCTTTCATGTAAAACCTATAGGGTATATCTTCCCGTTGATCTAGAATCATGAAATTAGGCTGGAAGAAGGTCTTATAGCAAAAGTAAAGGAAAAAAGTTTCAGTCGCGGGTAAAACTAAGTAGTTAGTATAGGTAGGTGCAAAGAATTGTCATATAAAATAAGTACAAAATACATACTTAAAAAGTATACTTTCAAAATATGTACATTGTACATTAAAATATATATATCTGTTTAAAACACGTCATGTTTGTTCACCAACGAGGTGATAAGAAAAAATTGCCGTTTCGTTTCTGCGTTTGCCGTGTAACCTCTTAGACTATATTTACTTTGTATGCGATAATGAACCTTATCTCAATTGATTGAAAGTTTCGTTTACAATCACAGCCGTCTACTTTTAAGTTTTATTACAGTTTGAGAGGGGAGAGATGGGCCTGCGCAGACAAGGGGATTTTATCCGCGCCGGACAAAAATCCCCGAAGCGTAGATAAATGTCCGCCGAGAACTTTTTTTTAATCAAATTTATTTTATAGGAGTTTGGTTATAATGTGAACATGTCACCCCTGTAGAATCACACCGTATATAAAATTATCTTAAAAATATCTTATTCTTTACTCCTTAGCCTTAGCTCTCCTAATACCAATCCATACTAATATTATAAATGCGAAAGTGTGTCTGTCTGTCTGCTACGTTTTCACGGCTCAACCGCTGAACCGATTTTAATGAAAGTTACAAAGTTAGCTTACAACCCGGGGAACGGACATAGGTCACTTTTTATCCCGGAAAATCAAAGAGTTCTCACGGGATTCCTAAAGATCCATCCGCTTATACGATTTGTATGAAATTTGGTACCGAGGTAGCTTGCGTCCCTGTAATTAACATAGGCAACTTTTTATCCCAGAAAATTAAACAGTTCCTACGGGATCCTTAAAAACCTAAATCCACGCGGACGAAATCGCGGGCATCCTCTAGTTTGTATAGAATTCTTGCCTTTCGGATGCCGGGAAGACAAGAATGCTGTTCCATATTCCTGTGTTTAGGAGATCTTGCCACGATCTCAACGCACACGGTGTGCGATCATTTGTTCGCCGGGCCGGAAGCGAACACTCAGCGCTCAACGCGGACTATAAATCTACTGTGTGTGTTAACGCACCTAGTTCTATTTTTCCGAGGACTGACCTCTTGGTGACCTCTTCGAGTAAGGGTGCTTGTAGTCTCTCGTGTGCGTTATTAGATGCAGTTGGAAGCGTTCCATTTGACGGACAAAAAGTATACAGGTGATAGTACTGATGATTACTAATAAGATACCATAAAAAAACTACAAAAATTAAAAAAAAATCCTGTATTTTTAAAAAGTTCACAATATATTTGACTGATGCTAGAGGTCAACGATCGTTCCAGAAATAGGTCACTCAAAGTCAATACCGCGTCGTAGGTTGGGCATTGACCCGAGTTTTGCACGCTATACAATGCGGGTTTGAAAAATACTAAATCACTAAAATTACAATAAATGATTGTATCAAGGTAGTATAAGAATAGCGCTAAGTTTTTGCTAGTGTTCTGGTTACACCTGTATTTATTAACACTCGCTCCTAAACTTATAATTCACAAGAGGCGGAGCAACCGCGCTCCCCGACACAGTGAGTCTGCCTCCACAATCCACATGCCTGGCGCACCGCGCACGTTCGTCGTTGGAAATAAAATATTGTCGACCGAGATATTGCGATCGACACAATGACGTCATAATATAACTGTTCAATCTGATAAAATAATCTGTTCTGCGCTACAAATAGAGTATGATTTATCTTGCACCAAACACAACGTTTACTATGAAGAACACTAGTAGGTACCTAATTTTATTGAATGAAGGAATAATTAAATTAATTCGCTACGTGAACCACAATCAATCTCTACCTATCTCCATTAGGTATTATTCCATATTTATTTCAAAAATTGAGTTTTGACGCACTAAGATTGTGGTTGGTCAGTGGGTGTCACCATTTCCTAAAAATCTAAGGATGCGTTTATTTTGCTCAACAAAACGCCTTAATTGCTAGCTATTGCCCGTGCCTTCGCTCGTATATTATACTCTTAGGGAATACAATTCTAATATCCCGAAATATCAGAATCCCGCGCGAATTTTGGCAAGGTCAGTCTCGCAGTAAATCGAAATACAATTCCAGTTAACCGACTTCAGTTTTTAAAATCTATTAAGTATTTATTTAAGTCATAGTAAAATTCATTATACTTAATATTTTGTCCAATTACTTAAAACCCTATTCCCTCACAGCCTTGGGAGAAAGACCGGTGCAAACAGCGCAGTCATGGACGAAGGTATGGAAGTAACACTACTAGACGATGACGAAGAAAAGTCGAACCCACAAAATGATCAAAACTCTACCGATGCCGGTGTGGTGTACGAAGATAATTTCGAAGCTGCGTCACTCGAACTGACCACAGAACTAGACCAAAATGAAACTGAACAGGATAGAGAGGATAGAGAAGAAGAGGAAGAAATGGCAGAGATCACGAAAACAACCAAAAAACAAAAAGGCACTGGACTTGACAAGTTTAAGAGGAGACTGATTCGGGCCATCGCGCATTTGTTGCGCAATGATCAGATACCGACTGACGAAATCTGGGAAGACTTGACGAAACAAAGTGGCTGCGATTGTAAATTGCTTTGGTAAGATCCTCATTTCTTATTTCTAATACTTACGCGTTGATTTCTTGTTTCTAATACCCACTGCTAGAATATGGAATGCCTTTCCGGCTTCCGTTTTCCCCGCCCGGTATAATATTGGGACCTTCAAAAGAAAAATAAATAGACACCTTCTAGGTAGGCACGCTCTATCTTAGGCTGCATCATCACCCACTATTCGGTTGATTGCAGTCAAGCGCAACCCTATAACGTATTTAAGTTTAAAAAATATATATTCTTCTACCTCTGGTTACCTGGTAGGTATTTGACCCTCTGGCTAAAATCATTCGGGAGAGCATCCTTTTGTGATGATTACAATTTGGCTCTTCAAATAGGGTATTGGACTGTCGTAATAAAATGATAAGATGTTCTGTATAGCGGTAGTTTATGGGGCCAGATTTCATTATTACAGAGAATAATTCAAAAATCCATGATTTTTATCGTCCCGCTGTACGGATGGCGAGTAATGACGTCACAAGACGTAAACTACAAATGTTTTTAATTTTTTTATAATTTTTTAAAAAGAAAGAAAATACTGCGGGCAAGTATTATGTTTTTATTAAGTAAATAAATATCCATTGGTTGGATTTATAATAGGTACCTACTTCTTCACTAGGTACCTATTCTTGTCCCAAGTCTCAAGATATGTGGAGTTTAGCCGGTACTCAGTAGTTTTAGAAACAAGTGAAGGGCAACCACCGAGTTTCTTGCTGGTTCTTCTCGGTAGATAGAGCAATTCAGTCCAGTGCAGTGGTAGATTCTCTTGATGATTCAAATGCACATGTAAAAGTTTATTTCCGTTAAAAATCTTGATAGTAAAAAAATCTATTTAATAGGTAGATTCCTACCAACGAGATGCAATAAATTCAACCAATTTAGATCGCAATGTGAAGTAGAAGCGAGATAGCTATGTATCTAGTACCTATCTAGTACCCTACCCAGTACCTACCATAAATTCTACTAATATTGACTGCCGCAATGTGGTAATTACAACTCCGTGCTAGGCCAAGTCGGAATTTATCATAAAAATTGTTTAGGAATCGGATGCGTACGTTGACAATGAAGAAGCTGCGGAGATTGTTTACGGCCGAGGACAAGATTGCCAATATCACCCAGATCGCGCAGCTCACCGTGACTGACTGGCTGCTGTTCGATCTCGTGCTAGTGCATGAGAAATTAGACGTTATCGGCCAGGTAATAAGGATTGTAATCTATTGCGGTGTCAAGTTTATGCCCGCGGTTCAGTCTACTTGTTCACGAGAATATAAACGTTATTGATCAGGTGATAAGGTTAGAAATCTCTTGTTTCATGATAATCTAGCTTAAGCCCGCGGTTTAATCAAATTCAGATTATTTCGCATTTTGTAATGAAACTAGTCATTTTACCTATATCAACTTTAATCGCGTTAAACATTTTTTTTTTTAGTTTTGTTGAGTAGGACCCAAACTCAAAATAAAATCAAATATAACACGAAAAACGTTTTCAAATACAAGCATCTTTTTATCTATATCTATGCTAATAAATAAAATTGAAGTATCTATCATACTATATACATTATATACATACATCTGAAGGCAGTGTGGGAGAGGGGGGGGGGGGGGGTTTACTTTCGGTTACGAGGACATTGATATATTTAATGATAGAATTTTTCAACTGTGCCCTATCCCTGCATAATTAAGCCAGGATGAAATCAATCAAGCATACTTAGGACTTTAACTGAAACTTAAGTAAGTCTAAGCAAAGTAAAAGCGATAATTAAGCGAAAGCGATAATTAGGCGAGTATAAGCGAAGTTATAGCGATATATTAACGCTGTCTCGTTTTAACAGTATCTTAAGTCTGCGCTCTATAGGCTTCAACCTACTGTCACAGGAACTACAAGACCCAGACGCTGAGGAATCGCCAAAGATACTGGAGGATTTGTTCGCTACAGTAGTCGTCTTCGACCTGGAGCGTCTGCAAGGCGACGAGCTGACAAAAGCCTGGTTCGAAGCCACCACGTCCTATAATGGCACGTAAGTACTTAAGATCCACTTTTTAAGCAATGTAGGTAATCGTCAGGAGTTGAGCAAACATGTTGCTGATTGCTAGGTATGAGCACTGCATTCCATCTATTGATATATAGGAGTGTAACCAGAACACTAATAAAAACGAAGACAGCTGATAGATACTGATAAGATACCATTAAAAACTACGAAAAAAATCCTGTATTTAAAAAAAAATTCACAATATATTGCAAATAAAACATCTGACTGATCCTAGAGGACAACGAACGTTCCGTAAATAGTCAACTCGAAGTCAATGCCGCGTTGTACGTGGGGCATTGACCTGAGTTTTGCATGCTACACAATGCGGGTTTGAAAAATATTAAATCTCTAAAAATACAAAATATAAAAGCAAATGGTTATTGCCATTGGATTGCATTAAGGTAGTATAATAATAACGCTAAGTAAGTTGCTAGCGTTCTTGTTATTTTCCTTTTGAAGTGCTGACCCTAAAAATCATAATTTTTCAGAGAGAGGCAATGCTCGCCGATGCTTCTGCAGCGTCGCTGGTACCAGCTGAAGGAGACGGTGCGCGAAAAGTTTTACCAGTTCTGGTTCATGTACAGAGGCAGCCAGCGCCAGCTGCCCGCGGCCAACGAGTTCAAACCAACCAGCCTGGAGATGGAGATAGTTAAAATGTAAGACTGGCCATTCAACTCCTAGTATGAGCTGCATATCTCGATAGCGTTAGTAGGAGATAGTAAAAATGTAAGACAGCATAGACGTCCTAGCATGAGCTTGTATATCTCGACAGCGTTAGTAGATTTTGAGTATCGAAACACTGACGTCAGCAAAATGGACTTAAGAGTGCTCTCTTCGATAGCACGTGAACATGCTTGAGAGCTTAATTAATTTATAACTTAATTTATTGAACTTAAATACAACAAAATCGAGTTTCCTACCCTCTGCACTAGGAAATACCTGTATTGGAGAAGGTGGTTCCTCAGAAATACAAAGTTTTCCTAATTTAAAAGAAAGTATGTATAAGTATATCTAATGTTAAGCAATTTCAACCAAAATTATTACGGGCGTGACATAAGCTACTCTTCGAACAGTGCATGTTGCACGTAATGACATATAGATCCGAGACATGGTCGCTAACTATTATGGGCCTCATAAGAAAGCTCAGAGTCACTCAGCGGGCGACAGAGAGAGCTATGCAGAGTTGCTCTACGTGACCAAAGCAGCAATGAGGAGATCCGTAGGAGAACTAGAGCAACCGACATAACTCAATGGGCTGCGAATCGCGAAGCTGAAGTGGCAATGAGCAGCGTACATAGTTCGAAAAACCGGTAGACGTTGGGGTCCCAAGGTGCTGGAATTTAGCGACCTCGCACCGGAA
This sequence comes from Maniola jurtina, assembly GCF_905333055.1. NCBI lineage: Eukaryota > Metazoa > Arthropoda > Insecta > Lepidoptera > Nymphalidae > Maniola > Maniola jurtina. The sequence continues at coordinate 12,167,918 of NC_060033.1, forward strand.
AGCGCAGCGTTGGAAGACCCCACGAATTAGGCCTTAGTCTGCCACGCTGGTCCACTGTAGATTGCTTGGCTGACTCCACAGACCATTGAGAACTTTATAGAGCATGCAGGTTTCCTCACGATGTTTTCCTACACCGTACAAGTAAAGTATGCCTCTGCTTTACTAGTTTTGCAATATTGTATTTTATTAAAAACCTAAATCCATGCGGACGAAGTCGCGGACATCATCTAGTTTTTTACATATTAACATTAAGCTATTTTAATTTTAGATTCAAGTACATTGCGACTCAACCTTTTCCAACGTGGGAGGAATTAATTCAACAAAAGAAGGTGGCACTGCCCGAGGATTTTGTGAGTTTTTTTCACTTTACCTACTGTAGTGTGTTAGCATAAAAGTTGATACAAAATGCATTCTGTATCCAACTTATATGTTAAAACTACTTTATCTTTTTTAAATTATCAAATATGGAATGTTTGAGAAATCTGATTTTGACACAACGAAAAAACCAAGTAGGTTTACTTGATGTGTCATTACGTCTATTTATCACTAGGGATCTATCTATTTATCACTATAAATCATTTCATTTTCATTTCCATTTCATTTCATTAGGGTGCTTCCATAAATCATACGTACATCATTAATGGAAACACTAGTTAATATTACGAGATTGTTACTTTAATGAAGAATTAGTGACACTGTGGTAATTACAACATGTATAGATAGGTCCATGTAATATATATGATTATGAATAGTACTACTATATTAGATTAATTAAGAAAGTAATGAAAAAACAATTTTAAAGTCTTTATTTTTAAATTGTTTCAGGAACGTCTGCAGCTGGCTAAAAGACGTATTTTTCGGACGGGTAATTATTAACATTTAAAATTTTGTTGAGTACCTACTCACTTGTGTGATTGCAGTGAAGCGCAAGGGTAGTAAAATTATATTTAGGTAGTAGTTGTTACCTATTATTTTTGTGAATTTGAATTAATTATCTCGCACATTAATGCAGAAATTATAAATTCTGACAGATGGATGGACAGGCGGGAAAGTTAAAGTTCACTCAAGTAGAGTCGAAGACTTCGTTTTGCTCAGCCACTTGAAATTATAAGCTTTTCCCACTATATTTATTGAGGCTGTTGTATTTTCGGTTTCATAGTTATACAGAATTTTTATTTTAGTGTCACGTACACAGAGTGAATACTAATTAAAACTATTGATATTTTAGAAACTGGGCCTGATCTTGAAGTTATCGAACCACAAGTTGAAACAATCGATTTGGATCAAGAGATCGATTCTGAAGAGTCTAGAGATTCTACCTCGACACAGACGCCAAAGGCAAATATCAATTTAGGCAAAGTGAAAATTGAAAAAGTAGATGAAATATCAGATGACGATGATGATGTGTGTGTATTGGAATCTGTATTACCTTTAGAAACAAATACGAATGTAGAAACTGAAACTAATTTAAGGAATATTAATGAAGAACGCAGGTCTACTGACATTAATAATGAAGAAGACATTTCTATTGTGAATGACAATCACAGTTCGAACGATTCCATACAGCTTAATAGAGTTACGACAGATATAAATGAAAACTTAGATTTAAACACGCAAAGTGTTGACACTACCGAATTTCAAGATGATACAGGTGGCATTGTTGACTCTCGAGAGCATGTTGAAATGCTCATGCCAACAATAGTAGCAAGCACTTCAATAGCAAATATGTCCAATGAGTTTGATATAGCAATGCCTAAAATATTAAACGTATCAAGCGCTGCGAGTCTTACTGCCGAACCACTAGACAACGCTCTCAATAATGAGATTAATGGGATATTGGAGAGCGTCGCTGACAATATGTCAACGAAGAATTCTTTCAACGTACCACAACGTACAGACAAAACATTACCCACGCTAGATAACATACAGAATCCGGATGAATTAGTGAAAAATATTATAGATGAGGAAATAAGTTCTAGGGGAAAAGAGATTGAAATCGAAGATGAGAAAGGCTTAGATTCTTTCAATGAAGTTTCAACTCATATTAATATATTCGACGGTATTGAATTAGAAGATGATGGGATCGAGTACGTTGAAGAGGAAGATCTCATGAAAGGTAAATATTGTATACATTTCTTACTTCAAAAAAAAGACAGCATTATGTTCAGTATATAAGTAGGCTCCAATCAATTTAACACAATATACTCCATGTATTAATATATACTTACTGTCATAGTTTTCACAAAATTGTATAAATTATTTTGTTTCAGAAATAAAGCCTAAAGTGGAAATAAAAACTGAAAAAACTGGCGACAATGAGTGTGTTAGTACGCCGACAATTGATTTAAAGCTTCTGCTAACTCCGATTGTGTACACAAAAAAACTCGATGACATGGATGTTTTTCGGTTTATTGAATATAATGCGGTAAAAGACAAACGGGTGATCGAAAATGCTGATAATGAAAGTAAGCCATTTGATAGAAATTCTGTCAAAATGGAAGAGATATCTCAAGAGCGTCCACCAACACCTGATAGTGATGCATTCAGTGACAGTGCATCAGAATATCACTCAGAAGTCGATTCAGGCCCAGAGACTATCAGTCCTTCAAGCTGGTTACTGAACAAACTTCCAAAATTATCCTACAATCCTATACAGTTATGCAAGAATCCTGACTTTAATACGAGATTAAAAAGACTATCAGCTGGATTTTTCAGTTCTGAACGAAATAGGCGCCAATTAAAAGAATGCAAGCCTCTAACGATTGATCTTCACAAATCTTTCGAGACTAAACTCGTTAATAATACTTTATATTTAACTGGAACGAAATCGGTAGAAAATAAAACACATGGACTAGAAGAAAACGCCATAGCAACAAAAGTGTGTCCTACAACCTTACCGTTACAAAATTTAGTGGATAACGTTATAAAAGATATTCTAGGCCCTAATGTTAGGAATGAAGACTGTGAAGAAAACCAAAACACAGAAAAGTTAGTGCCGCAGGATGATATTCTGGGCCCAGCCACACATTTAGACTCTTCTTTAGCGAAGCATTTTGCAGCTTCAGTAGATAATCATTCAGGTGAAAGAAATAAAGTGATAAATTTGCCAGATATAGCTCAAATTCGTCGTCTAAATGAAAAATTGCTTACTGCAGAAGTGTCCCCTATACAAGTTTCAAATATTACTAAGGCACCCGTGAACATTGTTTCAGTACAACAACGCTTAGACATTGCTTCACCAAACAATAAAATACTCCAAAATAATAATGACTTAATTAATAAAAACATAGCATCAACGGCGCCATCCACAGTGAGTGATATAAATTGTGAAACATCGAGTATTTTAAACAAAATTAATTTTGCTTCCGATGCCAGCTGTCAGGGTGATCATATAAGTTATACCACACATAAAACGATGTCATTAGAATCAAATAATAACTTTAACATGTCTAAAGAAAGTTCACTTAAACGATTTAATAATCAACAACACAAAGTTGTTAAGGAACCCAAAAAACCAGTGCGTGTAAATCGTGTTGAAGTATCATGGAATCCACCTCCTAAAAAATGTATTATTCCTCAAGATCGACTTTTAACATCTGATACTGTTGATAAAATATTAAATATCTGTAAAGGAGACTATAGTTGGATAAAAAAATCGAAGGCGTATAAAAAGGCAATGAGGAAAAAGTCCTTGAAGGACCTAAAACAGAAAGAAAAAAGCTCTATTTTAAATAAAGAAATAAATCAATGTAACAATGAAGTGAAAATGAATGAAGCGGCTGAGATTACGATTGACAGTGAAGTGATGTTTGTAAGTGCCGCTGTAGCACCTACTGAAAACCTAAATAAAAATACTGATCTCAATACTGTACCAAATCAGACGACAAATGAAATAAACAAGAAAACCCAAGGTAATACCATGAAAAGAGTAAGAAGAGAGAATATAGATAAAAAACGCTTAGGAAAACCCAAATATTGTTGTTGGGCACGAGAAAAAGTAATGAAACTAGGCACACAAAAGAAATATTTACAAAAACATAAATGTCCACGTCCTTTGTGTACTTGCTGTTGTAGGCAAGAGCTTATTGACAAAATGTTTGAAGATAATATAAAAAGAGATATATTGAAAAGACGAAAAGCCCAGGCTGAAACAGACAAAACCACAAAGTTGATAAAAATTAGTGTTTCCAGTCAACGACAACTTTATGAAAACTTAACACAAATGCCACAAAGTGCAAAAGGTAACTCTACGGGAAAACTGTCGAAAGTTTCAATTGGTGTAAACACTGATTTTGATGCTGAATTTGAGACTAGTTTTGCGGCTAATTTGGCAGAATTCAACACAAGCTCCAAATTTTTTGATAACGAAAATCCTTCAGTATCAACACTAAAAGTAACATATGGACCTGATGACACTCAAGCTAATGGTCAAACTCAGACGTCTGTTAATTTAATGGTTTTAGATAAAAATAACAAAACACAAATATTCCCTGGAAATAATTCACAAAATGCTTCAACTTTCTCATTCAATGAAAGTAATTCATGCAATGAAATTCCAAAGACCAATCGAACAATTCTAGAAAAAAGAAATTCAAATTTCTCAATCAAGGAAAGTAATTCATGCAATGAAATTTCAAAGACCAATCGAGTAATTCTAGAAAAAAGAAATTCAAATTTCTCATTCAAGGAAAGTAATTCACCTAATTTGAATCCCGTAAAAATTCGTATGGTTTCAGATATAAATGATTCAGCTGTCACACTTCAAAAAACTAAACCAATAAAAATTTCGAATTTGAAGCCTATAGTTTTAGATAAAAATAATTTAAATTTTCCGTTTAAAGAAAGTAATTTAAGTGCTGTAATTTCAAATAAAAAGAGTCCAATATCTTCAATCAGAGAATGGTCAGATGCACGTAGTAAGGCCATTACGAAGCAAAGTGAGCTAAATTCTTTGCTTTTAGATAAATATTATCCTAAAATCGCTCCTAAAACGCGTATATCTCACGTTCCTGGTCTTGCTCCATTAAGTGTTGATGATAAAAAAGACGAACCGTCAGACAAAGTTGTATTTTTATCAAACAATAGATGGAATAACTCTTATTCTCGAACGCCTATATGCTTAGGAAAAAATAAAATATTACTGTGCTCCTTTGAAAACCCCCAATCGAAAAATCAACCTAAACTGGATAGCAATCCAGTCACCAATCTGAGTCAGTCGGTAAATCAGAGTACAACATGTCAAAGTACCCCACCGGAAGTGGCATTACCAGATGGAGTACGAATTATTCTCTTGCCTAATAAAGAATTAGCTCTTTCTATTGACCCTGGAATTGAGCTAGACTCCAGTCAATTAGCATATTTGCCCACTCTCATGGCGTCCATTCAGAAGCAACTTACTGCCGCAGATGTAGTCGACAACATCACAACCTCTTCCATAGATGAATTAAAAAATAAAACTGATTCGCTTGATCAAAATAATATTACCTTAGAGAATCGTAATGAATCTGATATGAAATCAAGTGATGAAAAAATTCAGAAGGAAAGTTTAACGGAAGTAAATTCATTATCTTGTCCTGAACAAATGATAGATCATTCTGATGTTATGGAAGTAGATATTAATAAAACTAAAGAACAGGGTTGTGATAATAAGGAAGAGAATAATAGTGTGCTTGAAAAAAGCAATGGTAGCGTAGTTGATTTGAAAGATGACTCTGACTTGAACAAGAAAACAATATTGTCAGATTTGATGCAAATGTCTGGTATTTCGGCGGAAGATACTCATCACCTCACAAATCATGAAAGTCCCACCAAGCAACAGCCAGTATTATGGTCATCACCTATAACACAAGGATTGCAATCGCAAATCGCTAATCAACATAATGAAAAGTTTATAAACAATCCTCTATTTAATAATCCTGTTGTAAAAGCTGCTTTAAGTAGATGCCCAGAGTTGTGCATAGTTTTCTCGTATACGGAGCTGAGATATGCTGCAGAGAATAACGCACGGTTCTTTAAAATGGATATTGAATCTGGTATAGTAATGCCTATTAATTTAGTAATTAAAAAACAAACGCAAGGGGAAAAATCGAATAAGCAATTTACAATCTCAAAGTCGGTAATAGATTTAACTGATGACCCTGAAGAAGAGGAAACGATAAGTATCGAGGAGCAAAATGCTAAAACAATGGAACCTGAGCCAACAGCGGAAAAAGTAAAAGGCCGTGCTGTACCAGTGAAGTTATTCTCTGTCCATCCTCCTATATTACAACGTGGTAAAAGTTTGTTGGTACAATCGGTCAAGTCTAATATCGATTCTACATCAAACATAAAAAAGCGAAAGATGATTCGAATAATCAAAGTTAAACGTAAAAGAAAAGAACCACTGGAATGTATAGATTTAGATTCAGATACTGAGCAAAAAGAAAGTCCTTCAATAGTTGCCAATTCGGAAGTGATTCCGGAAAAGACAAAATCAGGTGACGATTCCGATTCTGACGATGAACCGTTGGCGTTTAAAGCGAAACGGATGAAAGACTCAACCGAATGCAATGAACCTAACGAAGTATTGAGCCGAAACACTGACGGCCTAGCAGAAAATCTTGAAGATAACAACCAAAGTACAGAAATGATCAGTGAGTTTACAGAAATAGTAGATGAAAACCCGATTGACGATACTCCTTGCAATATAACCGAAGAAGCCTGTGACGATCAGACGCCCCGATTAGAGCCAGTAGTTTTCGAACCAGTAGATTTCGGCAATGATATGCCCGAGTCATCAGATGAAGACTGTATCCTAGGTGTTTAATGATAATGATCGCCTTTTCAAAATCAAACGGTTTCCGTGCCTACAGCAATCAGCATAAATACGGTAGTACAATTTTAACGGTTTGTTTATTTTTATTTGTGGACGCTTTGTACCTATAATACCTACCGCTATTAGGAAACCCGAGCAACAGACATTGACCTATTTTTAAGTAAAGATCTATATATTGGATAATATGAGTAACTTATTTTTTATTACTAGACCGAATTTTGTTACCTACTACTTAAAATTGTTCATAAAATAAGTAGTAAACTGTAAGTAACTCTGTTCAAATGCAAATAGCGTTACCTACTGCAATTAACATTTGGACGGAAAAATATCCACGTAGATAAGTATTTCCTTAGTAAGTTTTGTGTGTAATTATGTAAGTGGAAAATCCCTTGTGGAAACTGTGATATTAATAATAACTACTATTACATTTAAGTAGACATTAGTTTATGTGTAAAAAGGTACATTTACCCTTAAATTTATTGATGCCATTCTCTTTACTAATACCATTCTCTTATACAGGGTGTAATTAGAACGCTAGCGAAAATTTAGCTCAATTAATATACTACCCAAACACAATCACGTGCCAATAACCATTTCCTTATGCTCGTTAGTATAAGTGATTTAGTATTTTTCAAACCCGCGATGTATAGCTTTTAAAACTCGGCAAAACCCTGCGGCACCTACCTACGCAACATTCGTTGACCTCAGTGAAATGTTTTATTTGCAATACATTTAAAGCTCCTCAGTAGAATGTTTTATTTGCAATACATTTAAACTTTTATAAATACCTAAGTACAGGATTTTTAAAAACGCGCTTTTTTGTGGTATCATATCAGTATATCACCTATCTTCGTTTTTGCTAGCGTTCCTTAATCGTAGTTCCAATTTCATTTGAATACTAAGCAACCAAAGTCCATGAAATTTTGCAGACATAGTCTAGAAACTAATATCTGTGTCTGTGGTGTTTTAGATTTTTCTAGAAATATGTAGTTTTAAAATTACAGGGGCTCAAAGATTTGTATGTAAATTTTTAAGACCGCGTAACTTTGAAACCGAATATTTTAACAAAAATCTGGAAAACCACAAACATAGATATTAGTTTCTAGAATATGTCTGCAAAGTTTCATGGACTTTGGTTGCTTAATATTCAAATGAAATTGGAACTACGTTTGTCTGAAGCGAGTGACGGAGAGAACCCTCTTAATACTTTCTAAAGTCCTGAATACTGGTCATTATTATAATTCGAGACACGACTTGATCGTTGACAACTGTAATTTCGCTATTATTTTATTTGAATTTACGTATTGAAGATTTCAAATTATTAATTTGTAGGAAATATTCGGGATTTCCGGGACAAAGTTTCGTAAAAAAAACAATTTAGTTTTATACTGTTGATCGTACATTACAGATAGGTAATTTCGGATGACGTTATTACCTACCATTTATTGAAAAATCCATGTTCTTTTTGTTTTTTTTTTACTAGCTTAGGCTATTCTTTAGAAGCTCTTATTTATACTTTATATTTAATAAAAAGATGTGATTAAGGATTTGTTTGTTCATAATTTATTGTTTTATTTTATTACCTATACCTACCTACTTGAAACAAATAACAAAGGAGATACTTTCTTACTAGTAGCAGTTACCAGTTGATTTGACAAACCATTCATGCGGTGTCTTCTGCTGTGGCGCCTCGCTCACACCCGCAGGTTCAAGGCAAATTTTTTTAGGGCTCAAAAGGAAAAACTAAACCCTTAGAGGATCACTTTTTTTTGACGTCAATTACTGTAGGTAGGTACTCTAAAGGTCAATGCATATGCAACGGTGTCACTAGATGGCGCTGTTTCAATTCCATACAAAACCCAGTTAACTTTTACGCGATCGAATAGGTTAAAAATCTCCCACTAGGCACACGGGTGTCGGACGGGACGAGAGGATTTCTTGAACGACTATTGGATAAGTAGAACGTCCTGTCCCGGAACGTCCTGGTTTCAAGTTATACAATAGTAAGTACCTTCTTATTTTAAGAAATCTTCCCGACCCGTCCGCCACACTTTACATATGCTTAACCATAAATGGTATATTGCAACACCTGCCGACTATACTTTAAATGGTATATTCCAACATCTTGGTGATCCAAGTGAAATCAAATCACCTGGGAAATAGTGGGTCATCTTACTACTACCTCTACCGTAGTACTAGGATAGGTCACCATCTAGTATATCACCCATAGTCAGTGGCGTGCAGCTCATAGAGGTATAAAAGTACTGCCTACCCTGGTTGTAATAAATCAACACTTATTTTCTATTGTGACCTGCCAGAAAATAAATTCATACCTTAATGCTTACCCTGGTTTTAAACCTTGTTCACGCCACTGCCCATAGTGATAAGGTACATACTCTTTGATATCACCAGAAGATTAGCGTAAGAGGGGGAGCGGTCAGTGTTTCGTATTGTTTTACTAATTTTGGGTAGGATTTCGTAGTTAATGCAGTAATTTGAATTTTAAGGTGCTTTTAAACGTGTCTGAATCGTAAGTCTCTTAAATTTTAAGTGTCTCAGACCATTAAAATTCAGGAACATAATATTATAACCACTGAGTGCTCCATAGTATTACGCTTATCTTGATTATATAATTCCCAGGTGATTTGATTCCAGTCTGAACACCCAGGTGATTAAAATAGTTATATCCATTAAAGTCATCATGATTACCCATCGTCGGCTCACTACTGAGCACGGGTCTTCTCGAAGGATTAGAAGGGTTTGATCATAGTCCACCACGCTGATTAGGTAAGTGCACTTATAAGAACATTTTTGGAGCACTCTCAGGCTCAGGTTTCCTCACGACGTATTCTTTCACTGTTAAAGCAAGTGATATTCACCTAATTGCTTATAAGTCCGAAAAGTTCGAGATGCCCGGGCTCCCGAGCTCTCGAATAGGAGGGGGACATTTTAACCACCAGGCTATCACAGTGCATATTATACTAGTAATAGGCCAATCGGGTCATATTAAAACAAATCACCATCCTATAACATTCCTATACTTAATTAACATAAGTTTTATCTAATGACTACATTAAACGCGTTGACCGTCGCCCTAGCAATCTCGTCATGTATCTTGTTCACCTCCGCCTGAGTCAGTGTGCGCTCCAGATGTCGGTACACAATGCTGTAACACAGGCTGTGCTTTTTCGTCTTTGGGTGGACGAACTTGTCTTTTAGTTTCACCTGAAACATTAATACCATATTAAAATTAATTGGACAAAAGGACAAGGGAGGGACAATTGGCCTAGTTGTCACATGAAAATACAAATCATATAGTCATATTACAAATATTATAATTGTTAAGCTACATTGACCTAAGTCGGTGAGTGGATGGGTGACGGGATTTGGAGATCTGAATTGATCTTTTCCCTAACGTGATATAAGTGAAAGTTAGTGTTATTTGTTATTTATTACTAAGAGCAAAATTTATTTGAATTTGGTTTGGTATACCAATATCACACTACCTCTTGTAAGGATAATACAAATTATACTAGGTAACTACCTAAGTTAACATATGTAGATAGATATTATATGTATGTAGATAAATGAGAAAATGAAACAATAAAACAAACCTGTTCTACCACATCCCCTCCAATATCTCGGACTAGATCATAAAAATCATTGCTCATGAAACTATCAATAGTCAACGTCGGTGGCAACCAGAATGACAAATCATTTGTACACTGTGGATAACTTGACACTGGCTTATATTCAATACTCGCATTAACATCTTTGTTCTGAAACTGGCTCAAAAACCCGGAATCTGTACTCCACATCAATCTTATATCTGGGATTTTGTATAGTGCCATAGCAAGTCTTTCTAAGCCCAAGCCAAATGCATAAGCTATACTATTATTTGGACCAGCATTGGCTAAGATTTCATTTCTCATTATGCCACATCCTAAAACCTCCATCCAATCATTTTCATAATAAATTTCTAACTCCCACGATGGATGGGTAAAAGGAAAGTAGGCATCAACCCATCTGTATTTTATATCATCTCCAAATAGAACTTTTACCATACCAATAAGGTGGTTTTTTAATTGCGCCTCCATTAATTTGGTTGCTTCTAAAGTGTGACAGCTCTGTTTTGTTGGGTTTGAAATTGAGTTGGTGTATGCATGTGGATTCCATGGATCAAAGCTTGGCTCAAATATGTCTAAGTCTGGATGGTTTTCAAAAAGGTCATGTTTTCGTTGTAATCTCACTGCATCTACCTGAAAAAGACGAAGTGATATGAGAATAATTAAAAAATGAAATCATTTTTACCTAAATAAAACGTGAAGGTGTGTCTGCTTTTTACCTATCAAAAAATGGCTGAACAGGTTTTTAGCAATAGGTAGGTTGAAAGAGCAGATCAGCTAGTTACAGTAATTGAATTATTTGAATACATAATTACTTATTTACAATACTTAATTATTTTTACCAATAGCTCATTTACAAAACTGACCATTATAGATACCAGGTATGAGGTAACTATTTAATGGTACTAGGAGTCCTGTATGTACATTCACAGCCACACTTAAATATAAAGGACCCCAGATTTGATTATAGTCCAGGACTAATTTTACATAGAATATAATAGAGGAAATAAAACATTTACACTTACATTTTTATATCTAGGTGTCTATAAGTAAGTCTTTCAGTATTATCTGGATTTTAGTTACTCACTTGATGAAATACAGGAAAATGTGTGGAATCTATTTCATCTCGCCTGTAAACGTCTCCAATCATTAAAAAGTTATCCAGTCCTGCTCTCAGCAGCTCGCTTTGATGCGCCGTCATATGAGCTCGTAGGAGCGTCGAAGAATTGATGTAATAACAATCAGACTTTGCTCTACTTGGGTGATCTTCCGGAATAAGTAAATCATCGAAATTTTGACGAGAAGTAACTATAGGAGACAAATTATCGTACACGCTGAAACTGGGGTTACCTCCATGTGTAAACGAACCATAAAAATAATTGACGATTCGCTGACGAACTAAGGAAAGTGGGTTATCTTTCTTCAAGTGCAAATTTCTGTTTATATACGACGTTATCTTGGGTGTTATATTTGTGTAATCATCCGTACGGTATTCCTTTCCATTTACATTTACAGTGGCTAAAGATTTCGGTGCCGTACTATAATTTTTATTGATAAATCTTAAACATAATCGGTTGCTTCTAAATAGGATCTTCATAGTTAAAATTGGTTTCGATCGAGAAAACTATTGACTCGACTGAACCATTACATTACTAAATCTGTGCTCACAATATTAAAATCACACTCCTTTTAATATTTAAGTGTTATAATATTATTATAAAGTATAAACTTTGAATTATATTTTTAGTAGGTAAGGAAAATAAAAATTCTAAATGAAATTAGATAGCAACCTGTGATAGAAACGTCAGTTTTTTATTAGTTTAAAAGTTTGAGTGAATAGTACAAAAGTTTATTAATATAATAAAGCCCTAAAGACTAAAAAAAGCTATAACATTCTGTGAAAACGTGAAAATGCACTAAAACAGGACTTCATCTTAAAATTTTATCTAGAGATTCAATTATTTTGCAAAATCAACAAAAATAATCTTGTGATACAGGAAATTATTTCCAAACTGTAAATACTGATAAGTGATAACATTTGTCAACTGTCAAATTCAAATTCAAACAGCTGATTTTTATTACCTAACCTATAACCTCTGAGGTCTTAGAAAAATCTTAATTTGTACGCGTATTTTCAATAATAAACGGATGTGCAATGATTCCAAAGAGATTATTACATGTAGCTCAACTTAGTGCAGTGGGTATAGCGGGTTATTATATAGGACAAACCGAAAAGTTTAATGTTTGCAAGGAGTCAGTGTTAGTGGACGGGAAACTCATAAGTAGCAAGCCAGGCCTGCCGATTTTTGGAACTGTATCAGCAGCAGCGCCATTCACAGACAGTAGCATACCAAAAGATAGGGTAAGTTCAATTGAAAAACTTAATATTTTCACTAAGCATTACCCATTTCCTAAAAATTTGTAATGTTTAATGAAAATGACAAATTTGCGCGTTTTATAGTTATAGTATAGTAGCGAAACGTAGTTTAGTTATAGCCTTTTGTAGAATGATATTCGTAGTTAACAAAATCCAAACTTTCCCCGGAATAACTGAGTACCTACCTCAGTGGAAACCATTCGATCTGCTTGCTATGACCTCGATTCATTTCTTGCTTACTTACATCTAAACATCATGAAGATCAGGTGCACAGCACAGAATAGTACTATTAGATATAGATAATTTACTAATGAACTGTTTGAACTATGTTTACAGGTATCACAAATAATGAAATATGGTTTCCCCAGTCTTGATCAAGTCCGTTCGTATGATGACTTTGTACTATCTTATGACCGTCGCAACAGGGTGCCGCATTGGGTGTTTGAGCATATAACCAAAGAGCACGTAAAGAAAAATGATGCAGTGGACAGAAGCAAATGTGACTTCACACCTGATGAAAGTATACATCCATTTTTCAGGTGAAGTTTAAGCTCGTCACTACCCATATTATAAATGCAATTTATGGGTTTATTGTTTTGTTAGTTAGTCCTCCAATCACGCCACAACAAAACAACGGATCAACACAGTTTTTTGCATGTACATATTAAAGATATGGAGATTGACATAGGATACTTTCATTCTGAAAAATCAACACAATTAATCACGCAAATACTCATAATATAATGGGCATCAGCTTGTTTTTTATAAAATAAAGGAGATCATTATTTTTGGGCCTTTTCTGAAAGTGCCGGCCAACGAAAAAAAATGGTACGGATGGTTAGAACTAGCCATTTGGAGTAATAGTTAATATGGCAGAAAAGTTGTAGGATTGTTCTGAACCAAGATATACAGGGTCGAAGATTCGTCATTTTCATACATTTTATTGATTTCTAAAAGTGCTGGGAAACATAAAATAATGTTAGATATTGCTAGAACTAATGATTTGAAGCAATTGTCATTATGACGCGAAGGCTGTGGGGCCATTATATGTCGTGTTATACAAGGTATACAAAAAATGAATATACTTTGTATAATTAATTGTAACCGATTTTATGATTTTGTTACTGTTCTGATTGTTTTAGACGAATTTGAATACACGTACAATTATTTTGACTCCCATGAAGTGCTGGATCAGCTGCAATGTGGACAAAATTCGTTTATACATACCTGGATTGTATGCGGCCTTGTAATACTAGGTGATCTCATCCAGCCATCTCCCAAACTTCTGCCACTGGGATATCTCCGGCGAGCTCTGTGATGAATGCACCATTTGGTTATAAGTACTGTTCACCATAGTAACTACGGGCCTTCTTCAGTCGATAGCTGCCCAAAGCAACCTGCGTCGATTCTTCTGTGAATCTAGGAAAGTCATTGAACGGAGGATGTCGGCTTCCATAGCCTAGAAATGAGCTCTTCTTCTATTATAATGATTGTGTGTGATAACAAGTTCTGCTAAACTGTTTTGCGCATTGACCAGTTCATGGATTTTGTCCAGGAAATCACGTCTGTAGTACACGTTATTGTCTATCAGAACATGATAGCTGTTTAGCGATGTTACCGCGATCCTGAAATAATCGATCACGTTACTTAATGCCCGGTCACTCTGATCAATCCTGAGCAAACGAAAATCTCTTTTAAAGCAATTGTTCATCACTTTCACCATCCAGCGGCAAATGTTAACAAGCTTAGATTTATTGGTTTGGCCAGTAATTAGCTGGGTTTCATTTAAATGTTTTGTTTCTAGCATTTGTGTCACATAACCGCATGCCTCAAGAAAGAAAGGCTATCTATAAAGGGCATGTACAGACAGATACAGGCATGTACATATATCTTCAGAAAAGCACTAATTACTTTTTCCAGTGAAAATCATACCCTAACCACAAGTTCCGAAACCACTAAAAGCCTTTATATTTGTTGCGATGGAACAATAATCTACACGCTGCAGCAACTTTTAAATGATACCTTAAATGATATAGAAGATTTTTACTGGATTTTTATCTTAGTCCATGGTTTTAGAGATACCATAAACAATCTTGAGGTAATCTTCCTTTCTTGAGGTGTGCGGTTATGTGGCACAAATGCCAGTAACAAAACATCAGAAAAAAACCCAGCTAACTACTGACCAAGCCAATAAATCTAGACTTTTTACCATTTGCTGCTGGATAATGTAAATGATTAACGACCGCTTTGGAAGAGATTTTTGTTTACTCAGGGTTATTCAGGATTTGTAACCGGACATTAAGTAACATGATCGATAATTTCAGGATTTTGTCAGCATTGCTGAACGGCTATCATGTTCTGATAGACAACAACGTGCATGCACGTGATTTCCTTGACAAAATCCATGAACTGGTCAATGCGCAAAACAGTTTAGCAGAACTTGTTATCACACACAATAATTATAATAGAAGAAGAGCTCATTTCTAGGCTATGGAAGCCGACATCCTCCGTTCAATGACTTTCCTAGATTCACAGAAGAATCGACGCAGGTTGCTTTGGGCAGCTATCGACTGAAGAAGGCCGGTAGTTACTATGGTGAACAGTACTTATAACCAAATGGTGCATTCATCACAGAGCTCGCCGGAGATATCCCAGTGGCAGAAGTTTGGGAGATGGCTGGATGAGATCACCTAGTATTACAAGGCCGCATACAATCCAGGTATGTATAAACGAATTTTGTCCACATTGCAGCTGATCCAGCACTTCGTGGGAGTCAAAATAATTGTACGTGTATTCAAATTCGTCTAAAACAATCAGAACAGTAACAAAATCATAAAATCGGTTACAATTAATTATACAAAGTATATTCATTTTTTGTATACCTTGTATAACACGACATATAATGGCCCCACAGCCTTCGCGTCATAATGACAATTGCTTCAAATCATTAGTTCTAGCAATATCTAACATTATTTTATGTTTCCCAGCACTTTTAGAAATCAATAAAATGTATGAAAATGACGAATCTTCGACCCTGTATATCTTGGTTCAGAACAATCCTACAACTTTTCTGCCATATTAACTATTACTCCAAATGGCTAGTTCTAACGATCCGTACCATTTTTTTTCGTTGGCCGGCACTTTCAGAAAAGGCCCAAAAATGTATGGAGCTAGAATGATCTCCTTTGTTTACTATATGAGGCCAGTGAATTCATCCACTGATTACCATATTTGGTTCTTAAATATTGTAGGAATGTTCAATTTTTGCGATAAAAGTAGCTTGCTTATATTACCTGTGCAGTGTGCAAGCTAATTCTTTACCAAATAAATA
Organism: Maniola jurtina; assembly: GCF_905333055.1. NCBI lineage: Eukaryota > Metazoa > Arthropoda > Insecta > Lepidoptera > Nymphalidae > Maniola > Maniola jurtina. The sequence continues at coordinate 12,184,066 of NC_060033.1, forward strand.
AGCTTGCGAGCTGTGTCTGTGACGTAATCCACATGGATTTAGGTTTTTAAAAATCCAGTTGAACTCTTTGATTATTATCCAGGACATAAAGTAGCCTACGTCCATTCTCAGGCTAGGATTCAAGTCAGATTATTAAACAGAAAGGCACAATTTATTTGCATGATAAATTAAATTACATTAATATAATAAATTAGCAAAATATAGCCTCAATAGCTCAATGGTTAAAGGAGTGGACTGAAAACCGAAAGGTCGCCGGTTCAAACCCCACCCGTTGCACTATTGTCATACCTACTCCTAGCACAAGCTTTATGCTTAATTGGAGGGGAAAGGGGAATATTAGTCAGCACAATAAACTTGGCTAATATTCTTATTTAAAAAAAAATTATAATATTAGTGTGTATTCTTAGTTAAAAATGTAAGACTGAAGTAGATACCAACTACCTACTATTGTATTTATATTTTATTCTTCTAGATCTCAGAACAGTGACTACAAAGGATCAGGGTTTGACAGAGGTCACATGGCGGCGGCCGGCAATCACCGCCTCGCGCAGAAACACGTAGAACAGACATTTTTCTTGACTAATATGGCCCCACAGGTTATTATAATAATAACATTTATTTTCAGATACTTCATCCATATAGTTACATATTATGGTTAGTTATATATTATGGTTACTTTTCTGTTAAGAGATTTGCGATTGAAAGTAATTTTGGCATCCTTAGAATAAAAAACCCAGGTGGCATCATTTTTGTCCTTCACCTTATAAGGGAGATATCAGTAATAAAAATATAAGTTTGGTTGTCACCTGTGTGTACATAGTACATACTGAAACATAAAAACATCCAAAAAACGTGGATGCTTATTTAAAACTTTAAATGTATAGAAATATTGATAAAAATTTTGTTTAATGACCTAGCCAATTTGTATTTTCAGGTGGGCGAAGGCTTCAATAGACACGCTTGGAACAGATTGGAAAAGCATGTCAGGAAATTGACTAAGGTCTACGATAATGTATACTGTTGCACAGGACCTTTATATCTCCCCAGGTAAAAGATTTTGCAACTGGCTTATGGATGATCCAAGACACCTTGCTGATGCTGCGGCCTAAGAACATTAAGCTGAGCTATGAAAATAAAGCTATAGTTATTTATACTATAAATATCTTAGCTTTATTGTTTCACAAACATCCCCCGCTTGTTACTATGTTGTATGCAAATCTCTGGTGGAAACATACCGTGGTTTTATCGATCTATGTAGTATGAAGTTATCACCAGCAAAGACGATTATGCCACTGCCCGATTAGTTTATCAATTAAGTTTCGCTTTCCACAGTGGAAAGTACTTAGTAGGTACTTACCTGTTTGCAGGCATATCGCCTTACAGTCGTCTAGAGTTCTTGCAAAAATCTTAATCATCAACCGATATAATATGTTCACTGCTTGACATAGGTCTCTTGTAGAGACTTCCACCTATCCTGAATCCAGCAGATCCCTGTGACTCGATTGATGTTGTTTGTCCACTAAATGAGGGTTTGGAAATGCTGCGTTTTACGGTGCGAGGTCGCCATTCCAGCATTTTGCTCTTACTGTACTGTACCTACTTAAAATTACAGGAAGGAATCTGATGGCAAATTCTATGTAAGATACCAAGTTATTGGCGCGAATACGGTGGCAGTGCCCACACATTTCTACAAGGTGGTGGTGGCAGAGTCAAGTGATGGAAAACTGGACATGGAGGCCTATGTGATGCCCAACCAGAAGATCCCTGACGAGACGCCCGTCTCCTCATATATGGTACGTATGAAGTATCCTCAATGTTGAATTTGTATGACGTCAAAGCTTTTCGTGAAATTATGCTAATACATGGCTAATACTCATTCGGCGAACTATTAAGTACTAGATGATGCCCGCGACTTCGTCCGCGTGGATTAGGTTTTATAAAAATTCCGTGGGATTTCTTTGCTTTTACATAATAAAAAGTAGTCTATGTCCGTTACCGGGATGTAAGCTAACTCCATACCTTTCATCAAATCGGTTAAACTGTTGGGTCGTGAAAATCCAGCAGACAGACAGACAGGCAGACATACATACACACTTTCGCATTTATAATATAAGTATGGGTTTACAAGCAAATTAGTGTTAATTCGATACTACACCACAACACTTGTGCTTAATTTTATGATTTCTGAGGCACAAAATGACTACCATCTTGGATTTGTCATGACATTGTTGTTTATAACACAAGATCACGTAGGTGAAGCTGATAACAGCTCAATTTATCAAAATTGAATAAGTATTTTCGAAGTCTCTTAGTAAAATAATAATAATTATTATTGTTTATTCCAGGTACCTCCGGAAACTATTGAAAAAGCCGCGGGTTTATTATTTTTTGACAAACTACATAGAAGTAAATTGAATACAATAAACGGCAAAAAGGTCTAATTTTATACAAAAATTCAGATTAGGATTATTTACGAATTGAATAGAACAATTTTTAGTTTAATTGTGTGAATAATTTTGTTACATTACCTATTAGAAAAGATTTATTGACTTGTGAAGTCTGATATAAGCACAGTTTAAAGTATACCTGTAAATACCTTGTATAAACATAGTTTAGTTTAATTTTTCGTTTGTTATTATTATTTTTTATTCTTGTGACATTGTTAACAACACGACGATTTTTTAAATAAAGTTAAGGACTTCAATGTTGAATTATTTTAATTTTATTTGAATAAATAAATACTTAATTATATATGTTACACAAAATATTGTTTTATTACAATACACACAAAACAAGAATTCCAATCTGAAGTTGTAACATGATGTTTTGTGCAGTCATAGACTTAGGCCTCATTTACACGAGAGCTTTTTTAACGTCCGTTAAAAAAGCGTCCAAACGGAACAAATGCATTTCCAAGTATATGTTCACACGTCAACGCTTTTTTACGTGTGAACAGATACTTGGGAATACATTTGTTCTATTTGGACGCTATTTTGACGACGTAAATGAGGCCTAAGGATTTGATATGCAAGCCAGGCTGAGATCTGTTTTGCAGCACTATATCTATTCTTTTACTTATCTGTAGGTTAGGTATTTTTCTATTATAAAGAGGTAAAATTTGGAATGTCGGGGGTTATTACTGGAACTAATTACTATCAGATTCTGAAAATTCTTTCATTGACAGTTTCATTATCCCTGAGTGCTATCACACTATAGGCAAAAGTTTGTATGTGTGTGTGTTGCTCTTTCACGCAACTCTATTGACCGGATTCAGCTTGGAATGAATATTATACCTTGGATTAGCATACAGGCTATTTTTTGTCCCGTAAAAATCCATCGTTCCCGCGGGATTTTATAAACATACATTCACGCGGACGAAGTCGCGGCCATCATCTGGTACGCTATAAATTACTGTCGCAAACAATCATCGAATATTTTAGCGTTGCTTCGCGAAGGATCGAGTTTAAAGAATAAAAAGTCGGTTATGTATAAAACATGTATAATAATTATATATTAGGAGAAGGTATACATATACATTATACATAATATATAAGTAAGTAGGTTTAGGGTTAAGGGGCGTGTATTAGTTTTCGTCTTCTTCTTCTGAAGCGCCGTTCTGTTGCGGCTCCTCTTCCATACCGGCGTCGCCCATTCCTGGACACAAAATTTACAGTGACTTTAGTACTCTTACAAAAGCAAACCAATTGACGACCTTCCTGGTCCAGTGGAGAAAGCTATGGTTTTATAAGTGGGAGGTCGCAGGTTTGATTGAAGCTTCCAAGTTAGCCCGCTTCCATCTTAAACTGTATCATCACTTAACATCACGTGAAGTCGTAGTCAAAGGCTAACTTGTATCATGTAATAAAAAAAAATTTACTGTGTTTTAAGTCAGAACAAATTCACTCTCTTTATTACACTCTATAGATCTGCCTTAGGGCGGTTACGCACTCATCAGATCAGAGTCTGTGATATGTTCCGAAGTAGTCACAGAACTATTTGTATGGTGATTTCACAAACTAGATCTGACTTCTGTCATCCGATTTCTCTCCATCATCCGTGTGAATATCCCGAATATGCCTCGGATTCAAGTCGGATATATGACGTAGATAAAATATGTCAAAGATGTCCACTGAATAGCTTGAATTTGGATCAGAGATCGGATTAGTGCGTAAGCAATATCAGAATACGGTCCGAGTTTTTCATATTTATATTTTCATGGATTCGTGATCGGATGAGTGTGCGTAAACGCTCTTAATGTTTTACTTAATTCTGTTAAAAACAATGTCAATCATAGGTGTTGTCTGTCAGTCAGTCAGTGTTAGTTAAATAGATTGTAACCTTGGTCCTCGTCCTCGTCGGCCGAGTCGCCGGCGACCTCGGCGTTCTCGGCCTCGGCGCGCTCCATCTGCCGCGCCAGCTCCGCCTCGTCCGTCGCCGTCACCACTTTAGGCTGAAATGTTCATTTTTATTTATTCTTTATCACATCACACTAATATAACAAAGGCGAAAGTTTGCTTGTATGGGTGTATGTTTGTTCTATTTGACGCAAAAACTACTAGACTAATTTGGCTGTAATTTAGAATGTTGATAGATTATACCCTGGATTAACACCACTTTTTATGTCGGAAAGTTAAAGAGTTCCCACGGGATTTTTAAAACCCTATATCCACGCAAACGAAGTCGCGGGCATCAGCTAGTTTATCATTATAAAATTAAACTGCCTGCCCCGCTAAAAAACGAATTAAAAGTAAATTTTTTCCACAATAATTGAAAATGGCCGCCATATTGCTTTTTTTTCAAAAAATTTACAGCCATTGTCACTCAGCATGATGTACGGATTTACAAATTATATTGAGTGGCATTGTATTTGGGTACTCACCGCCATTTGCACGTTAAACACACCACCTGCAGTGTTGATCGTATCTTGGATTTTGTCTATGGCATCCTGTAGTGCTTTGAGCCCATCTGCTTTCTCAGGTGTGGATGTTGTCATTACTGAAAGAAACAAAGATTATATCATATTATAAGGTCATATTGCTAATCGCAATTGCCAACATTGTTATGTACTGAAGCTAAATAAAAATCACAATATTATGAGTATATTGAATTTGAACACTATAAGCAGGTCAGGTTTGAACACTATAAGGGCTCTTGTATCAGAATTTTTTTTTATTTGCAGACAATCATGTAACTCTCAAACAGATATCCTAAAACAAATTCCTAGTTTTTTTGCATTACATGTTACTAGCTGATGCTACTACCATTTTGTCCACATGGATTAAGGATTTTAAAATACTCTGGGAACCCTGAACATGGGAATTGATTTTAATATGGATTTAACTGATTTAAAACTGATAAAAAGTCGCTTTTGTTACCCCCAGGGCTTTAACTACATCCATGCAAATATCACGCCTATTCATTGGGACCACACTATCACATTTATAAGCTGGATAGTAATTTTTACTTTTAAAAGTCTATGTCAAAACTTAAAGCCCTACATCTAAACGCTCCATCATATTTAAATATTATCATTCACACTGAAAACTATTGAACATACCATACAAAGGTGGAGCAATAAGGTTAATTTTGATAGGCAAGTCTGGAGTGGACAGTGCAAGGCCAGCTTTAAGGGCTGCTTTCACTGCATCAATGCCTTCATAGCCATAGCAAGCACACTCAATGTCCGCACGAATCTTCACTGCTTGAGATGTGAGCTTCCTCTTTATGTTGGCTAGGAGAACCTCCTTGGTTTTCTCATCCAGACCACATTCGTTGAGTACTGACGGGTCTCTGAAATAGAAGGTAAACTTTGGTTGATAAGGCCTTTTAACATTCACATCATTTACAAGTTTTGCAATCTACTGTAATGGTTAGTATAGTAATTAGTTGATAATGTCTGTCCTTATGTAGTGAACCATAATAGATAAAAAGTTGAAATTTTCCCAGAATGTTAATTTCTATTGCCACTATAACAACAAATAATAAATAATAAAGTTTTATTCTTGTATAATGATATGGAACCCTTCATGTGTGTTCGACTTGCATTCAACCGATTTTCTAAGAATTCCATGAGAACTCCTTAATTTTCAGGGTTAAAAAGCAGCCTATGTCACTCTCCATGCATAATCCACTATATCCATGCTAAAAAATTACATTGGTCCATTGCTCTGTTGCAGAGTGATAGAAATATAAACAAACACAGGTTCACATTCATAATATAGGTAGTGATGCTAACCAGGATTGACAACATGCTCTCCAAAGCACAAAGGCCACAACCTTTTCAACCCTTCAATTTTCTATTTCTGAATCAAACTATAGATATGTAATGTCTAGTCTATTCTTATTCTTAGTAGAGTACTCACACAGCTGCTTGTTTGAAGTAGTCATAAGCAGAGGCTTTCTTGTACTTCTCCTCGAAGCGCCAGGCAGTCTGCTTATACAGCTCTTCCAGCTGCTCTGAACTTTGGTAGCGTAATAGTTCAGCTACATGCCGCAGGATAGAGTTCACCGCCTTGGCCTTGGCGTACCTCTCCGTGCACTTGTCTATGTCCTCTGCTGATACACGACGTTTTGATAAGTCTATGTAACCTGGAATTCAGATTGATATTATAATAAATTATATACAGAGTTAACATTGATGATTACCTCTGCTTATATTGCAGATAAAAATACCAGTAGCCAATTATCGTAATATATTAAATCATGTTTTTAGAATAGAAATAAATATGCTGACTGCAACTTTACTGTCGCAAAAAGTGATAAGAGTAGCTTACAATATATTGCTTAAGGTACCTAAATTTAATATTTTATATTAAGTATAATCAACTTGCCCTTTTCTTTATCCACTCTGATGACAACAACCGGCTCAGTTTTGCCCACTCTAATCAATTTATTAATCGACCTGATACGTCTTCTCGACAACTCGGACAATAGAATCATGCCCTCAATGTTGTTATATTCTAACAAATGGACGTAAGCGCCCATTTCAGCAATAGATCTTACGTTAACCATCACCACATCCTCAACTTCAGGATACTTCTCCTGGTAAAACCTGCACGACAACGGCATCTGAAAGTTTTACGAAACATAACCTTAATTAATGTAAAAACTTAGACATAACTTCCAAGTATATTTCTGTGATCGTCAGAAAAGAGCACCTTTATGTTAGTTTTAAATCTTTTGTCTAGTTTTCTCAATTACTTGAACAAAATAATGATGAAATATTCAACTTGTTCACGTTGAAACTATGTTTGACATACAGAATTTGACAAATGACAATTTGTCAAAAAGCTATAGAGGAAGGCACCTAGTTTATAACTTAAATAAATCTAAGGGTGGCGCTTCATGCTTGTATTAAACAACATAACATTATGACAAGCGTCGGCAAACATCACAGAGGGCTAGCCTGCTTATCGGAACTCTCCAAAGCGTTGGCAAGCATAGGTAGGCACCTAGGTACGCAAACTGCCGCCAAAGCCGTCAAGCATGAAGTGGCAACATAATGCTGCCGCTTCATGCTTGTGGCGAACAACAAACAACAAGCACTGGCAAGCGTGTGAATGGATATTTGCTTAGGTATGCTTGCCAACGCTTGGACGCTTTTGTCATTTGATCCGATTGGCTACAAGCCAAAATATAGTGAAACACTGTGTATTAAGTACTCTGTGGTGTTTGCCTATGCTTTCTGCATGTATTTGCCACAAGCATGAAGCGGCACCGTAAGTCTACTACTGTCTATACTCTATGGTTACAAGTTACAAAAGGCGCGGGCGGCTAAATTGAAAAAAAATGGAAAAAAACTATATAATTTGTTAATAAAAAACTATATAATATATTTGGATTTTACGCACGTGATTGATGTGATAAAACTGTTATGACCTTTATTAATAAAATCACTGATTATTGATTACACATAATAATATTATGAACAGTATTATTATTTTGTAATTAATGTATCCTCCTATCCTTTATACTACTTATTGTGATATTTATTATGTATCCATGATCTTGGATTGAGTTGATGCCTGACTCAGCGTCTAAAGGCCGTCAAATTGTCCTATATTCTGCATATTCTGACTCAATTCATTAATTCCAACTATGGTGACCGGCGCGGCGACCGCTAGGAATGCATTTTTAATTGAAACATTTATTAGTCTTAGATCTCTAATTGGTTTTCTTTGAACCGCCGTTCATTATGAATGATTAAAAAGACGAGAATAGTTGGTAATAATAATAATGAATATTGTGCTAGTTATCGAGTTATTTATTGCGGAAACTGTGAAGCTAGTATAGTACGCGACAGGTCGAGATGGCAATCGGGGTATGAGGTGGAGGGACGCCCTGCACACCCTCACGTTACCCGCGCTCGCCCGCATCGGGTTAGCGCGGGGGCTATGCGGGTCGTCTTCGACCCGATTGCCATCTCGACCTGTCGCGTACTATACTAGCTTCACAGTTCGACAACAAGTTTACACAGCTTGCATCGTCTCTATTTATAGTACCAGCATAATGTCTTTAATTAAAGAATACGCATGCGATATGATTACTAGCGTAAAGGAATCCATCTACGAGTATTTGGATCAAGATTATGGTGTCATCGCATCGTTTGGAAACCGCTAACCGCTTAACCTGCACTTAAATGTTCATTGGCCTTAATAGCTCAACTGTATAAATGATTGACTTTAAGCAGTAAGGACACAAGTTCAAACATTAGCCGTTGGAAGCCTGGGGCCTACAACCGTTTTTGACAGCTACAGTGTGGCGATCTAAAAAAAATCTACCTTCCTACAACTTTTGAAGCAGTAATTTGAATCCACGACTTAGCAACGAACAGTTTAACAGTATCCCATTCAGTTCAGTCGTTATCACAAAGTTGTTAAGGGTCAGCTATATATGAGATCAGTGCAGACCAAGCGGCACACTACGCTCGGATACAATATATCCATACTAATATTATAAATATGATAGAATGTCTATCTGTTAGCTTATTAATTTTTAAAAACCTAAATTCAAGCGGACAAACTCGCGGGCATCATCTAACTAGTAAATATTAGTTAAAAACACATTATCCAGGAAGCTCAGAAAGACTTACAAGCCTTTAGAAGAGCCGATTGCCGGGAAGACATGTGTGACAACTTCTGAATCCCTGAACTATCGAAGTAAGTTAATAAAATTAATTACTCTGTCGTTCTGGTTCTAAAAAAACGGTTAACTGCAAAACAAATTTTTTGAATTAAGCACATAATGCCAAAAACCGTGGAAGTTTTACAGAAAGAATGCTAAGTAGAACCAAAGTATTTCTTTCTTAGTTTGAATCTACGTAGCGTTATTTTTTAAACATCAGCTTTTGAAAATTCATACCTTTTTGGTGATAACTAGAAAACAACTTTTTGTTATTATAGGATTGGATTGAAATAGGATAGCAGTATTTATAGCTAACTTTCTATAGTGTATTAAATATCACTTGCTTTAAAAGTGTACCTACCTAGGAAAAATCGTGAGGAAACCTGTATGCCTGAGAGTTCTCTATAAATGTTCTGAAAGGTGTCAGAAGTAGGTATGCCAATCCGCACTTGACCAGCGTAGTATACTATGGTCTAAAGCTAAGCTACCCCTCTCATATTGTGAGTAGACCCGTACTCAGTAGTGGGCCAGCGATTAGTTGATGGTGAATTCATCATCATCCTCATCCTTCTCTAAGTGATGAATAGATAAAAGGATGATGTTTAAATTATTATCTGTAGAAAATGTAGGTACTCGTGCAGCACAGACCCAGCTTGCCTCTGGGTCTGCGCTGACACTTAGTCACAATTCCAGTAATGCATGAACATTAAAAAGCTTGACAGACGAAATTAATTGATATATATCTTTGCGTACGTAGAAAATCTCGGTACAATGCTTTATTGGTCAGCTGGACTTTCAGTCTGTTGAGTGGAGTTCGCCCAGTGGGAGACCATAGATATGTGTTCTTAATTTGAATTTTTTCATTCGGTCTGACGAATATGGAAAATAAGGAAGTTATTAGGTGAGTTTTTTTTAAATTGGTTCTTTCATAATAGTCTATTGGCTGTTTTTCACATAAAGTCCCATCGCTATATCCGTGATACATCGTGATTCAAAGTGCAGTTCTACATAAGTATCTACTTAATGAGAAAAAATCTGGCATTTCAAAGAAAAGTTGTATGAAAAAGTTTATATAAATTAATTAAACTGGATATTAAAATCTGAAAGCATGGTGCGGATAATTTATTTGAGTTTTTAAAACTGTCGGTGTCGAATGGTTTAGATGCCCGACCAAACCAGTGTAAACCTCATCACGGTAAATATACAGGCAAAACAAAAACAAAACATTAGGATAGGTAGATAAAGATGCATTTTTATTCATACGTAGATAAGTAATTTATTATTTAAGTAATTTATTAAAGATCTTGAGAAAGTATTATGAAAATCAACCCGTAACTTTTGAGTTTCAGTCTTTCGACAATATTAACAAATCATAGGGATCTTACATGACATCAGTATTTTTTGTTTTGAATCAAGATGAGTAATGTTTGGACTCGTGTACAGCATTAGCAATTTATTTTATAGCTCAATAAGTAATACCGCAATGTTATTGCTAATTGAATCACCAAATAAACTTTTAGGTATCTAGTATAGTTGATTGCCATATTGGTCACGGACTAAGTAGGTACTTAATTTGGCGAGCGATCCTTTATTTTTTCTAAAAATATAATTGAGCAAGTAATAAATAGCCAAGAGCACGTAGGTATTAGAAATTATACATAATACAAATAGGTACCTAGACACCTTTTCGCTCTGATGAAAAAACCCGCGCGGCCAAGTAAAAATAAAAATCTGGCTTTGTAACGGAAGCCTAAAAACTTCATATAAACGAAAAGTAAAATTGTTTGACTTTTATCTTTCATTAGAGCTATATTATAGATATATCAGCTTATAATCAATATAAGATCAGCCTATGTGCGACCTGCACCTTTCGACCGGCTAGTTTTAGTAATCGCATTTTCTCTTACCATGATAAATCTATTCATTTTCGAATACCACAAATTCGGCCAGTCATTACAATTGGTATTGTTGCAATTGGTATCGATGCAGCTTTTCCATATTATCGAACACTAGATGTTTCTGATGTTCTCCGGATGCTTATAGTTATGTGCATCCGCAACGTCTGTCAAAACTTTTTTTTAAATTTAGATAAAAGTTAGCCCTTGATTGCAATCTCATCTGGCAGTATGTGATGATGCAGTCTAAGATGGAAACGGCTAAACTGGAAGAAGTTTGGCAGTTTTCATTAAACCCCTTTTGGTACACGGCATCGTACCGGAAACCTAAATTGCTTGGCGGCAAGGCCTTGCCGGTAGGGTAGTACTTTACTCGCCACGGTCGAAGCCGCCCACCAGACCAGAGAAAATTTAGAAATTGTAAAATTCCAAGTTTCTCCTGCCGGGAATCGAACCCGGGACCTTCCTGTAAAAAGACCACCACTCACCACTGCGCCAGGGAGGTCGTCAAAGATTCTTAATTTGCGGCGGGTCTAAATCGATCAAATTGAATTGTAACTACTTACTTATTCCATTTGACTTGTATGTTTTTGGAGTGAAATGACCCCATGGACCCGGTGTCATCACGGAATAGTAAACAGTTGAAGGTCAGCAAAAGTGGGGCACTGTAATTGGTTCCTGAATGGTCAATTAATTGTTAACCCGTCGCCACAAGTCGCTATCGAGATTTGATGGGCCGCCAATTGCGTTGCGAGGTCCGATTGATTCACTTTGATTAGCCTGAGGACGTAAATTCCTTATAGCACGCATGGACTCAAACTAGTAAATAACTGAGAGCCAACCAACTTGTGTACCAAATAGGGCTTCCAATACCGGGATCCCGGTATTGGCTAATACCGGGATCCCGGACTTTTTCAATACCGGTATTGAACCGGTCCAATACCGGGATACCGGTATTAAATATTTCGACTATTTATTAACGAGTATTTATATACCGGACCCCGAGATCCCGGTATTGAAAAAGAAATTCCGGTATTAATACCGGTATTGAAAAAATCCGGTATTTGAAAGTCCTAGTACCAAAGGATGCCCCTAACAAAGCTATGTTTTTTATATAGGTAACAGAATGATTTATTTTACAGAATTGTTCTACTGGTAGCGGTCCTAGCAACAGTTGTCAGTAATGGAGATCCCATAGGTGAGTGCCTATTTTTATTTTATAAATACTTTATTTATTACTTGATAGCTCAACTTTGACTCTAGCCTAACACGAGGTCAAATCGTGTTCAACCCTTAGTTACCCTCACCAGAGTGAAACTGTGCCCTCACTCTCTCTACCCTCACTCCCTTACAAAAAATCTAGTTACTAAATAGTAATGACTGGTTTCAAACAAGTCCCGCACTATGCATCCAGTCCTCACATATCTCTGGTGAAAAGCGGCTTTAGAGTGCAGACCACGTACTGGAAAGCGCTGGGTCTGCCGATATGAAAAAATTACAAGGAAACAGCTTTTTGGATGAGGCTCCCTGGGAAAGATCTAAAATAGTTTAAAAATATCTCTACGTTCTTAAAAGATGATACCCACATAACACTATGACAATGTGATGCGAATAATCTAAAACAAAACTTTTATTAATTTGCAGATACAATGTCCACACTATCACCACTATCTGACGCACCATGCTCTTACCAGAGTATCGGTGACTTTGACTTTCAGACGGTAGATCTCATAGCAGTGTACCGTCTGGACAGTCCAGAAACCACTGGCGTAACTCTAGTACAAGGGTCTCAGGACTTACAAACGGCGTTTCGGATTGGCGATGGAGCTAACCTGACTTTGCCGTTACGGTAAGTGAAAATTACGATCAAAGGTTGTTACGATCAGGACTTGATAAAAATCTACAAGAAGGTTATTGAGTTATATACTCAGCCTAAACAAGGGATTTGGCGAGTTCATTGAAGAGTTCAATTTATTGAAAGGATTTAGAGTTCATCAAAGGCAACACGGATTGCTGGGATGGCGACCTTAAAACTTCTTCCGCGTGGATTTAGGTTTTCCAAAAACCCCGTGGGAACTCTTTGATTTTCTGGGTTGAAAAGTAGGTAACCTATGTCACTCTCCAGGTTTTTAACTATACCCATGCAAAAAATCACGTCGATCCGTTGCTCTGTTTGAATTGATTGAAGGACAAACCAATATACAAACACACTTTCGCATTTATAATGTTCTGGGTAGTGATGAATTGGTAAAAGATTTAGAGTATCCCTTTTCAGGACAGTGTTTCCAAACGGCCTACCAGATTACTTCAGCATCGTTGGCACATTTAACGCTCACGGCCAACATCGCCCGTGGAGTTTGATACGAGCTCGGTCCCAGACGCTCCAGTTTTCCTTAACACTGCTGCCCAATATTCAAAAGTTTGCTGTATACGTCCAGGGATCCAGGGTTTTGTTCACTTCTCCTGAGGTACGTCCGGTATAATTACCTACACAGAGTATTTTTTTTTTAGGAGCGGTCAATGAAGCTAAAATAAATTAAAATCATTATTTAAGTAGATTGAGGAATTCCATCTAAGGACTGTCGTCAATTTTAAAGAAATTAAAAACAGTACTAAAAGAGTTACAAAATCGAACCCACATTTTTGCTCAAAAAAAAATAATAGTACCAGTAGCGCTTTTATTAAAGAAATCTTTCAACTGAGATTTTTGCTTCCCCAAAGATAAGTTATTCAATTTTTCAGCTCTTTCTTGATGCCTACTGCATATAATTATAATTTAAAAATTTACCTAAATTATTTACCTAAAAATCCAACCCAAACAAACCATCATTGCAAGAGGTCATCATAAAGGTGCCCACGCATTCGAACTGAACTGCAGCTGATATTCTCTCCAGCCGCGACGCGCAGAGAATATCGTGCAGCGGGCTGCCGCGACGCGCAGTTCAGCTGTAGTTCAGTTCGAGTGCGTGGGCACCTTAATATTTAATTTTATCCGAGAACTTGGGTGCGTTATAACAACAAGAAGTTGATTTCCTGGATTTTCTTAAAACTTTTTTTTTTATGTTGTTACCTGTGTTCCAGCTCTTCAGTCCAGGCTGGCATAAGATACACGTGGCAATCTCAAATGACACGGTACATGCAGCTGTCGATTGCGTAGAGGTGAGAAATACCTAATTTTACATTCTTCTTCTTCATATCCTTATCCCATGCTATGTGGGGTTGGCACAATGTTCTCTTTTATCCTTCCACATCTATATTCACTAATTTTGCATTAATTTTCAAAAATATATTCAAGTACCTTTATGGTGAAGTTTTATGCTGGGGCCACATTAAGGTTAACGTCAATGCCCAACAACGCCATATTTATCGCAATAATCAACGCGTTAAACTGAGTGGCCACACTTGAACGGTTAACATCTAATGCCAATTGGATTGTGGTCAAAATAACCTAAGTAACGCCAAACGGCATTGTGAATGCCGTTGTATGTTGATCGTGGCTACCTCTTAACGAGAAACGCCATTGAACATCGCGTTGATGGGTCAATAGTAACGAACTAAAATGACAGTTTTTGTTGTACAGTTAGAGACGGAGAGCATAGCGCAGCATGACTTCAGGAACGCGTCCTCTATCACCATAGCTACCAACGACGATGGCACTCCAGCGCCGGTATAGCTCCATTATCAGTATGCGTAGCTACTAGTACTAATATTACAAGTTTGTCTATCCAACTGTCTATTTGTCTGTCCCTCACCTTTTCATGACGATTTTGTAGAAAAGTACAGATCTGATAGGTACCAAATGGACATAGGCTACTTACTTTATATCCTGGAAAATCAAAGAATCGCCGCAGTTTTTTTAAAAACTTTGAATCTACGTGTATGAAGTCTCAGCCATCATATTTTAGTATATTTTTATTCAATTAATTAAGTTGTTAATTAAGTAAGTTTATCTTTTATCAATCATGGGGAATAAGATTCGTTAGAAAACGTTATTCACTGATGTCCTACTGAATCCTGCAGTTTTCCAATATGTCATGTTAATTTTATTTTTCCAGATAGACTTACAATGGCTATCTTTGAGCTGCAATCGGTATAACCTCACTGAAGAGAGCTGTGAAGAAATTGTAAGTAAAATAATTAAAACACGTTGTGATGAAATTAAATTAGGGATAGGTTTTGGGTTAAAATAGAACTTTTTTTACAATGCACGGATAACTTTTCATTTTTACTTATCAATCTCTCGTTTTCTTTTCATGATATAATTAAATCATTTTTTTTTCAGGATACACCGCCTGATTATTTAATTGCTACCATTCCACCAGTAAGTACATACATCTACTAATATCCAAAACAATTAAACTTATAATGTATATTTTCCTAAAGTAAATTTCTTGTTACAGCCTCCACCGGTAACCCCTAATGGGAGCCCTTTCATGCCATGCAACCAAACATGTCCTCCAGTAAGTAATTTTTCTATGGAGGGTGAAAATTAACATGGGAATGTGACTAATTCTGTTATACACAATCTCTAAATTAAACTAAAATGACAGGTCTAAATGAACTTTCTATAAAAGTAGTAGGTATTCATCCCTTTCCCTATTATAATGCTTCTTGAGAACAATTTTTTCGTATAAAATATAGCCTGTGTCGCCCGGACCTTTATGACGAATCAATTGACACCTCATTCATTAAAATCAGCCCAGTAGTTTAGGCGCTGCGGTGGAACACATAGTATCTGGATAGAAACTTACATACATAGACTGCTAAAATTATAACCCTTCCTTTTGGCTTTGCCGTAGTCGGGTAAAAAATAGCACAAGATGAAGACTTGTAGAGCGCTGCGCGTTTCGGCATTGCGGTGTAAGGTCGGCATTCCAGCACCTTGGACCCTCAGCATCTAACGGCTCTTCGAAGATTGAGCACTAGGTGGCCAGACGATATCAAACGAATTGCAGGGAGCCGCTGGATTCAGGCGGCTCAAGTTCGTGGCATATGAAAGTATCCACATAAGACCTATGTCCATCATTGGACCTCCATCGGGTGATGACGAGTGACAGTGTGGGCTGAAATCTGAAACTGTATTCTTCAAGGAAACCTGCTCACATCGAATCTCTTAAAGAAAATCATATCAAGCTGAGCGCATAGTACACTCTTATTTAAATTGCACGAAACATTTTAAAGTAATTGTTTTAATTTTAGGGACCCGAAGGCCCTCCCGGACCAAAAGGAGATATTGGTCCTTTTGGGTACACGGGTATACCGGTATGTATTCCTATTTGGCTGTTGCTATACCTTACTATACCTACTGTAGGTTTAGGACTTAGGTAGTCATTTTTGAAGTAAAACTTTTTCTGGTGCAACTTTTTAATAGTCATCTTTTATCCAAGTATTATACCAAGCATTTTTTTTTTGTTTTTAACTGTCGTGAAAAATATTTTAGGAAAATCATATTTTGCGTTTCTAAATTGTGAATAATATTATAATACTTTTTAAATTTACAATCAACAATACACTTTTAAATATGTATAGGTAGGTACAATTATTCTAGAAGTCACATAATATATATGTAACATAAAATTATGTTAGTCATTCAAAGTAACGTAAAATCGATATTTTTTAGGGAGAAAGAGGAGTTCCAGGGCCGGTTGGTCCGGTGGGACCCATAGGACTTAAAGGGGAGAAGGGGGAAAGAGGACTGCCAGGGAATTCGGATAATGTAAGTTTTATTCTCTTTCAGATTAAATAATTTTGATATACCCTATGGCCACGAGCATTAGTTTTTAATTTTTTTAGGTAACTTTGGTAGCCGGTCCACCGGGGGAACAGGGCCGACGTGGTCTCAAAGGAGATAAAGGGGAACCTGGACTTACAGGTATATTTTCAGTTTTATAAATTAAAACATCATCATCATATTCAACCCATCGCCGGTCCAGTACCTACTGAGGACGGGTCTCCTTTTAGAAAAAGAAGGGTTCAGGTTAGGTCCTCACCACGTTATTGCACGTTATTGTACCAAGTGCAAATTGGCTGACTTCACATACCTTTGAGAACATTACGGAGAACTCTCGGGCATGCAGGTTTCCTCACAATGTTTTCCTTCACCTTAAAGCGAGTGATATTTAATTTCATAAAACGCACATAAAGCTCCAAAAAGATAGAGGTGCGTGCCCGGAATCGAATCCCCGGCGACCTCCCGCATATGAGGCGGACGTCCTTACCACTAGGCTATCAAGGCTTTTAACCTTTACTCTAACTACTCTAACTATCTGTGTTTTATTAAACTTTTTGTTTTTAGGAGAGCCAGGTGAAACAGGGCTTGTTGGATTGGCTGGCATTCCTGGTGTGGATGGAAAAGATGTTAGTATTGTAATAACTGAGTGCAATTCTTTTCAATCCTATCGCTGTACATACATTCAAGAAGTAGATACTCTCTTCTTTTGTAAATAGAAGAAAATTTCTCCTGGTAAAACCTGCACGACAAACCACCGCGTCGCGTTTTTGTCGACTTATCGAAATTGGCGAAATTGACTTAGCGATAATAGCTACGCAGGTACTAAAATTTGATTTGCAGTTTCATTTTAAGAACAGCAACGTTTTTCTATGAAAAATTACTTAGGTTCGTAATTATAGGTAAATCATCATGTCTATTAATGGATTTCAACCTAATTTGAGATATTACTTTAAATACCTACATAGATATTCCTGCTCATATTGTAGGGTCAGCCAGGTCCCGTTGGGCCTATGGGGCCTCGCGGTGAGCCCGGTCCAATGGGTCCGCCGGGACTACCCGCTGTCAACGTCCCTTTTACGCATGGTGAGTTTGATATATCGAAATTACTGTTCAATTGAGTTTGCTAGCCGAACATATATATGTAATCCATTTGCCTAAACTGACTTAAAAGGTAAATAAGTAGTTTCTCTCCGAAATACGTAAGAAGGGCCTTTTAAAACATACATAAGTGCTTATGAAAAAAATTATAATATTTTATGATAAAGTTGTACTCTACTTACTTAGTTGTACTTATTTTTAGTTTACTCTAATAGCTGGTTTTTTGGATATTTCATCGATCGGGGGCAGAAAAAATCTAAGTAATATTTTTCGAAGTACTTAGGTATGTAATTCTAAATTTATTTGGGCACCTTTCTTTACAAAATAAGTCCAGCGCTCCTGGAGTGAAACTTGAAATACTGAGCTTATGTAAATAGTTGTTCCTATCTTAATTTAAAATCAAATTGCATATTGGCTGCCTTTCTGAATCAGGGACTATCTCCATTCTTTATATTTAACTCTAAAATTTCGCGCCTCTATACTGCGTTCTGGACACATGCAATTTTACTCGAGTATTAAAAATCACTAGATGAATTTCTAACAGAGAATGATGGCTTCCATATTCAAAAACTCTAAAATATGTTAACCAGGTGCGAAAGGTGAACGCGGTGCCCCTGGAAAACCGGGCCGTGATGGGGAGCCGGGGCAAATAGGACACCCGGGGATGGCTGGACCCACTGTGAGCTTTTATTTTAACTACCTACCCACTTTCAAGTCATAGTGTACCACATTTAACTTTATTTTGCCTGCGAGCAGCTATCCTGGAGACATGCAAGAATGCAATCACTAATTCACCCCTCACGATTTCTATTGGATTTTTTTTTCGACTAATCATTTAAGGTTCCAAACGTTAACTTGCATGCTACTCTAGTTGGGATGAAGTACCCAGATGCAAACAACTGACGTATGATTTGTTTTATGGTTACATTCAACCTATCATATTTTAATGATTTAAAAAAATTTGTGAGGGATGAAAAGTGAACCAAAATGCAACGCTGCCTCCCGGATTATACAAGTGTTAGATAGATAGGTATAATGTCTGGAACATCCCGGCAAGTTGAGGTTACGATATGTATGGATACGCCCACTGAGAATTTTGTCTCTGTCATTAATTGTATGAGATTACGAAACAGAGAGAGCCCTATACTAACTTCTTTCCGTGGGTAGAGTATAATATTGGCTTTTGTTTAGGGTGTGCCAGGTCTTCAGGGACCACCCGGTACGCCCGGCGTGCCAGGACAAAGGGGTCCATCCGGCTTGCAGGGACCTCCAGGTGAAAGAGGCCCGGAAGGTCCGCAAGTGAGTAATGTTACCTACAAGTATTTAACTGTTCGTTACTCAGATTCGTCATTGCAGAATTGCAAAAAATCATCAAGTACATTATAAGAGTTCGTCAAGATGAGTTCTTAAAAAAATATTAAATATAAGTTAGCAATAACCCTTAACAGCAATCTCATCTATATAGATCCCATGAATCAATGATTCTCTATGATAGAACCAATATAGAAGATAGAACACATTTCGACGAGTTCGTAGTTGTAGTTCTACATCGTCAAGACGACTTCTATATATATCTAGAGCTCAGTTCATATTAGCTATGGTAAATTGTAGGTACCTAGATGATTTTTTTTATTTCAGTATACCGATGATTTAGTCTAGGTCATCTCTAAATATATAAAAAGAAAGGTTGACTGACTGACATATCAACACAGCTCAAATACTAGACGGATTTGGTTGGGCATACAAATAGCTATATTATGACGTAGACATCCGCTAAGAAAGGATTTTTTTGAAAATTCAAGGTAAAATAGGGGTTTGAAATTTGTGTAGTCCACGTGAGCGAAGTCGCGGGTAAAAAAAATTCATGATCCAGGGTCCAGAAGGACGACAAGGGATACCGGGGCCGCCTGGTCTCCCCGGCACATCAGTCACAGCTCTACCCGGAATTAGTGTACCTGGACCACCAGGCCCTCCAGGGGAAGCGGGTCCCGTAAGTAATATGTTAAGTAAAGTTATTAATAATATCAGTTTTTTTCCATTCCCTATTAGGAGTGAAAATCTCCAATTGAATTCTCTTCTGTAAGACCTTTTACTCTGACATTCGTCAAAAGCCCATTTCTCGCTTATTCCCTAAACAGCTACCCTAGGACATAGTATGAGAGTAAGATAGATAGAGAAAGAAATAAAGAAAAAACGTTTGTTTTTAAAAGCTGTGCACCACACATTACCAGTTTTACCTATGGGTCAGGTTATCCCGGCGCCTCTAATACTTGAGCATCAAGTAAAGTCAAAAGACCTCAAAGCTGAAGAAGCGCCGGAATAAACTGTGTCATGTGTGGCACAACTCGAGTACAAGGAGTAGTAATGTAGGAGTAAACTCGTAAATGTACGTTCGTCTATCCACTCCGGGCTAAAAATTATGTATAAACTAAGTAACTGATGCTCGCAACTTCATCCGCGTGTATTTAGGTTTTAAAATCCCGTGGGAATTATTTGGTTTCCCGGGATAAAAAGGAGCCTATATCACTCTCCAGGTCTTTAACTATACCCATACGTCACGTCATCAAAGAGCCTCAATAGCTCAACCGGTACAGGAGTGGACTGAAAACCGAAAGGTCGACGGTTCAAACCCCGCCCGTTGCACTATTGTCGTACCTACTCCTAGCACAAGCCTGACGCTTAGTTGGAGAGGAAAGGGGAATATTAGTCATTTAACATGGCTAATATTCTTTATAAAAAAAAATCCGTTGCTCTGTTGCAACGTGATTGAAGGACAAACTAACAAAACAATAAGCCAACAAACACACTTTCGCATTTATAATATAAGTAGTGATAATATGGGTAGTGATTCCGTTAATAAGGTGGATAGATAGACGTTTCCAAGTAGGTATACAGTTAACAGTATACCCCTTAGGGAGGTTGTTTTAGGGTGGATAAACGGAATAAGCCCCTTTTGAGATGATTTTCTTGCGACCTATAAAGTGCAAGACGTAACTTCTCTTTCAGAAAGGAGACCCTGGAATGCCTGGTTTCCCCGGTAAAGATGGCTTGGATGGAGTACCGGGGCCACCTGGACAAAGAGGGTTACCTGGGTTGCCTGCACCAAGTAGTACGGTCATTCAGGTAAATGCTTCTGTTTTTTTCTTAGGTTCTTTCTTTACGCCTTTTTTATTCTATCACAAGTTAGCCCTTGACTGCAATCCCACCTGGTGGTAAGTGATAATGCAGTCTAAGATGGAAGTGGGCTAACCTGGAAGAGTTATGGTGGTTTCTACACGGCATTGTATCGGAACGCTAAACCGCTTGGCGGCATCGCTTTGCCAGTAGGGTGGTAGCTAGCCACAGCCGAAGCCTCCCACCAGACCAGACCAGAAATTTAGAAATTATAAAATTCCAAACCACTGCCGGGAATCCAAACCGGCAGGGGCAGCCTAAGTGCTTAAGATGCCCACCTTCTATTAGTCATCTTCTTCACAGCATCTCATTCCTTTTAGTTTCCAAATCCCTTCGATGACAAAATAAATTGCTTCTCTTATTTATTACAGAATCCATCGGTAACGGAAGGTGATGTTAGAAATATTTGTGAAGACTTGATCAGAGGTAATGACTTTTTCGATAATAGCGAGACCGCGTGCCTCGGAGAGCACGTAAAGCCGTCGGCTCTGCGCCTGATCTCTCTCCGGTCGTGTCGGATTTCCGACCCCTCAGGCTATGAGAGCTACGGAATAGATCTCCTGCGCAATTTGGCTGATCTCTATGAAGATTGGCCTCGTGGCCGAAATCCGATGGGAGGACATTTATTATTATTAGCAAGACAGCTTAAATTATGAAACTAGATATGATAATGCCCACGATTATGTCAGCGTGGACTTAGGATTGAAAATCTCGTGGGAATTCTTTGATTTTCAGGGGTAAAAAGCAGCCTATGTCACTCTCTAGGTCTTTATAACTATATTATTGTTGCGAAAAATTACGTCGATCCGTTGTTGTTCCGTTGCGGTTTTGAACGACAAACCAAGAAATAAGTGAAACTAGATCAGACATGATAATGCCTGCGACTGTGTCAGCGTGGATGTAGGATTGAAAATCCTGTGGGAACTCTTTGATTTTTGAAGGACATACCAACGAACAAACACACTTTCGCATTTATAACATGCCAGGGCAGCGAGTAGCGAGCGATTTCTTGGCAATTTAAAATGTTTAATGCGGATGAAATATTGTGAACAGCACGTTTCCAAGAGTTAGCAGCGAACCTCATTATACCAACAATAGCTCCGAGTGCCGGCAGAAGAGGACCCCCGGGACGTCCTGGACCTCCCGGGAACCCTGGTACGTACGCAGTTACTTTGATAAAAGAATTTATTTTATATAATAAAACCATCCAAAACCATCTACCGTCACACAGTTATGCAATGAGCCTTACTTCTTTTAGATGTTATTTATTTAAATTTTTTTAAACAAAGGTTATTATGATGTTGATGAATTTTTGGATGACAAATTTTAAATAGTGAATGCAATAATTAATAATAATTTGACATGTTTGTTACATTAAATAAATTCAATAAATTTTGCACGCCATGCTTGGCAGAATATGCGGTTCCACATAATATTTAAGACCAATGTACTCGTATATTATACCATATTCTAGCAAATAAACACTTCTTATTCTTCTTATTCTTATTCTTAAGAAGTACAAATTACAAAAATACACACACCGTCAGTTCCGTAATTTTTAATACGTATTCAAAAATTATTTAGAAATTTATTCGAAGTATAGGTAAAACACTATCATAAAAATTATAAAAATATAATACATAGACCATTACGGTTACCATTACTCATCAATGGGTATCACAGTTTACAGAGACACAACAATCCGACGCACGCCTGTTATCTCTTGGTAGTTAAATGACGACCACAATGACCCTTTAATATAGGATAGGGTCCTTACCCTCAAGTCCAAGGCCTAAGTTCAAGATAGTACCCACGTAGTTATGGCCCTATGTTGAAGGCCAGTTCGGGTCGCTCCTCTAGCAGCAAAAAATGCGGGATACTTAGTTTGAGATCTATAGAGCGCACATTGACTTTGCTTTGACTTAAGACACTTAAAACGAGATAGCGCTGTACTGTTGACATACAACCGTCTGTCTCTTTTTAACTGAAGCTTAAGTCTGAGCAAAGTCAAAGTAAGCTCTACAGATCTCAGCCTTTTGCTTGCTCGTTGCTTGATTGCTCTGTCTAGCAAGGTCTAGACGGCTTCTTTGAACCTCTGCATATAATATCATATTATCCTTACGCTGTGATGGTACTATGACACACAACTTTATGCTAGCTGCAACATTAGACACTTACATGGAAGTGTCAACACAAAGACTCAACTCAATCAGAAAAACGATGAGTGAACGCATTGGTAACGAACAGCCAGACAGACAAACTTTAATTTTTATGTATATAAGATCAGCAGAAAGCAATAATTCCCCTTGTATAGATATATCACCTTCTGCTGTATAATATTCTTTTTGTTGTTTTGATCGATCAACTGATTGAGTCAGTATTGGTGAAGATGATGAATCCATAAACTTCTAAATGCTGAAAAATTAATTACTCCTAAGACCATAAGTAAAACTCTTACATGAAATGATTTCTCTAGGGTTACCAGGCGAATCGGGTTCGATAGGGCCTCGAGGGTACCCTGGTGAGACTGGCGAGCCTGGCAGACCGGGAGCTATAGGCCCCGCTGGAGATAAGGGCGATAAAGGCGATCGAGGACCTGATGGAGTCGGTCTCCCGGGACCTGAAGGCCCTGGTGGATTACCAGGTATATAAAATTATGATATCTATATTAAAGTGCACGACATTAGACTAAAAAGAACGTACTTTGACTTTGCTCAGACTTAAGACACTGTTAAAACGAGACAGCGTTATACCGCTGGCATAAATCTGTCTCGTTTTAACTGAAACTTAACTCTAAGCAAAGTCAAAGTGCACTCTATAGATTTCAACCTAAGCCAAAACTGAATGTATTTCATAGACGAAAGTCATGTAAGTAATTCGTATAGGTACGATACAATCAAATTATTGTATTATAAAAGAAGTTATTTTGAATGAAGCCAAGTTTGTTGCTGGTAGGGTAAACTGTAGTGGCATATTTACTTGACGATTCAAAAGCACTTTAAAAGTTCATTTGAATAAAGTCTTTTTATTTCTATTTCTCTAAGCCAATAATTTTGAATTCAATAATAAAATAAGTTGTTACTTCCTTCAAATAACAAGAACGTAGGCCGTAGCTAATAAAACAGTCCTGGTAACATGTATCACACTTAAATAATAATTAGGGATAAAACGACACAAACGAACTTAAAGATTTTTTTCTAGGTCCAATGGGTCCAGCCGGACCCGAAGGAAGATCTGGTCCAAGAGGTGATCCTGGTCGAAATGGTAAGTTTTGAAAATTGTTTATTACAAGCTTATATCCGCGACTTTGTCCGGGTGGACTACACAGATTTCAAACTCATATTTCACCCCCTTAGTGGTTGAATTTTCAAAAATCCTTTATTAGCGGATGTCTACCTCATAATAGCTATCTGTATATATAATTTCAGCCCGATCCGTCCATTAGTTTGAGCTGTGTTTTGATAGATCAGTCAGTCAGTCAGATTTTCCTTTTAAATATTTAGATATACTCATTCTGCCTTTAGTTTTTTTAGATTCCCAAAGACTATTTCTAATAGCAAGACAGTCTATGCTTGAAAGAATATAAACTGGCAAACTTAGACTTTAGCTTGAAACGAATCGAATTAGTTACGAATCTGCGTACAAAAAAGTTACACTTGAAATGAGCTTGAAAGTATTTGAAAGTTACATTGAATATTTTAGGACAAGTTGGACCAAGAGGAGTACCTGGACCAAGAGGAACCTGTGAATGCCCCACTGTTGGATACCCTGGAGTGGGATACTATGCCTATTCAGGCAATAATAAGGGGCCATAGTCTGTCGATACCTTTGCAATCCAGCAGTTTAGTGCACTGATTCTTTGTTTCCTTTCTCGATTAAGTAAATGTTCATGTTTTATTACCAAGTAGTTTATGGATTCCTAGGATTGTAAATATTGTGGTCACATTTTGTTTTAAATTTAGGTTAAGATGTCAATAGATCTGAAAATGTATTTTTATGTGATTGTACTTAAATAAATCTTCGTGGCCAAAAAAATAAAGAGGCTTAAAATATTAAACTGATTTTAATTTTTTCTTTGTTTTTCTTCAATTCTTTAGAATTTTTTTTTTCTTTAGAAAGGAGGAAGAGAATGAAGAATTTTAACTTAAGTTACTTATTAATATCCTCATGAGATATCCATTAAACAGGGTGTAATTAGGACGCTAGCATAACAAAAAACGAAATTCTTATAGGTACTGGCCTAAACATAATCCAATACCAACAACCATTTGCCTAGGCTTATACATGTAGTTTAGTGATTTAAATTTTTTTTCACGTTTTTTTGTGGTATCTTATCATCAGTTATCATCAGTACCCTGTCTTCATTTTGCTAGCGTTCCACTAACACCCTGTATTTTTGTCTTCCTGTAAATGCAAAAGAAGAAAATAAAATACTTAAACCAATTCAATAAATCCAAAACACTTTTTATTAAATCTCGACGACTTCAATTGTAAAAACCTTGATCTAAGTATTTCAACTTCAAGTAACTATCTCTAAGGTGTAAAAATGTCAATTGATAAAATATATCACAGAGTAGGTACTGGAAAAGTCCACTGATTAAGGAAATAGGTATTTTAACTGTTCGCAGGCTCTATTTCTCGAACGGTATCGATTTCCGCTTTACAGAAGAAACACTGTTTACTGTTCAGTAGGTGCTGCATTATGCATGGCCTGAAACAATACGTTGTACTGGAATGATACTTAGAATAACACTTAGGATATACTTAGAATAATAGTGGAATATTTCTTAGATATTTCAATACGTAAGGGATGAGTTTGTCTGATATTTTTAATGTGCTGAATTTATAAAGAATCTGTGAGACAGTAATTTGCATCCTCGTTTCTAAACATGAAACGACTTTCAGGTTCTTCAGGTCAATGGTGCCAAAACAAAACTATAGGTACAGCGCATAACTGAGTAGGCTCCTGCGGTGAAGCGGTGCGGGAGGGGTGACTATTGTCAGAAGTTGACGAATCATTGAGCTCTCGCACCACGTCATCACACCCCTCTCGCACCGCTCCACTATCGTAGGAGCCTACTCAGTTATGATGTGGTTATGCGTTTTCATAATTGTGGTTAATTCTTTTATACACAATCTTTACACTAAACCTATATACGAAGTATTGTGTATATTATGACTAAACTAAAATGACAGGTCTAAATCAAATGCTGTCTTTTTAGTTGGTAGGAGTCCGATAAAACCACCGTGCTTCCCCGTGACCAGTGGTATCATGATGGATTTTCCTCACGCAAAAACTGGTTTAGTGCGAGTCAGACTCGCGCACCGAGGGTTCCGTACTCGGGTATTTTTGCCAACATTTTGCACGAGATATCAAAAACCATTGTGCATAAAAATAAATAAATATCTGTTTGAGATTGAACAGGTAAAGTCCTTTCATATGATACCCAACTTGCTATAGTTATCTTTGAAAATTTAGAATACTAATATTTGTTCACAAACACATTTTTTTGAATGATGTAACCACAAATTCACGGTTTTCGGATTTTTTCCTTTACTTGTGCTCTAATACCTACCTATCCCTGATCAATTTTATGATTCTAAGTCAACGGGAAGTACTCGATAGGTTTTCTTGACAGACACGACAGACGGACAGACGGACAGACAGACAGACAAACAACGAAGTGATACTATAGTGTTCCTTTTTTCCTTTTGAGGTAGGTACGGAACCCTAAAAAGAAATTTACCTGCAAGAATGATGCCCACACGGTACAAAGGCCGTATCGGCTGGTCTTGCGTAACATATAGTGCAGAGAAGGTCTGACTGTGCACCGCTCGAGCCAGGGGATCCCGACATTGCCAGGGCTTCCTTGGCCGTTCTGAGGCGTTCCACGACCGCTTCAAGAGCCGCTAGTTCTTCCAAAGTTACGTCTCCTACAACTGATATCAAGAGTAAGAACTTTTGAATGGATTCCGAGGGAAGGCTGCGGTGCCCGTAACACAGGTTTGCCTAGTACGGGTGTCACTCTATTGGATATCTACATTTATTGGGTTTACGTTTTCGGTGTTAAAATTGTTTTCTTGTCCTCCTTTGAACAATTCTGTGGGATCTGTTTGTTATTTTAAGCAAACTTATTCACCTTACAACAGGACGATTTACGCTATTATTCTACAATCCAATTAACAAATACCTACCTGGAATAATTTCTAACATCTGTGACTCTATCACAGGTGCGGAATACAGATTCTACTGAGAAGAGCTGGCAAGAAATTTAGCGATTGCTCGTTTCAAATAATAAAAGTTAGAATATGTAAAAATACAACTAGACCATATTATAGGCAATTGGAAACTCAGCCTGCTGCTTTCACGCAACTTTGTCACTAAGGAATTAATGTTAGCTGTGGGTCTGATATTTTAAGTCTGAAACTACGGCCTATTTATAATAATAATAATATATACTCACATTTGTAAAAAGAGAAAGGTTTGCTTTTATCTTTTTCTAACATAAATTCCAGTCCGTCCAATCGAAATAAAGGCTCGGACGCTAGAGCATTAGTTACTTTATTCAAATGCTGGAAAAATGATATAAGGCATAGACCAGTCTGTATAACCATTCATTAAAAAAAAGAGATTTCTATGTTACTCGTATATTTTACTGGATTCTGGAATGTTTGGTGAAGTTGTTAGAATATTGGATACTTGAAGCGTAGACATAAACCAGAGTGAATTAGAGTGAGGGAACTCTCGGTTTGATCCTGAATTGACGATAATATTATTTCAAATATAAGGACGTGAAAAAAAAATAGGCAACTCATAGGCTACCTAGCGTTAAAACCAGGAACATTTGACGCCTGCCAGTGACGTCGAAGCCTCAACGTTTTGTTACGAATTCCCTAACTGCCGTGAATTGTGTCTTTTATTAAAAAAAGGGAGTTAATTAAACTGACTTGTTTTCGAAACCACATGTGTTTAAAAATTTAAATTCAAATCTCCAGTGCTAACCTCTTCTGGTAACTTAGGGTCCAGCATCCTAATGAGGCAACCAGCTACCGGCGCCAAGGCCACGTAGTAGTGCATCCTGTCCGTATCGGGGAGACCTCGTTTGATGAGCCTCGCGAAACTGGAACTGCCGCCTCCTGGCACGCAGATTCGGGACAGCACTGCCATTAGAATCTGTGAAAAAGACAAGGATTCATACAGGGTGTAACCAGAACGCTAGCAAAAATAAAGACAGGTGATTGTACTGATGATTACTGATAAGATACCTTAAAAAAACCGCGAAAAATTAAAATAAATAAATGTTTACAATGTATTGCAAATAAAACATCTGACTGACGCCAGAGGTCAACGAACGTTCCGTAAATAGATCACTCGAAGTCAATGCCGCGTCGTAGGTGGGGTATTGATCCGAGTTTTGCACGCTATACAATGCGGGTTTGAAAAATACTAAATCACTAAAACTACAAGATAAGACAAATGGTTATTGGTTGTTGGATTGTGTTAAGGTAGTATGATAAGAACGCTAAGTTTTTACTAGCGTTCTGGTTACATCCTGTATACCATGATAATCTTCGTCCAAGGACTTATACTTGAAAAAAAATTAATCGCAGGACAAGTATTCTGCTAGAAGCTCATCATCAATATACCATCGTCGACTCACTACTGAGCACTTGTCTCCTCTCAGAGTGAAAAGGGTTTGGTGGTCCACCACGCTGGCCAAGTTGGCAGACTTCACACACCTTTGAAAACATTATCCACTTCAGGTCATGGCTCATTAGATCGATTGCGAAAGTTGTGCTTATCTAATTGTTATTTGAAATAGACTAACGGTTTAATAAACGACTTTGATAATGAAACGGAGGGTTAGAACAATAATTACTTAATGGTTTCCGTCACAACAAATTACTGTCAAGGTCAAGGCCTAATGAACTCGTAAACAAAATCGAAGGGAAAGTTTTATTATTTAGAAAAAGGAAAGCCAGTAAATCTCCCATTGTGACGCCGCCGTGTCCTTCACAACACAGGGGTGCAGGGTCACCATTTTACGCCAGCTTTTTATAGGATGTTTAGTAATTTCTTTGAAGTCAAAGCCTGTGACTTCGATTTCACGTGTAACTTTACAATTTTATCTAACTCGCCTGCCTGCTGGATTGTATATGCATATTTGCGCGTATATCATAGAGCTTAAGTATTATGTGATATGTTATTTTTTTAAATTGTTTTGGGGGGACACTCCAATAATTTGTTAAAATTATTTAAATAATACATGCTTTTCTAAGTGACGCTTTTATACTCGTATGTATATGTGGAAGGAAAAAAGATAAGAGGACGACCAAAGAAAAGGTGGATGGATTGCGTGAAAGAGTATATGCGTATAAAAGGGGTAGATGACACGTTGATGGATGGCAGAAGAGAGTGAAAGAGGAAGACATGTTGTTCCGACCCCACGTAGCGTGGGATAAGGTCTGGAAGAAGAAGAAGAAGAAGAAGTATTCTGAGACAGAACAGAAAGCAGTTTACACCCATTCCGGATGGAGTCACACACAAACACTCTGTGACACTACATCAACTAAATTCCTTTTATTTCTTTGTTGCTTCCTTATAATGCCCATCAACCTTTTTGTCTCTAAACAGTGAAACATGTGGTCACTTTACCATTAATTCGGCTGGATATATTTCAATCGAGCGTGAAAACGAACACCGGGATCAAAGTAGCCGGGCTTCGGTTATCTGATTGCTTTCCTTTTGGTGCAGAGATTTTGTGCCGATATATACAACCAATTTCGTTTCTGACGGTCTGGACTTTGAAATAGTCCTTTAGAAACGGGTTTGCTTTTAATCGTTTCGTTTTTTTTTCAAGCATTTCAAATAAGGCTTGAAATTGTTTTTATTTAAATCTTAAACTATGTTAGGTAAGTTTAATATATCCTCCCAACCTATTTCGGTCACGGCGGCCAGTCTCCATGGAGATTAGCGCGGGAGATATTATAGTACACAAGATGTGTGTGTGAAAACACAGGTGCACTCTCTATTCCGTCACTCTCACTTCCGCGCTCTATAGATCTCAGCCTCAGTCACTTACCTGACTGGTTCTCCCCAACAGAAGTTCATTCTGGTTGATGCTGGCACTTGGTTTCGTCAGCAATTCCGGGAATAATGCAAGCGTCATTTCGAGCGCTCGTGCTAATCCGTGATACAGGTCGAAGCATGTTGCACATAACTTGATCTGACGAGGTTCTAGCTGAGCATCTTCTTCCACTCGGTCAATCTGTTGAGATTAATGTGTTAATTAAGTAGGTAGATTCCTACTATAATTAAGAAAAAAGTTTGCAATATTGATCTTCTCCTTCTTAGCCTGTCTCCTCATGCGCACGCCATGAAATAATCTGATATTAACATATTTTTACCGTGAGAGCTTAGTTGTTTTGTAAATGAGCGTGTATCCTTTCAAACCAAGGACATGTTCCAAATAAAGAAAGGTAAATAGGTATTTAAAGTTTACTACAAGAATTCGAAAATCTTATGTTTAGAAATATAGGAAATATAAGAATAAAGGAAAACAACACATATCTGGCTACCGAATCGTACTAAAGTAGCTAGATCTAATTGCCAAAGCTCCATATCCAACTCTCTTTTTCCTTTTCCTTAAAAGGCCTGCTTTTCCTGAAAAGGAGGCCTTTTTTCCGATGTATTTTTGATTTTATAGACCTGCTGGCAAGTGATGATGTAACCTAAGTTGCAGCGCGCTTGCCTAGAAAATGGGCTACTAACTCTTGACTTGAAAATACCTATATTAAAATTGAAAAGAAACAACAAAGGCCGATTGTGCTTCTTTGTCGCTCGTTCCGCGCTCTCGCTTGCACTTCAAGCCTTACATGGAACGCCTCAGAGCGAGGTAACGCCGCATGAGTCATGTTTTTTCGTGCGTGCAGCCGGCTCTATCGAATTATATGACGTTGTCACGTCAAAACTGATTGGAAAGAGAAACTGGTGATTGGAAAGGCGTTCCATATTCTAGCGGTTCCAATTATAAACAAATTGAACTATTAGTGTTGAACCTTAACGGGATAAAATTTTACCTCTTGCATCATTGTGAAGAATTCGGAGAAGGCCCAGTTTAACTGACTCAGAAGGGAATTGAGGTAAGCAGCAGACTCCTTCGGATGGGTCTTCAAATAGTCTGCTATTCGACTTTGAATAACTTCTGAAGGACATGGCCCTTAAAAATTGTAATACTTGAGGACATAAACATTATAATAACCCTTACTAGAGCTACTTCTACTACTTCGTAAGCTAGTAACTTTTTTATGGGTTTTTTCTAACTTGTCCCAGATCATTCTAATCTACAGTTACAGATTTTGGATAAAATTTACTTACCAAAACACTGACTCATAAGTGCAGCGTCCACTTTAGCTCCTAAATTGTTAACTGTAGGTTCTCTATCACCGAAACTGTAAATATTGAAACATCTTTCGTTATCATTATAAAAGCCATCTATTGCCAAGTTTAAAGCCAAGTTAAGTTTGGCAGCCATCAGATATCTATACGAAAAGCGTGCCATCTAGAACGCCTGCTTTCAAATTAAAAAAAAAAATGCTTTTGGCACCCTTTGTTTTTCCAGGATAAAAAACCATGTCTTCAACAACGAGTATGTCCATGAAATCACGTTGATCGATTGCTCTGTTGCATGCGTGAATGAACGACAAAGGCGTGCTATTTCGTATAGGAAACCTTTGTTTTTCAGGGGTAAAAAGGAGCCTGTGTTTCTTTTTAGGTTTTTAGATATATATCCATCCATGCAGAAAATCACGTCGATTCATTGCTCTGTTGTGACGTGATTGAATGATAAATCAACAATTAAAGACATTTTCGCATTAATGTTATGGGTGGTGATTTTGATTGCCTTTAACGATGATGTAACATACACGTATCTTTCAGCACTGTCAAGTAACTAGATGATGATCGATAGAAATTACCTTGCAGCTAAATGTGGCCACTGTCTATGCCGGTAACCAAAGCCTGAACCATGCCAGAAACGTACAAGCACCCAGTTTGATTGCGCCCAAGCGCGGTTCTGGTATGGACGTATCAGTTCTTCCACCATACACATTTGTCTGAAATATTGAAGTATTGATACTAAACATGCAGTGCAAACTTCGAAGTGATGTGATATCAAGTGCTAACAGACACGACTTGACATCTCCTGCTAGCTTAATTTACAAATGTAATGTAATATAAGTGTTATGACGGAATTGTGGTGAAGCAGGAGGAGCAAACTGCGTCTTTTACCATTTAAGTCCATACCATTTTTTCACGGGTAGGCACTTTTTATATCGGAAAATCAAAAAGTTTAGGTTTAGGTTTCCAATAACACGATTTCGGCTTTCATAACTTTACATTTTGTACAAATTCCGTGAAATAATCATGAAGTTTGGTACAATGTGAATTATTAGGTTTAGGTTAGGTTTAGGTTTTACAAAACTAAATCCTTGCGGGCGAAGTTGCGGGCATCGTCCAGTAGGATAGTAATGATCTTGGGAAAGGGCTATATTTAGTTCAGCATTGGATGTGCGTGTGCTGAAATGATGATGAATTATGATAATGATAGCGGTAGAGT
Source organism: Maniola jurtina (assembly GCF_905333055.1). Taxonomy (NCBI): domain Eukaryota; kingdom Metazoa; phylum Arthropoda; class Insecta; order Lepidoptera; family Nymphalidae; genus Maniola; species Maniola jurtina. Next base: position 12,216,705 of record NC_060033.1, read on the forward strand.
AACAACGACAGCAACTGCGACTCACGGCGATGACGAAAATAAATGAGAGATGGTGAAGTATTGTGATATCATCTCTTTACTTGCGAAAACCCTAGAACGCCCCAAAAGCAATGTGGATGGGTGTTTCGCGCTGTTCACAGATGTTTCATGGACTTTCACGCCACGACTCGTGCGTGAATGGAAAATGGGCATGTGAATTAACTGTTTTAAAGGGACTCGTTCAATAGCCCGCATGGTGGCCGGCTGTGTCGCGAAAGAAGCCAGCGTCTGCACAAGAGACTCCCGCGTGCTCGCTAGCACTATCCGAGAATCCGCGAACTCTGCGCACAGAAACGCAGCACAGGATACCACTAGTTCTTCCCATTCTAGAACAAATAAAAAAAGGAAATTGACCATAGGGTTTGACTATAGTACAAAGGGCTATTGGCATATACATATATATAAGGCATTAAGCTATTCAGGCTGTTGGACTAGACACTGACCAGGACCAGCTGTAGGCAAAAAGAAATAGCATTCCTGTGTGATGGCGCGTAGAAATCGATGAGGGGGATGGGTTTAATTAAACCCTTCCAGGTTTACCCGCTTCGATTTTGGGCTGAGATCTAATAAGGGTGTGAGCAAAATATGTTCAATAGACCAATCAAGTTATTGTTAGATGACGTGATAATTCTATCACGTCACATCTCAACAATCTGATTGGTCGAAAACACGTCTTTGCTCAGCTCCGCATTAGTACACCCGCAAGAGGATAGAGAAAAGTCAATGTACGCTGTATTGATCTCAGACTGTATCATCTCTTATTATATCAGGTGAGATCGTAGTCCAGAGCATACGAAAAATCTAATAAAAAGAATCTTCATAGGATATATTTAGGTACCTGGTATTTGCTGAACGGTTATGGTCGGGTGCATATACAGTCTTAATGTGTTGCACAATTCTAACATGGCATCCACGTGGTACTCTGGTACAAACGCGAATAACGACTCCGTAAACTCTGTACCAGTGTCAGCTGGATAAAAAAAGGCAAAATTAGTCAATCATCCCAAAAAGTAGAGTCAATTTAAATTATGTATAAGTTTAAGGTATCCTGTTAAATATGTAATTATTAAAAGTTAGGTATCCTGTTAAATAGGTAATTATTAAAAAAATGTTATTTTCGATTCACCGAACACTGGTATGATGATAAATAACGTTTGCTGATTCGGTGAAATTATCAAAAACACGTAGGTATAATAAAGGTCAAAGGATAATATGGTATGGTATGGATGGATGTATGATATGCCATTTGGGTGATTTGCGTCTTGGAATTCAATGATGGTCCATTGGAACAAAATTTTTACTTTTCAGGTTACTAATTTTAGTCTAAAATAGATATAGTTTTTAGTATTACAATAATATAGTCTAGACCTACGAGCGCCACATGGTTGCAACAGTTACCCAGATCTCTAAATGAGAATTTTTCAAAAAAACTGAAAAGGTCCTGCGGCCTTGAAAGGAACTTACGGCTGGTAGTTCCAATTTGCGTATTAGATTCAGCTCGAGGAGTGGGTGCTCTTGACGTGGGTGTCTGTGGACTAAACTTGGAGTTATTATATTTTATTATAATTAACATATTTTAAAGTATTATGCGGAAATCCTAGAAAACTGTAATTCCGATTACTTTTTACCTCTGATCCGAACTAGAAGTGTATTCTAATTGAAGTGACGCATAACTTTGAGCTCCTAATATAGAACTTTTTCCAGCCAGGATCTCTTTACTTGAAGTCTGTAAAATGAAAACTACTTTTAGGTTCTCAAGATCAATATATAGGTAGGTACCTGCTCGAAAAGAAATAACTGTACAAAACCATAACATTTAGAGGAAGTGGCATAATTCACCTCAATAGCGCAATGGTCAAAGTAGGGACGGACTGAAAATCGGTCTAGTGACAAGTCCAGTTGTTTAGTTCAGTTTAAAGCCTACCTAAAGTACCTACTAAATCCTACACAATTAATATGACACTTTTAAGTTGGAGATACAGGGAAAATACTTAGTCATATTCTTAAATTTATGTTACACAGTCGGGTGATAAAATATGTACTCAAACTGCATATTAAAGCGATTAAAGCACACAATTTTTTTTTCTGAATCTCGTTTTTACAGCCGGCACTTGTTCTGTAACGTCCTTTTTTCTACTTCGAAAGATACTATACCTATTATATTCATATTACTTAACATAATAAATGCGAAAGTGTGTCTGTCTGTCTGGTACCTTTCCATGGCCCATCCGTTCAGCGAATTTTGACGTTTGATACAGAGGTAAGTTCGCATTCCTGGAGACGGATATAGACTACTTGTTATCCCGGAAAATTACTTACACGAGATTTAAAAAACCTACGCGGTCTAAATCTACGCGGAACTAGTGATTAGTATTATATTATAAGAGGCTTACTTGGACGTGAGTGGCGTAGTCAGGGTCCGAAGCGATTCGCAGTGAATGCAAGGCCCCTGCAAAGTGCGTAGCTAGCTCCGATTGCCGTTGCTTCGTCCACACTGCACCGATCACCCACGCCATTTGGAGGGCACTGGCTTCCAGCTTTTCCTTTGACAAGTGTAAATTAAAAATTTATAACACCCCCGACAAGTGAAGGTTACAGTAACTAGGAAAGAGCTGATAACTTTCAAACGGCTGAACCGATTTTCTTGGATTATAGCTAAGAACACTCTCGATCAAGCCACCTTTCAAACAAAAAAAACTAAATTAAAATCGGTTCATTCGTTTAGGCGCTACGATGCCACAGACAGATACACAGATACACAGATACACAGACACACGTCAAACTTATAACACCCCTCTTTTTGGGTCGGGGGTTAAAAACAAATTACTTCCTAATTTTCAGTGATCAGTGATCTTTTAACTTTTAGATAGCCATGCTGATGGCCATGATATGGTCAATTTCTTTTAGTTTTTATTCATAGTAGGAAAAACTACTAACAATCTTAACATCTTAAATTCTGGGGTCAAATTGATTAATTTTGAATTCTTACAATCGGGTGGCATATGAATGTGGATGCTTCGTAATTTTAATAGAACTTCCAAAGACATTTTCAGTACTCACTCCGTCGTTTTTACTTGTATCTACTAAGTGGTTTAAATAAAGTCTAACTATGATCTCTACAAGGTACAGTTCAAAAAAAAAAAATAAGGTTAATTTTTTTTTCACCTCGTAAACACTCTTGGATCTGTCTAGTTCTTTGAGCATGACTTTATAAAGTTCTAATTTCTTCTGACCATCTTCCGTTCCAGTTGCAGAACCTATTGATAGAAGATCATTAGTTATGCAATTTGAAAATTTATTCTTTTTCTAACTTCCTTGATCGACTTCGGGCCCGTATGGATTAAGATTTTTCTAAATACCGTAACCACAGTTTTCTAGGACTAAAATTATCCTATCCGTCTCCATAATGCAAGCTAAATCTGTGTCAAATTGTATCGAAATAAGTTTAGGCGTTTAGGCGTGAAGAAGTAATAAGTTAATAGGAAAAAAAGATAAGACAAGAAAGTTTAAACAGATTATCAACCTGAAAGAGCCTGAAGTTCCTGGGTAACAATTGTAATTCGATTCTCTATGTCGTAAAGACAGTCAGCCAAATCGAGTTGATTGTCACGAAGCTCACAAAGCTGCAACGAAAAGAATGAATGACCACGTGAGCTTAAGTGAATGTGACAAGTGGATTTTTGAAAGAGTCAATCCTCAACTGGCAGACTATTTGGAATACTACTACCCTACTACTACACTACTACTACTACTACTACTACTTTATAGAAAGCTACCCTCTTGGAGTAGAAAATTGAAGTTACTTAACTCAGACAAACTAAATGAGAAAGAGATAGGACCCAAATCCCAATGGAAGGACATCCTTTACCGCAAGAGCTTAACTCGTTCGGAAAGTAATCACAAACCTCACTCATAGAGACCGACTGGAGTGGCCTTTGTGTCAAGGGGAGAGTCTCTCCAGTCGATTTCTCTGGCTCGGTCTTGGACTGCATTTACCTAGGTGTACTCCATTTTACAGGTGCCTATATATGTATACAGGGGAGTGAGTAGTTTGAAAAATTTGGATTTTTTTTTGGTGGAAATGAAAATAGTTTAGTTTGCAATGGTAATGAAAGTCTATTATTACTTTCTCAGCATGTTTTATTGCTGCTCCGTGGTATAGTGCAAGCAGTCCATCGAGTAACCTCAAGTACGCGTTTCTATCATCAATGGGTCCAGCGCCTGGCATCATTGACCTCGTCCCTTTTAGTGCCAGGGCCGTTTCGCCGGTAGTTCTGAAATTATCAAACATCCTGTCGGTGGAATAAACTAAAGTGAAACTTCAATACATACTAGCTTGTGCCCGTCATTTCATTCGCGTGGACTACACTGACCCCTGTTTTACACCCTTAGGGTTTGAATTTTCAAAAATCCTTTTTTAGGTGTTGTCTACGTTCAAGTCAGTGGGATTTCAACTATGTAAGAGTGCAGACCTTGGCGATGCCTTACGGTTCGATAGTAAAATGGTGATGGTGTAACTAGGTCAAATAGTTCCTTGGCAATTGATAAAGTAAGCGGAAGTTAAATCTACCTGTTCGCTATTGATGGTATGGGGGGATGCATGAAGCGCGCCATTGAGGATATCACTTGAGGAAGCGTTGCAAGACCAGGTGATCCAGCTGCCATTTCACTTACACCTATTATAAAAGAGTAAGGTGGTAAGGTTTACATGAGGTATGTATACATAACTGAAATATACAACAATATACAATAAGACAATGTAAAAGAAGAAACAAAATATCTTGATGAAAAAAAGTTATACTTACCCGTGTCAACGCCTCCCGCTCTGTTGTAGTTCGGTTCGAAGCTCTGTATAAAGGTGTTGTCTTCACCCAGAACGTCGATCAAGTCCTGTCTGAAATACATTTGTAAGGATGACCAAAAGTACTTTTTATTCCACAGTTTAAATTGATGGATTTAGGCACTTAGGTACATGGGGTGTACTGACCGTAATGTCCTTACAAGGAAAGGTAGGACGCCTCCGAGACGATCAACGTTGTAGAAATCCAGTTCACCGTCGATAAATGTTCTTGCAGGAATATGAGGAGGGGCTTGGCTACGAAATAAGCAACTGCTAGAGTCTAGAGTGTAGGCTTTGAAATAAGTGCTGATTGATATAAGATTTTTAATTTTAAAAGATGAAATGTTAAGTCTCTCCAGTCATAAAATTGAATTATCTTCAAAAAGAGTATGAATAAACATTCTAGATTCTTATCAGTACCGATTGTAATCCGGTTCGATGTCGTGTCCAAGATGCAGAAGGTACGGAATTGTTCAAAAAAGGCATTGAAAAAGATAAAGGCTAAAAGGTATAATCCATAATATAATAAACAAATACCATATCAAAATTGGTCTAATAGTTTAGAGCCAGTCGATCGATTGTGAGTAATTTAAAAGCACTTACGGATGGCCTAAGGGATTTTCGTGCCATAGATGCAGCACGGCTGAAAGAAGACGTGCGTGACAACACCAGGAGATAGCGGGTGAATTTCGAGAAACGTTAAACAGTCTCTGTGAAATAATATTTTTTATTAGGTAGGTAATCGACCAACCGTGCTAGATTGGACTAGTGCTACTGTTAAACCATGAGAAAGAAGTTTAATTCCTAGTTGAGTCACAAGTTGACACTTGTTGAAAGAGGATTACTGAAAATGAGGGATGAAAAAAGCCGTTTTACGGCATATTGTTGCAATTATAAATACTAATGAACAAGATTGAATTACTTATGCGGATGGTAGAGATATTTACCAAATCCAATATGCAGTTGTCCATAATGTACCTCCTAAACTTTTCCAAAAAGATCTTCCTTGTTGATGGTACCATGTTTGTGCCGTCAGAGTTATCGAGCAGCATTAGAAGGAATTCCATCTGTAAAATTAATACTGAAGAATTGGAAACATCAAAATTCTATTAGCTGTATAAAACTTAACCCTTACATTCCCCCATCTGCAAATGTTAGAATATCAATAAAAGGCCGGAATGATTATGCCGATTGAAATATTTTGCTTATGTTACATATATTTTGGTTTTTCATACCTGTATTCTTTCTAAAGTTGTAATGGCTTTGGTGATTTTATAACAATCTTCTCTATACTGTGCTTCCAGAGTACTATCACTTTCGGCAGTTGACTGGAGCTTAGACATTTTTTCTGAAATAGCAATTAAGTACATTTGTGTTTTATGTTAAGCCACTCATAAATAAATTGATAGTAGTTGATTTTTATATTATTATCACTCACCTCATTTCCCAGCCTGACCATATTATAAATAGAATAGAATAGAATAGAATAGATTTTTATTCAAATAAACTTTTACAAGTGCTTTTAAATCGTCAAATAATTTACCACTGGTTCGGAATGCCGTTCCTACCGAGAAGAACCAGCAAGAAACTCGGCGGTTGCTCTTTTCAATTGTTCAATTTACAATAATATTCTATACTATACAAGCAATTGCAGACCCGCGCATTGCTGGAGCGAGTCAAATCCATGCTTTTTTATCATTTACATAATCTTCGATTGTGTAATATGCTTTTGCCAGGAGCATACTTTTAATGGATTTTTTAAACTTTGGTAAAGGCAAGTCTAATATTGACTGTGGAATTTTATTATAAAATATTACACTCATTCCCACAATTGACTTTCCCACTTTTCTGAGGCGGAGCGTAGGAGTTGCGAGCTTAATACGATTTCTAGTTGGCCTGTCATGGAAATCACCGATTTTTTGTAGCTGAGGATGTTTTGTCGTACAAAAATTATAAATGTGAAAGTATTCATTGGTTTATTGGTTTGTTAGTTTGTCCTTCAATCACGTCACAACGTGGTAACGGATCGACATAATTTATTATAGTTGTAGACCTGGAGAGTGTTATAAGCTACTTTGTATCCTGGAAAGTCAGAGAGTTTCCGAGGGATTTTTAAAAACTAAATCCACGCGAATTAAATCACGGGCATCTGCTATAGTTTGACCTATAAAAGAATAAAAGACGAATTAATAAAATACCTGTGACATTTGGCGCGAATGTTGATGTCTCTATAACTCCTTTTTCAGCTATTTCTAAAGGGAGTAAAATATTTTTAGTGAAATAAATATATTTAGATATGTTTCAAGTTCTCAGGTTGAAATCTATAGTGTGCACTTTGATTTTGGATAGACTTGAGTTTCCGTTAAAACGAGACAGATTTATGCGAGCGGTATAACGCTGTCGCCTGTCTCGTTTTATCAGTGTCTTAAGTCTAAGCAAAGTCAAAGTGGGCTCTATAGATGCTTTTGTAGATTCACCAGCAATTTTTGGATCTGTTTCTCCTTGCACAGAAGTTGGTCGTTGCCACCATGGTTTTCGAATAACTGAGCGCAGAACGGTGTCATCGGGGCATTTGACGTTCAGGAAATTATCGAACCTGCATAAATGCAGAGGTTATGACTAATATAAACTCTCTGTTGGTCGAATGCTAATTCTTATGAAGATACGTTAAAGATTCTTCAAATTCCTGCAATAATTTATTATACTTACGTTATTTTATTGAAAAACACATATTTGACAAGGTAGTGTCTAGTTTCTCGATGCTGCATCAGACCACATAAAGCGTATACTGCCTCGATTTGTTGATTGAAGTTCATATCCTGAAAATCAGATAACCTTCAAAAACTAAAACCTGACTTCTCTTCTCATCACAATACGTTAACGGTTCTATATTTTCGGTGAATCGATATATCGATAGACATAAACTTAACTGAAAAACTCATACTCCTCTCGTTAAAAAAATTGCTGACGTTCCTCATCATCAGGTTATCACCTGAACTATTACTTACTGTACACTGTACAATCACCGTACATTCCATAGGCATGCCTAAAAGCTCTGCCTACTTCAAAAACTTTTATACTTTGGTATAAAAACTTACAGAGTTCTTGACCCTATGGCATAGTTTTTATTTGTTCATGAAGCCTATGCTCATTTTCAATTTTGTATAAACAGTCCACCTTGTATCTGCTATAGTCAAAAAAATTCTGTCCGTCACTCCGTTGTACGAAATAAATGGCCAATAATAATTGAAAGATTCTTACTGATGGTACTAAATCATAAAGCAGACACTCTCTCACAACACAGTGTTCTAGTATATCACACAGCACAGTTTCTTCTAGAAATATCCAGAGCATGTTCAGAAGACTTGATACTCGTGATTTTGGTTGCGATAGCATTTTCTGAGCAAGTCCATGCTGAAAATTTAGTTTATCCTTCATCAAATAACCCCGAATTGCGGTTCCACCAACAAAACAGCTTTTAAGAATTTATTTTAAGATTAAATACTGAGTAAATTATAAAAAAATTGTATTGATGATGATATCTTACAAACTTTTGTTCCTTCATTTTCTGATAGAACTGTGCAGCTTTTGGCTCGGGACATTGGTCTTTTGCCCTCAAGCCCAGTGCTCCTTTGAACCTTGGCAGCAATTCCGATACTACCACATACGAGGATTTTAGCACTGGACGTAGCTCTTCCACAACCAGTCTTGCGATGGACATTAGAAAAGCCTTGAAAATGAAGCATATAATAATTATATTAGGTCGTCATTTCCTAAATTCTAATTTTGAAGTGGTGACTGATAATTTTATTTATACTAATATTATAAAGAGGTAAAGTTTGTGAGTTTGTTTGTAGGGACTACTGAACCGATTTTGAAAATTCTTTCACCAGTAGACAGCTACTTTATGACAATGATGAAGTGATATTTTAGATGCCAAGCAACTATTACTTATATTAAAAAGCTTAAAAAAAAATTTAAAACCGACTTCCGAAACTACTATAAAGTAAAAAAAATATTTTTGTTTCTACACGTGTATGTACACATACGTGTACATACATATAATTTATATAGACGTATACAAATTTTTGACGTAGACAAAAAATTTTATATGTACCTACGTCAGTCAGGCGAGCATAATAAAAAGAAACTAGAAATCAAAGCGTGAATAGAATGGAATGAGATGGGTCGGATCGGATAAGATCGGATCGGATGCGATGTGATGCGATGCGATGAGATGCGGTGCGTTACGATGCGATGCGATGCGGTGCGATAGGATGTGACGCGGTGCGTTGCGATGGGATGCGATGCGGTGCGGTGCGATGATGGGTTGATGATGATGGAGTTTTATTGCTACATTTTCAGCAGACTACCTTATTTGACATTTTCTTAATTTCAATGTTCTGAGTATCTAATATACTATGTGGCGAGGCTCTCGGAGTGTAAGCGGAGTTCGAGCTGTGAATACGCAACGCCACTTCTTCTTCAGACCTAGATGTTTCAGACTTTGCCTGGAGTTAAGATTTACATGTTAGTACAATTGAATAAAGAGCGAGACAATCTAAGCAAGAAAAATTCAAACAAACAAATTCTATGTTCTTGCAATCATGTAGATATATGTCGCTGCAGATCATCACTAAATTCCTCCTCCTCCATTCCGCTGGATATATGACTTTTAAAAGGTGGCGGTAAGTGGCTGGCTGAAGATGGATGAGGAAGACGGAGTACTTAACTATGAATGGTAGCGTGCAATGCAAATATTATGCTGATCACGATGGCTAAATTCACTCCAGCGCTTCACTATTAAGGTGCCCACGCATTCGAACTGAACGCAGTGACGTATGCGCGTCGCGGCTGGAGAGAATATCATGCGGGGCGCTGACGCGACGCGCAGTTCAGTTGCAGTTCAGTTCAAGTGTGTGGGCACCTTTACAATACAATTATTTGATGTTTCACAATAACAATATTCTTACCTTACTACTCCTAGTAGTGACTGGAGGCTTAAGATCAGAGAGTTTTTCCAGCTCATCAACCAATGCATCAAGCGATTTCAACAGTATCGTTGCACGAACACAATTCCGAGTAGGTGCTGCTTGTATTGGAGCATAACCTTCTACTGGAAAGCTAATGACAAAATAAGAAATAATAATAAATATAGCTAATATATAAATGTAACCTTGCATTATTAGCAAAAGGGCACTATTTATTAAGAGCTAAATCATCAATCAACAATAGGTTCTTCTTCTTGTTGGTTTGGCGACTATGCAGGGCACTTCAGACGCTGTATCACTTTGACCGTTGCCGATCTATTGTGATAGCCACTGTTTTACAGTTCTCGTCCAACCAGGAACAGAAGCAGCTTCTTGGCCGAGATGGTTTTACCTCCACCTGGTGCAGCATGTGCTTCCCTAAATGAAAACTACGTTTGTGCATTAGTGATTAACATTGACATTGATTGAGTGTAGGATTACCGTCTCTTTGTACTTTAAGAGTACTTTATAAGCGAATAAGGTGTCACTCAAGCACAAAAATAATCACTACTGCATATTTGGCTAGTCGCCATTCAGTTTGATTGCCTAACCAAAACTCGGTCAAGAGAACATTACTCACATAAATGGTAAGTGTCCGAAGTTTGCATAAAGATGTTCTTGCATAGCCAAAGAAACTGCTGGGAAATAGGCAAGGCCAGACCCTTTGGCCACCTTCGTGAAGGCCATGCCAAGAGATAAGCCGTTACTAGAAACAAAATAATATTTAAAAAATTGAAATTTCAGTATCCTTGTGTAGACCCCTTAAATTTTCGGAATCGTTACTCATCCACGAAACAATCGGTTTTTTCGTCAGTTTTTTATGCTGCTCCCATTTTCCTGTTTGTAACAAAATTGTTTAACGTACATAAACAAATGGTTTACAACTGTTAGTATTCAGAAATGATAAAAGCACTGTATAGTGTATACATTACAAAATTCTTTCTTCTTCGTTTCAGTAACTTTCCGATATTTGGTCAAAACTGAAGCCCGCCCACTTATTACGACCATGTGGACGTGTGCCGTCCACTCGATCTTATACTTGAGGTGTTTGGTGGAACCACTCTTCCTCGTAATGTGCCCAAAGAAATTGAAGATTCACAATTGTACAAGCGATGAAAGACTTTGTTTTTTTTTTCAGTGATGAAAAAAAATCTGTAGCAAGTATCAAATGGTGGCTGTATGTAAAACCTAGATTAAGATTGTAAAAATAATTTTGCTAGAAAAAAAAAGATAACCGGTAGTACTCCAAAGTCCCCTTATCCAAGTCTATACACGAGCCGATGACGTCACCAGACAGCCAGGCCTGGCCATAGGGTGAGGTGGCCACATTCCACCGTCTGACTCTACCACCGTCGTAAGCATATGAGTGGGCCGTGTCCCCAACTCCCGTGTCCATGGAGAACTGGCAGGCTGCAGTGCACCAGCCGATCTGGGGCAGAAGATTGAAGAAATAAAACTGTTTTAGTATTTCTTTTATAATTGATGATTTTAAGTAATCACTGGGCTTGAACATATTTTGCAGCACCAGAGAAGAGAGAAGATAAATGGTCCGGCACTACAAGTGGTCGAACTATACCAGTCACCCAGTTAGTGAAAATGGTTTCAGTAGTGTTTGCCCCAATTTAAACATATTATTATAGTAGATCAATGTATAACGGGTGTACAAACTTGAAATTTTTTTTACATGTAAGTTGATTTTTTCTATGCCAAAAGTAAAAAATATCCTGGATTATTTCCTCGATATTTCTTTTGCGATGCGACGCGCGACGTGCTATTTTACCGTATTAGGTATATCTTAATTTTGCTTGGAAAGTTTTTCAGAAAATACGTCTAATTATATTGAAGAACATATCAAATGGAAATTATCACGCAATAAAATATAACCAAATGATTGTGTAAGTCTAGCTGCAATCACACTATCATCACACTCTTCACACTAATAATTATTATAAAGGCGAAAGTTTGTATGTGTGTGTGTGTGTGTGTGTGTGTGTGTGTATGTTTGTTACTCCTTCACGCAAAACTACTGGACGGATTTGGCTGAAATTTGAAATGAAGATAGATAATATCCTGGATTAGCACATAGGCTCCTTTTTATCCCGGAAAATCAAAGAGTTCCCACGGGATTTCGAAAAAGCTAAATCCACGCGGGCGAAGTCGCGGGCATCGGCTAGTGTTCAATAGTACAGTATCAGCATCGATATATTTTGCCGTTGCTCGCCAGAGTACGCCCGACGTCATCTCAATTAGTCCCCTTCTCGTCCAATTAGCCCTCACTACGGGGTTAATTGGGTGTACGGTCGGCGTCCGAACGGCGAACCTAAATTGTATCTAACGGAAAATGGACATTTTCACGTTTTCTTTCTCGTTTTAGGATGAATAAAGGACGCATTCGTTACAGTGTATGATCAAAGGGCATTCACGTACCTATCTCATTTACTACAGTAGCAACTAGCTAGTACTCACATAGTTTTATATATATTTAAAAAATCAAAATGAAATATAATCAAGGCTATCTCTATCAAGGCATCGACAAGATTTGCAACCGGTTGAAATTCCAGGGACACATACAAAGCGATTTGCTTCCTCGTTTTTGATTCAAAGCGCTAGGATAATTTAGGACCTTCTGGATTCACTTTTCTCCTCCACGCTTTTAAGTCAAGACTCAAGAGTCAAGAGGCATTTTTTAAGCAAGCGCACTCCAACTTATGTTGCATCATCAATTGCATGCAGGTCGGAGTGCAACCAAGCGCTAGTCTATAAATTTAAAAAAAAATACCAGAACCTACAAAGATCTTCGTTGTGTTATAATCCTCAACATCTTCTAACATGTTACCTGCATAATGCCTTTCGTACCGAGTTGCACCTCAAACATCCACTTTCCAGCGTAAACGCAAGCCGTAGCTCGTATCGTTGCGAAGTTCGACAGACCCTGTACACTGACACGCTCATCTCCAACGAGGACTAGCCTCCCGGTACCTGCAAAATTTCTCTTTAAAATTGTACATTTTATGGGCCTATAAGAAAGCTCAGAGTCAGTTAACGGGCAATGAAGACAGCTATACTCGAAGTAGCTGTGTGTGATCAAATCAGAATTAATAAATAATTTTTGAAGTGGAAGAGGCAAAGTATCTAACCGACATAGCTGAACGGGTTGTGAAGCTGAATTGTCAATGGTGGGGGCACATAATAATTCGTAGCACCGATAGAGTTGGGTCTCAAGATGCTGGAATGGCGAGCTCGCGCCGGGAAGCTCAGCGTTGGTATAAAAAAATTATTAATTTGTGAGGTATGCAAACACACCACAGAGGATATATTATAGTCCACTCTTTAACTGTTTGTTACATGCTTTCGACAGTTGGCTAAAGACAAATCGTTGGTGGACAAATAGAAAAAAGATGGCGGAACGACTTTACCTTATGCTAGGTATTTGTCGTTGTTTATATTGTTGTCTACCGTCTTACAAGAATGTTTCGATGAATTACATAAGTACATGTACATACCCGTTAGTGCATCGAACACTACAAGCTTAGGTCCAATCCGTCCAGGTCTTTCGTCAATAGAATCAGTATTCTAAAAGCCGATTCAGAAATTAGTTTTCCTGATCACCTCAAAAAAGAAGATTATTGAATATAAAAGAGCTTGTATAAAAATAATTTCGATAGTTACCTCGGGTGTAATTGGAGCATGCTTCTTGGTAGATTTCGTTTTCGGTGTCGTTTTTAAATCCAGTATTTTTGAAAGATTTTCTTGTATATGATTCACGTATTTGGTCCTCCTAAAATTTTAAAGATCCGAGGAATATTTATTTCTGACTTCTATTCTACTTTTAGTACCTAGACTATCTATCTAGTTTAGTTTATTATTTCTATTAGAAACATTCTTGACGAATCAGAGTAGGTTTTACGTAATACCACAGTTTAGTAAGTAAACATTTACTTAATGTTGGTATGATATGTGAAAAACATAATATCTAAATGCTATTTTTTTTGTAAATAAAAGGAAAATGTGACTCAATGACTGACTGATCTATCAACGCACAGGTTAAACCTGGCCTTAGACCTGGTAGAGTGGTATAGGCTGCACGGGATGTTATAATAACTTAATTCCGCGTGGACGAAGTCAGTAAGTAGCGGGGTCTTCTCCGTTTGACTTAGATCTTGACGGGGGAGGCTAGTAATTAGTTGTAGGGTTAATACTTTTGTCGATAATTTTTGATAGATGGCAGCACACAAGTATTACACTGCACTATAATACATTTGTAGCTTTGGAACACGTAAATAGAGTCAAATATGGCTGACTTGATAACCGATCTTGACGAAATTCGAACTTTTTTCAAAGATCATTTTCCTGTAAAGGAAAATAATGATCTTATTTTAATAATAACTATCTGATGATGTTGATCTCTACAATGTAGAGGTCAAAGCCTACAGTAGACTACAATGAACGCAGAAAGATAACTCTGAAAACAGAGTCGATGGGGATTAGTATATTTTCCCCGGAGCACTACGCATAAGTACATGATATAAATAAATGACAAAGTGGGTATGTGTGTTGGTTTATCCTTCAATCACGCCGCAACGGATCGACGAAAGTTTTTGCATGGACAAAGTTAGAGACCTGGAGCACCTGGAGATTGACATAGGGTACATTCTTTTATTCAGGAAAATGAAAGACCTCCCACGGGATTTTTAAAAACCTAAGTCCGGCCTTGTGGAGATTGGTATAAGCATAAAGTTACCTTTGCTTAGAATTATTTAATTTTTTGGGTTCCGTACCTGAAGGGTCCCGTAGGCCCCTATTACTAAGCCTCCACTGTCCGTCCGTCCACCGTATCTGTCTGCATCGCGTCAACCGTAATAGGCAGAGAGTTGAAATTTTCACAGATTATTTCTATTGCCTTTATAGCAACATATATAATAAAAAAAGAAACAAAATGACCGCCATAAAATTAAAAAAAAGTCTTATTTCTTGTACGATGGTGCAGAAGTACGGTGTAAGTAAAATTCAAAAAAAAAATCAAATTATTTTTATTCAATTAAACTTTTACAAGTGCTTTTGAATCGTCAAAATAATCTACCACTGGTTCGGAATGCTGTTCCTACCGAGAAGAACCAGCAAAAATATCCTATCTATCTATCTATACGGATCAATTCGCGAGCATTAGCTAGTCAGCAAGTTATTTATGTTTCAGCATCCTTGAAAACCTACTTACTGGTTATATTTGTCTGTGTTATCCTTCATCACCAGCTCGCTGCCCAGGATCCTGCGCACGGTGTCGTGCACCTCCCCCTTCTCCGCGGAGCTGCTGCACCCCCCGAACATGGAACGGAGAACGTTCATCATCACCAGCTGTGACTGTTCTGGAATTTGCCGCCGCGATAGAAGTGATATCTACATTGTTATTTTCTAAACAATTTCACAGAATACTTAACAGGTAGGTACCTTCCAAGTACAGAAGGATAAGTCTACAAAGACTTTAAATAAATAGTAACTCTTGCTGTCAAACAATAAAGTGCAATTTAGCTGGCATAGTGCTGTGGCCCAAAATTTAATAAACGCGCTCTCTTTCTATCGCGTAAACTCTTATCTCGTCTCTCCTTCATCCGAAACCGTGAATTTGTGGTTACATAACAAAAACAATTAGAAAGTGTTATTTCTTGTACAATGGTACGGAACCCTTCGTGTGCAAGTCCAACTCGTACTTGACCGGGTTTTTTATAACTTTATTAAGTTAGCCCTTGGCTCAAGACTGCAGTCTGCTATCTCACCGTGGTAAGTGGTGATGCAAAGTTCGACGCATACCGACGGAGTTGAGTGCAGCTGAGTTCTTTATAGTAACAACTTAGCTTTAACTTCATAGCTGGCATCTTTAGAATTTGATGTTGGATAGTGTAGACTATGGGACTCTTTGGGTGGAATAGGTCAGAGGAAGAGTATAGGTACTTACATTTCATAATACACGAAATAAAGGTAGCGAAACGAAAAAGATCTTTAAAAAACACAAATAAACTGAATTTTCAGTTAGAAATTAAAATATTTATCAAAAATAATTATTTATATCTCTATCACATTTGATGTTTGATCTGAATTTGACGAATTTGACTTTGTTTTTATCATGTTTGCCATTTTATTATATTTGACAGATTTTCAACCAATCTTTGTCCTTAATTTAACTTGTGCTTTTTTGTACCCATTTTGTACCCAAAGCACTGATCTCTACTAATACAAGTTGCACACTGGACCTGCGATTGCCGTCCTGTTTTTGAAGCAACTTGACTTTTGTCACTTTGGCGCTGATAGCAGCATTGAGGGTCATGTGAGCGTACTTGGAATTAAAATGTTAGTGATGAGATATTTGTTAACATCCAGCAAGTGTCACTGTCAACACGAAGGGTAATTGACACAAAGTCAAATTTTATTTCCGGAACTTATATCTCTATGCTGAGTTCATTTTGTAAAAATAAGTGTCATTTTGTACTCATTTGCGATTTTAGTGGAGATTTTAGTTTAGCCCAAGCTTTAATCCCTATTTGTTATTTGTGATTTTTTATTACTTTTTAGTAGAGATTCTGATGTGAAAACATTCAAAATAATTAAGTATTGAACCATAGAAACCGTAAGAAAAACAATTTCCTAGCCCATTACATAAAAGATTACGTATGAAATGGATAATACGTATTCAGAAATAGACATTTTTATGTCCCTGACAGCGACCCATTCACGGGATAGACCATTTTTCCTCAGTTTACGTTCAGCTCAGTTCATAAATTTTAATAGCCTGTGCGATGCTATTTGGCTGAGAAGCACTTTATTTTGGAACTGAAGCCGAATTTCTTGAACTCTTGGTGTAGGTAGGTAGGTAAAGTGCTTATAAACGGTTTCTACTTCGCCTTGACCTAGTGCCTGCTCAACAATTAAATATCACGTGTTCATCACAGACTTTACATGGATCTTAGTCTGAAACAAGTGTAAATTAATAACACCCCCGACAAGTGAAGGTTACAGTAACTAGAAAAGAGTTGATTCAAACGGCTCAACCGATTTTCTTGGATTATAGCTAAGAACACTCTCGATCAAGCCACCTTTCAAACAAAAAAAAAACTAAATTAAAATCGGTTCATTAGTTTAGGAGCTACGATGCCACAGACAGATACACAGATACACACTTCAAACTTATAACACCCTTCTTTTTGGGTCGGGGGTTAATAAAAGATTATTATTTACTTATTTATTTTATTTTAAAAACATCCTGGGGAATGCATGCCTGAAAGTTCTCTGTAATGCTCTGAAATCTGCCAATTCGCATTTGGCGAGCGTGGTGGACTGAGGCCTAAACCCTTTACATTCTGAAAGTAGAACCGTGCTCACTAACGTGACTGATGATGTCATTATAGTAACCGCTCTTCTTTTGCGAGTGATTAGCTTAAAGTCTGGTCTTTCTTGATTAGTTGTTTTTTAGGCTCTTATAGAAAGAATCACTTCGTTGTCTATCTATCGTGTCTGTCTAGAAACCTATAGGGATCTTCCCGTTGACCTAGAATCATGAAAGGCAGGTTGGTAGGTATTAAAACCCGTGAATTTGTGCTTAGAACACAAAAAAAAATGTTATTTATATACGATCACGATGTTACGGAATCCTTCGTGTGCGACTCACATTTGACCGGTTTTTTATTAGAATAGGTACTAATCTAACAAATACGTAAATCATAATTTCTGCAGTTAGCAAGATACCCTACTGTCTACAAACTGTTACATATTATATAAATCAACATAAAGAGGACAAAAACATGGGCATTAGAGAAAGCCCGAATTTTGACAAGTAGACTTGGTTTTTGTGAGGAAAACAGGAAAGTTTGTATTCCAGTTGTAGAGGAAAGCGATAACATAAAATTATGAACGTCTATTTATCCAACAATTTTCTATCTAATAAAATAAAATGCGAAAGTGTGTCCGTCTGTCTGCTAGGTTTTTGCAGCCCATCCGTTTAACCGATTTTATACAGGGTTAGCTTACATCCCTGGCACGGGTTACTTATTGTTCCGGGAAACCAAAGAGTTCCCTCGGGATTTTTTAAAAACCTATACTAGCCACGCGGACGAAGTCGCGGGCTTCATTTTGTTAAATAGTTAAATGTGCACTAATTGCAAGTGCAAGAAAAGTTGTTTGAATTTTCGAACGAAAAAGTAAACAGTTGTTTACTTTTTTACCCGACTGCGGCAAGGTCAAAAAGAAGGGTTATGATTTAGCAGTCTATGTATGTGTGTATGTATGTATGTATGTTTTTATCCAGATTCTGTGTGTTCCACCGTAGTGCCTAAACTTTTGGGCCGATTTTGATGAATGAGGTGTCAATTGATTCGTTGTAAAGGTCCGGGTTCTTAGCTCATAAATATAACTTACAACAACATTAAAATATACCAAGCGACAGAAAAACAATTTTACTCTAATATTTCAGCGTTTATTAAGATCATCGCAGTCGGGTTTTAGTTTTCTACTTTATTTACTAATAAAAGGCTTAGTAAGCTATTTTCACGTACCTACCTATAACACTCGTAGTTTGGTTGCCTCTGGAATACCGCCCATATTTTGTTTGTACATAAAAAAAGCCAGTAAACAGACCTAAATGCGGTAAACAACGATATTTTCTGGTGGCGGATAGTAAAATTGTTTACACTAACCAGTTTTATTACTGCTATTTATTATATCATATTCGTCATATTTCAAACATTTTGTCTGTCTCGAGACGATCGAATTACATAACTTTCTTACGTATATTTTTTCTATTCTATCAACATACTTTCCAGATATGCTGAATCACCAGATTTCCAATAAATGAGGGCTTTTTGTTAAAATTCTGTAAAAATACAGCCAAAACCAAACCGATATAACTATCAGAGATGCTTTACACAATAGACGAATTTAAAAAAAAACACTTGATACACGATTGATTGAACAATAAATTAATTAAAAGTAGGTATATGCCTGAAACATTTCCACTGGAATACTAATGTAACATTTCATTGTAAAAGTTATTTCTGCAAATAAAAAAAATTTGAATTCAAAAGTTCAGCTATTAAAAAAGAAATTCCCTGAATTGAACCAAACGAAAATTAAATCCATAGCAATAAAACCTTTGTTAGAGGTTTAAACTTTCGAGATACTTACTAAGAAAGTATATACAAGTGTAAATTAAAAATTTATAACACCCTCGCAAGTGAAGGTTACAGTAACTAGAAAAAAGCTGATAACTTTCAAACGGCTGAACCGATTTTCTTATGGACGATAGCTAAGAACACTCTCGATCAAGCCACCTTTCAAACAAAAAAAATCGGTTCATTAGTTTAGGAGCTACGATGCCACAGACAGATACACATATACACAGATACACAGATGCAAAGATACACAGATACACAGGTACAGACGTCAAACTTATAACACCTCTCTTTTTGGGTCGAGGGTTAAAAAGACTGACTCTCTATATTTTTATCGACATTTTATATTCTCTTAGATCCTGAACAAAGCATGTCTGCCATGTCTTTGCTTTAGCTCGGTACATTTCTGCAGGTCTAGACAAACAGCTAAATTTACTAAGACAACAAACCTAAAACGCAGTCTGTTTTATCATTCCGAAAGTTTGTACTGTTACTCGTGTTCTACTCATGCATCATACAAAAGAGCTTTTGTGTTACAAGTCTCCAGAGTTTTGTTATTTGAGGTGATTTACAGAATTACCCACTCCGAGATTTACTGTTCTGTCCTGTTCAAACAACGTTAGTCGTTACGATTCAACATGGTTTTGGATTTAGCTTCTGTTTCGTTTTACTTTTAGATTAACCTAAGGGATCGTACCTATGCAACGTTCTTGGACATTTAATTATATTAAATTACATATCTAAGCAAGTTTTTTCAACGGGATTTGCTTAAAAAATTAAGTACATATT
This sequence comes from Maniola jurtina, assembly GCF_905333055.1. NCBI lineage: Eukaryota > Metazoa > Arthropoda > Insecta > Lepidoptera > Nymphalidae > Maniola > Maniola jurtina. Next base: position 12,236,558 of record NC_060033.1, read on the forward strand.
TAATTATATTATTTTAGATAGACTGATTATATTATAGATTTACGTATTATTTCCTTACTCATGTCTCTTAGTTTTTTAACCCCCGACCCGAAAAGAGGGGTGTTATAAGTTTGACGTGTGTATCTGTGCATCTGTGTATCTGTCTGTGACATCGTAGCTCTTAAACTAATGAACCGTAGTAGCGTAGGTACCTACTTGTATTAGTATTAGTGGAGGTCCACGAAGTCAACACATAATCGCAATACAAGTAAAACATACAAATATTATAGATACTTAATATTACCTAGAGAAGTCTTTGAATAGCAATAAAGACACAAAAAATCAAAAGATTGAAAGAGCTTAGGTAAGTATGATTTCTAAATATTTTATCAAGAAGTCTTTGATCGAATTTAAGCCTTTGATCCCGAAATAGGTACATCATATCGTTCATTTATTAGTGAAGTAAATGTAAAAGGACAGAAATTTAAACAAGGCAGTAGGTACAATATTACATTGTTCCTTACTATTGATAAATCTAAATCAAATAATCCAGCTCCGCTGAACCCTTAATAATACGGGTGTAATTACTGTTTAACGTGGACCTTCCTTCACTGAGGACTGGCCAAGTTATTTCATTACCTACCCTTTTCACCTTTGAACTTGGCCAGTAGAATAATTTCAAATGTAATTAAGGCAATATAACGAAGTATGAAGGAATTTAGTCTTTTATTCCCTTATATTTTAATGTATAAGAAATACATTAATTAATTAATTATAAACCGGTCAGGAGGCATTTCTGAGAATCTTTTCTTGGTGCTGGTGATGGTCTACGTTATAGAAAATATCATACTTATTGCAAAATCTCAATTTTCTAGACACAAGTGGTTGAGCTGTAGGTACGTGGATATGTCATATGTATAAATTTTAGATCTATGGTTCACTGTAATTCACCACTGGTTTGGAATGCCCTTTCTTCCGAGAAAAATCATGAAGAAACCTGCAGGCGCTTGCACTTTTCAAGTATCCGCTTACATTCTCAAAACTTTTACATCCCAGCTGGGATGTTTAATGTTAAAATAGGTACCTAACAGGTAGGTAATAAAATAAACATACGAGGGTGCCATAGTCATCTTTGACTAAACCCCTGAAAGAAATTAAGATAAAAGTAATAGAATAAGCATAATATTATGTAAAGTTCATAAGTCTTGTTAACCCCCGACCCAAAAAGAGTTTTACGTGTGTATCTGTGTATCTGTCTGTGGCATCGTAGCTCCTAAACTAATGAACTTATTTTAATTTAGTTTTTTTTTGTTTGAAAGGTGGCTTGATCGAGAGTGGTCTTAGCTATAATCCAAGAAAATCGGTTCAGCCGTTTGAAAGTTATCAGCTCTTTTCTCGTTACTGTAACCTTCACTTGTCTGGGGTGTTATAAATTTTTAATTTACACTTGTTGAAGTGCTAAAATTACACTGGAGTGGTTAAAATTACATATTGTGTACTTTTTGGGAGTGTATTCAATTTAATGGGCACTTAATCACAAATCGATTATAAAGGCATTGCTTAACAAGTAGGTTATTTCCATAGCAGTAAAAGGGATCTAAATCCGAGTATCGTAAAGGTATCGGGTGTTTGTAATCGAATGGCAACGTACGAATTACGATCCATATCGATTCCGTTTATTGCTCGGACATCATTTCTAAAATCGTTCATTGATTTCTGTTGCGTTACATGTTTAGGTAACCTGCTTATGAGGACTTTGATGTTATTGGATGTGTTATTTTCGAAATTTTAATACTTAGCTTTATCAAAGACTAACTATCTGCATAAAGAAGCGACACTCACATCCCCACGTGGGCAAGGTACTCGTAAATAGGTATTAGGTAAAGCGTTGTCCTTGTCCCGCTTGATTTATGTATAACTGTTCTTATCAATAGAGTAGATGATAATCGGTTCGATTATTGAAGTGTCGACGGTGTGGTTTTATAGCTTTGAATAGAGGCCTGCTTAGAGCACTATGCACTTTGACTCGTCTAGAATTTTTTTTTTCACATATGATTTTATCAGAAGGGCTAGTATAGCTAATAATTATTATTACAATTACTCCTTCATTCTGAATTCTGTACGCTCAGCCAACTATCATCATCAGCATCAATAAATCAAAGACACAAAACTAACTTTTTCTACAATATGTAGGTAGATGATAAATGGACATTGGACATATGAAAGTAATGTACAACCAACCTTTGGTATATAATAAATTCGACACTTAATATTAATAGCCAGATACCGCGTACGTTATTTACGCTTCACACTAACACACGGCACTAAAAATATTGGCTCTTTGAAAAAGTCTCTTTGATGTTCTATGAGATGATGCTATAAAGAAATTTCTAATCAATACGTTAACATACATTATACCTAATATTTATAACTGCTATGCTGATATGTTAACCAAGTATTACTTTATATAGACAATTTTGTGGAGGTCGGGGGTTCGATCCCGAACACGCACAACAAACTGTAAAAGTTAGAGAACTTTCACAGTTTGTGTTCGTTCGGTAGGTACTATGTGGGTTTTAAGAAATTAAATATCTTTTGCTTTAATGGTGAAGGAAAACATCGTGAGGAAACCTGCATGCCTAAAAGTTCTCCATAATTTTCTCAAAGGTGTGTGAAGTCTGCCAATCGGCATTTAGCCTCCGCATCCGCATTCATGATAGAAAAAGAAAAACGTGTAAAATCACATGTGGTGAAATCACAATGAAGAAAAAAATCACCTATGAAAATGATTGAAAAGTAGCAATAATCCCCATCTGTACTACATTATACCCATACCTGATTGGAATCAGGTCAGAGCCTTTATATGTTTCACTCATTGTTTATTTTCTCACCACACTGGCCACATTTAGATCACATACGCTGACCTTTTCTTAACCCATTATAGCCTGAATTATTTTAAGGTCTCAGAATTGAGTTTTTCATTGATATGTTGTTATTATGGACCCTATTAGTCAGATCTAATCATCAGAATTTTGGTGCAAGTCTTACTTCTGGAAATAACCATGGATGCTGCATGGCACCGCTAGGCTCCTACCGTGTCTTTTCAAATGTCTCATAAATTTCTTATAACTGATTGTTACCAAAATATTCTACCACAATTTGATAAGAATTATTAAGGTATTAACTCTTGTATAGTTCAAGGTACAAAATTGATTAAAAGATCCAATATATTACATGAACATTTACATATTTTTCCATAAAATTACATATTATTTGTAGGAAGCTTGTAGGTTGCAGGGTGCACAGAGCCCCACGATGCATTTATTGCACTGTAATCTAGTCTGACTGACAATACTGTTACCCACACTTGCAACATGACTCGCTGGGTACCAATAAATGATTTCTGCTGTCATAACATATGCTGTCAGACCCGATTGCCAGTATTTTTTAGATGTTTTTGCTTGGTGTTTGAAGCTGATAGGCGGCCACCACGTCGTGGCGTATTTTTGAACTGAAATAGGTATGAACAGATGTAGAGCCTAGCACCACTTCACATCTAGCATTGAGTTGCCGATCAGTGGGATTATTTATGAAACCACCCTCATCTTTGTCAGATAGGATTATAGGGTCTGGAGCTTGAATTTATAGCAATCGAGGCTTGAGTTCATGGTCTTCTTTTAGTATAGCAAGTGCCTCATGTAATGTACAATCTCCGTTGAAACAAAAAAGCCATTACATAAGGAATAACTAAAGAAAAGACATAAATTAGATTTTTAGTATACATAATAAAAAGACATCATAATGACCTAGCGGTGCCGTAAGGCATCCATATCTTTTAACATGCCATAATTCAAACAATAAAACAAAATACGACAGTTTTATGATATGAACAAGTCAATGCAAGGTTTGGCATCAAGTGTAAATGCATAAAAGTATTACATTACTCAAAATAAAAAAATTATGACCCCCTTACTTGAATGTTGCATCCATTATTGGCAGCAATTTCACATCACTGATTTACAGGTGCTCGTGCAGGTCACAAAAAGCTTATGGGACAAAACAAAGTAAATGGAGTAATGGCTATGTCCCTCTAGCATGGCATTGACAACAAACCACTTGACTTCACCTCTTATTACAAGGACTGGGCCCGACAATTTAAACATACGAAATTGGGTGCCATATGGCACCGCTAGGCTATAATGGGTTAAACTCCAATCAAACCTTAATTCAATTTGGAAAGTTTATTTAGGTTTAAAGCCTGGTTTGTGGTTTAGAATTGAAGTGAAAACAGAATGGTTCAAAGTGGTTTGATTTAAGGCTTTTTTAACCCCCGACCCAAAAAGAGGGGCGTTATAAGTTTGACGTGTGTATCTGTGTGTCTGTGTATCTGTGTATCTGTGTATCTGTGTTTCTGTGTATCTGTGTATCTGTCTGTGGCATCGTAGCGCCTAAACGAATGAACCGATTTTAATTTAGTTTTTTTTGTTTGAAAGGTGGCTTGATCGAGAGTGTTCTTAGCTATAATCTAAAAAAATTGGTTCAGCCGTTTAAGAGTTATCAGCTCTTTTCTAGTTTTCTTGTAGAAAAGAAGGTTAGATAACCGTTAGGTTCATAATATTATGTCAATAGACAAATGTCAAGCTGTCAAGATGAACGTTGCCTAAATACATAATTATTTATTTGAAAATGATGTTTTGAAAACTCAAATACTTTGGAACGTCGGGGGTGTTATAAATTTTTAATTTACACTTGTTAGAAATATCAACTAACCCTAGTTGTTCCCTAGCGCACATTAAATTTTGAATTGTCAGGATTCAAACTTGCATCTCCCTGGCAAGGCTTGGGAACAGTTCGAAAAATTCGATTTGCGAATGTTGTGATCGGTGGGACTAACCTAACCTGATTAATTTAAAGTAAGTATGGTGTTTTTAACCCCCAACCCAAAAAGGGGGGTGTTTTAGTTTGACGTGTGTATCTGTGTATCTGTGTGTCTGTGTATCTGTCTGTGTCATCGCAGCTCCTAAACTAATGAACCTATTTTAATTTAGTTTTTTTTTGTTTGAAAGGTGACTTGATCGAGAGTGTTCTTAGCTATAATTCAAGATAATCGGTTCAGCCGTTTGAAAGTTATCATCAGCTCTTTTCTAGTTACTGTAACCTTCACTTGTCGGGGGTGTTATAAATTTTTAATTTACACCTGTTTATAAAAAAATAAGGCCTGCTTGATTTCAACCTGAGCAAGTGAAAATGCAGCTAAAGAGCTACGCTATTAAAAAAGACGATAACATGGTCGCGAGTGAATGTTATTTCGATCAAGAATAGTTTGATTTTGCTCTTTGATCAAAACTGAAATACCTAGTATCGATTATTTTTGAGCGGAATCGAAATGAAAATGCTTTTTTTTTGAAATGGCGTTTCTGACGAGCTGGTTAAAAAATTGACTAGGTTTCCGAATCCTGCTCAGTGCTCCCTGGGTATCATGCAAAAAGTAGGTACTCTGTGCTGGGTATTGCGCCCGGAGCGATTTTGAGCGCTAGGCTACGGTACTTGCCAGTAACTGAACTAGAGATGTTACGGAGCGGAGGTTCGATTCCGATTCTGAAATTTCAAAGCTTCCGTCGGTCGGTTGGAATTCTGCCGGTTCCGCAATTTTTAGGGTTCCGTACCTCAAAAGGAAAAACGGAACCCATATAGGATCACTTTGTTGTCTGTCTGTCTGTCTGTCCGTCCGTCCGTCCGTCCGTTCGTCCGTCCGTCCGTCGTGTCTATCAAGAAACCTATAGGGTACTTTCCGTTGACCTAGAATCGTGAAATTTGGTAGGTAGGTAGGTCTTATAGCACAAGTACAGGAATAAATCTGAAAAACGCGAATTTGTGGTTACTTAATAAAAAAAAAATTAAACTGTGTTTCAATTTTCAAAGTAAGATAACTATACCAAGTGGGGTATCATATCTTAAGGGCTTTACATGTACATTCTAAAACAGATATTTATTTATTTTTATGTAAAACAGTTTTTGAATTATTGTGCAAAATGTTGGAAAAAATACCCCAGTACCCACGGAACCCTCAGTGCGCGAGTCTGACTCGCACTTGGCCGGTTTTTTTAAATGTATTTAAAATTATTTAGAAACTTGAAAGTGTAGGTAAAGAGAATTTAAATTATGTAATTTTCATTATTTGAAGACAGTTCAAAAGGTCAGCTCTAGTCCTCTACTCGTGTAAGCCATAGTAATTAAACTTGTAAAAGTTAACCATAATATTAATATGCTTGCACTCTTCCTTTGAGCCTGAGACTGAACGTACTTTGCACACATATTAAATTGCTCGCATATTAAAAAGGTAATCTATAATTATTAATTTTATAGCTACTCGTAGCTTTTCCCGCGACTCTTATCATATTAATATTATAATTACGAAACTGTGTGTCTCTCTATCTGTTACCTTTCCCCGAAAGCTATAGCTCATAGCTAGAATCCCAGAGGTGGGCATTGGTTACTTTTTATCCCGTATAATTAAAGAGTTGCCACGGATTTTGTAAAAATCTACATCAACGCAGACAAAGTCACGGAATAAGTATATTTTATAAGTAGATGCATATAATTATAATTTTATAAACCTTTGGCGAACAGGAAACAGCATTGAAGTTGTAAACGTTTATTTCTTGATTGAAATCTACTTAGGTAGGTACGTTGGGTTTCAACTTCAATCTATTCTATTCGATTTTAGTGTATTTTATTTATAATTTTTATGATAGTCTTTTAACTTACACTTCAAGGAAAATTATTAGTTTATGTTGATGTTTGTCAAAATATTAATAAGTGATTAATTAACTGACCACATGATTGGCCGAAAATAGAAACCGGACCTTAGAAGTTATACGCGAATACACTGACGAACGTGGATTGTGTCTTATTTCATACTTCATCATGATCGACGCAGCGCCGGCTCACTACAGAGCACGGGTCTCCTCTCAGAATGAGAAGAGGTTTGGCCATAGTCTACCACGCTGGTCAAGTGCGATTTCATACTTAGGTAGAGATATTTAAAATTATAATAATATGTATAGTAACTGTACTGATGTAAGCGTTTTTAATAATGCATTATTATGCAATATATGCAATATGCATAACTTATGAAATATCGTTATCGTGTGGTATTCATATTAAAATGTAAAGGTAATCGCCCATTTTGTTGAAAGTTTTTCAAGATATTAATGCACTTTTTAAAAATAATAAGTGCTATTATTATTACAGAAGATAATATAAACTACTTATGTACTTCTTCCTGTGCCAAATTTAAGGATCGTGGCTCTCTACCCCTTCGATATCATTTTTTTAATGATTTTCTTCCGTTTTTCTCTATTTTCAGCAACGTCGATGGCATTACAGGTAGGTACGTGTGTGGCGACCGCTCGTTTTATTTATCAGTGAAAGAATTATCAGAACTGGATCTCGGATCATTAGTTCCGAAGATTACCCCTTACATACAAACTAACTTTTGTCTCTAAAATATTAAGAAGACCTCGCAAGCTATAATTTTCCTAATGTTAATGAGCGACGAACTTTATTAACCTTGCAATATTTTAATGGAACCTACTCCAAAACATATCCGAGCAAAGCGGAAATATGTGAAACCACGTTCCTCCCAACAGAATCCAACTGCGAACAGCCTCTCGAAACTAGCCAGATTAATACTGGAGTTTTCAGCAAACCGCCCAAGTTCAGACGTCGCTTTTCTATGTTGTAATAAAACTTTATGAAGGCTCTCAGATTCCGCCCGTTTATCTAACTCAACCCCGCCCTCCAGCAACGAACGTGAAACATCCCCTGTGCCTTTCCCTTGATTCATTCATTCGCGGCCCTACCCTCTAGCTGGGTGCACGTCCTGTCGTGACAAATTCGCGTCGTGTAGAGGTAAACATTAAACAATTAAACCCGACGTTATCTGATAGAGAAGACAGAAGACATCGCCGTAATAAGGTAAGTTCCATATATCAGACTTTTATTGTGTTCAAGGTTTCCGCGAATTCGTTTGACGTGTGAATATTATTCGTGTTTTCGTTACACAGCTGGTTATCTGTTACTACTTCAAACACACGGGAAGTTTTACGTGGGATAGGAATAAATTATTTGTTTTACTATTTTTCTAAGTATACTGAACATTTATCACCTCTACCTTTGCCTACCTTTGTTTGACAAGAAGGGTGTTTACAAAAAATATATATTTAAAAACGGTAAATATAGATTTACTTATGACGAAACTTAATATTAACCAAAATTGGTAAATCCTTGTGGAACTTTTGATTTTACCCGTTAGCATTTTTTACTAGACGATGTAGGTCACTTTGTCCTAGACCCTAGTGTAGGTATTTAAATCCCTTGGGATCTATTTGATTTTTTTGAATATTATTCCTATTCCGTCACCAGATACGCATCTCTGTATGTTCTGTCAGATTTGATCAAAATCGGCTAAACGGATTTGCTGCGATAATGTAACAGGCAGACACACAGTTAAGTATTTATTATATTAGTATGGATTTTTCCAATTTTTTTTGTACATACCTATTTTTGTATATTGAACAACTTCTATTAATCTATACTAATAAATAAAATTGGAGTGTCTGTCTGTAATTTCGAAATAACTACCTCATATTAAGCTCATATGGTTATTTGAACGATACCAACACTGAATCACACGTTTTTAAAATTTTTGTCTGTCTGTCTGTCTGTCTGTCTGTTTGAAAAGGCTAATCTTCGGAACGGCTGGACCGATTTTGACGGGGTTTTCACAGACAAGTAGAGGATTGATCAGGGAGTAACATAGGCTACTTTTTTAACCGACTTTCAAAAAGGGAGTTGTGTTTTTCTTCCTCTGTACACCGAAATCTCCGAGATTTCTGAACCGATTTGCGTAATTTTTTTTTTAATCGATAGAGGAACTTTGTGACTACTTTCCCACGGGATTTCAGACCCTAAATCCACGCGGGCGAAGCTGCGGGCATCCGCTAGTACAAAATAAGCTTATGGTTCCATGTGATTTACGAGTTAAATACCTGCAATTAATTCAATGTGAAAAATTGGTTAACAGAACAACGAACTTAAATCATAGAAAATTTTTAGCATTGTTCCCCTTTTTGATTTATGACCATTTATAGCCATAATACCAGAGCTGGTTACATGTGCGTAGGTACATAATATAACTATAAAGTGAATTAGCCTAACGCGCCTGTATCTTCGAAAGCCCTAATCTCATAAAATATGTCTTGGGAAAGCATAAAAAGATTCTTTAAATATACCTAGTTATAGTTAAGGACACCCAAAGACAAGCCAAAGCGATTTAACTATATAACTATGTGTTGTAGGTACTAGAATATATAGGGTATTTTTGTTTCCTATCGGTGAATTGATGGGTGACCCAAATGTGGTGCTCCAAAATTAGGTCAATTAATTTCCCCCTGTAGATAAGTTTCGACTTTCGAGGGTTAGGGAAAATGTCCCAGTCATGTATAACATTTTGTCCCTAACTTTAAAACATACAATATTATTGAGCAAATCTCTAGTATTAATATATTAACGGAGTAGGTACCATGCTTCATAATTAGTAATTTGTGTTTTGTGTTTTCTTTGATTTTTATAGTAATGTGTTTTTGTCTGTTTAGTAAAGTAGGTAGGTTTAAATAAATATTTACTCGTAGTACAGTTTATTATAAGTGTAGATTAAGGTGTATGGATAAGTTAGTTATGTACGTTAAAATAAGAGCGCCACCTCGCTAACAAACTGGCCCACCAGTTTGGCGAGCTATAATTATTAAAGATCCATGTTAAATTATTTTGATTAAATAAATTAAAAAAAAAAAGAAAAGTAGTTTACATTTTGCGACTTTAGCTTTTGCCTGATAATAATTTATTTCCTGTAGCAATCGTAAGTAATGTAGTTAGGAATCGATCAGTGAAAGAATTTTCCTGGCTCCAAAAAAATATATTCGGTAATATTTTTTTTTTCTTTTTAGTGTTTATTGTTATTGAAGTCGGGTTTTTTTAAATTATTCCTTTTATATGTCGGTATATTTCAAGAGGCCTATATCCAATGAGGGATCCTTATCGATAAAATAAATGTATATACACTAACACTAGCATATTATACCTACTAACGTTATTTAGACTAAGAAACTAAATTGTAATAGTTAAGATTAGACATAAGGAAAAATTTGTAAGATAAGGAATAAATAAAGGCTTAATAATAATAAAAAAAAAATTCAAGATGATACCCGCAACTTCGTCCGTGTAGTTTTATTGTTTTCAAAAACCTAAAGTAAATAAAAAGTAGCCTATATTACTCTCCAGGTCTTTAAACTACTTATTGGTTATTCACGCAAAAATCATTTCGATTTGTTTTTCCGTTACGACATGCTTGACACTTAAACCAACAAACAAACACAATTCCACAAATAATAATATTAGTATACCATAGATCAGAACTTATCATATCGATGATTATTATATTCATAGGATATAATTAATATTTCTTGTTTTTGTTGATTCTCCTTACAAAACATTCAATTAATCAAACTGTACTTTATTTCCCATCTGTTAAAAATATTATTTAATATCCAATACATTATTATATATACTCAATATAATATAGTTACCCAATATATTATAATCTAATACGACGTACCTATTAGTTCGCCTACTAAGGTTGCGAAGGTCATATAATCCTTAATAATAGCTCGATTTAATCCGGCAATCTGTCTGTGGATTAGCAATTAGAATATTAAACAGGCCCGGGAAAGTGCTTGTTCAGAGAATATATTTAAATAGGGATTACCTTAGTGATAATAATTTAGGATGACCTTACTAGTGCAATAGTGAAGGAAATGTTTTAGTAGGTATATATTTATTTTCTTAACCCCAAAAAATTGTCATCGCTCCGTTAAATACCTAATAAAAACCATTCAAGTGCAAGTCGGACTTTAATTTTTTTTATTTGCAGCTATTTTGTCATTTTTTTCATTTTTTGCTATAGAGGCAATAACAATATGCACTTTGTGACAATTTTAACTTTCTATCATACCGTTCATGAGATACAGCCCGCTGAAAGACCCGAACGGACAGACGGGTGGACTTTTTACAATTATTACAAATAGGATAGCCTATTCCGCGCCTGCGGTTGTTTTTCTTGTAAAAAAAACAAGTAGAGTATGGGCATCTATCGGTAATAGAGAAAGAAAACACCTAGTCAGCGTTTTCCGAGTGTCGAAGGACGAGGGGTCGAAAGTTCGTGACAATTACCAGCTATAGAAAAGTGCCTTAAATAGGATTCTGTCGGAAAAGTTTTTGTACAAATGTCTAGAAGTAAATGACGTCTTTTTATCCAAAGCAACACAGCTTTATCGATACGAAAGTTGTGCGTATTAACGCACAAGTTTAGGCTGGAAAAATATTATGTACTTCTGCGCAAAGAACACTTTAGAAATTACCTAAAATATTAAAGGAATTTTGACAGAAATTAGGTAGGTTGGTACACTTAATGAATTCCTTGACAGTATAATTTAGTTTTCTTTCATCAATTTCGTGGCATTCACAAGGCTGTAATCAAACAAATAATATAATAAGTAGGTACGCCTACTCGAGTAAATTAAAGCATGTTGGATTTAACAAGTTTATTTCCACGCTCAATAATTCTACTTTGTGTAGAGAATCATGCCAAACTCTTGCCACTTGACATGTTTTTAACAAAACAATTGTGCCAAACAAGGCGATGAAATGAAATGAAATTTATTTATTTTAGTTAGGTATTATATTATATTTTTTAAGGTTTTTAGTTTTAGGTTCTTTGTTTTAATAATTCAGATTTTAGATGTTCACTCTTGTATATATTATAATATTATGTTTGGTAGTAAATTAAGAAGGTTTTTCGCGAGATCACAAGAACATTCCTAGAGAATTAAATCTCTATTTATCAAAAAAAAAAATTGCTAAATATGAGTTGAGTACCTACATAGGATGTTCAAAATAATATTATAACTAAGTATAAGCAATCTTCATATTCTACCACATAATATGCAAATATTCAATTCTCATCAGGAATAATCTAAACAAATAATCCTGGATGCACGCTACCACTTTCTTTTAAATATAAATACCCGACTACGTAGTAGTTTTTAGTAATTATTTGTATGTGTGTATGTGTTCGTATATCGATCCCTCATTATTATGAAACTACTCATTAAATGATAAAGGTTTTGTTGGCGTAAGAGAGATTGTAACTTAAAAGTTGTGTCTAATCTGAACCCGATGCATATATTATGACTGTGAGTTGTACAAAAACAGATCTGGGCTTATGTTTTCATAATCCTCAGTCTATGACGTGCACAAACTGCCATGTTGCAAGTTCAGATTTTGCGATCACTGCACTACAAAGTATAAGTAGGTACCTACTTGCCTACCGCAAGGAATTTTTGATTGAGATCGACTCGCGTTGTACACGCGACTTGGCAGAATCACGCGCTGCTGAGCCTTGACCGAAGGTTGTACTGTTTCGTGAACTTCACATTGAATTCATGACCGGATACATAATTTTTAATAGCTTCGATATGTTTCTCAATTTTTTTTGGCATAAGCTCTTATCGCAAGGCAAACAGTACCTACCTAGGGTAAGTAGATATTAGATAGGTTTTCCATGGATGAAAGATTAGAGGTTTTCAATCCCTACGTAAGTATGCCAGTGTCAACGGGTCTCGATTTTTGAATTGTTTTTAACTTTGGAACATACATAAATGTAAGAAGGTATTCGTAAATTGAATACGAGAAGTAGCATATATTATTTATTGTGTAGTATCGATCGTAAATTTTACCCTGAATCAAATAAATTTACCGCCTGGGCCCTGGGGAACATTGGTGTGGAATTTCAGAAACACGTACGCCAGTCCCAATTTCATAGAAGCAAAGTGTTCTAATTTTATACTCTTCGATTTTCACATTCCCTTATTTTACTTCATATTTTACGTCGCGAAAACAGATAAGGTATAGAAATTTAGATAATCCTCTATCGATTACCCGCATTATCATTATTATATACTAGATGATGCCTGCGACTTCGTCCGCGTGGATTTAAGTTTTTTGAAATCCCGTGGGAACTCTTTGATTTTCCGGGATAAAAAGTAGCCTATGTGCTAATCCTGGATATTATCTATCTCCATTCCAAACTTCAGTCAAATACATCCAGTAGTTTTTGCGTGAAGGAGTAACAAACATACACACACACACACACACACACACACACACACACACACACACATACACACACACACACACACACATACAAACTTTCATCTTTATAATATTAGTGTGATGCTACTTATAGGAAATTATGTGTTTTTAGGATTCCATACCAAAATATTAAAAAAGGCACATGTTGGTTCACTAAGTCTGTCCGCCCATCCTTCACACCTGTTATAATAAATATAAATAATAAATAAATCTTGAATCTTGAATATATATCTATGTATTCCTACTTATGATAAAATCCGAGCACCTGCCCCGTATATTCGTGAAGTGACTATAAAAGAGAAACGGGACGCTTGATTTTAGGGGCGGGCTTTCAACGATGTCGTAAAAGAACTTTTGCCAAGTGAATCTGAAATTCAGCTGTCCTTTGTTGTTTCAGCACTCCAATAAGGGCGCAGTTTGCTTTGAAACAAAAGTTCCGAGACGCTTTTTGATGTGACGATCCCTTTTTCCTTTTCGTATTTGCATACTTATCCCGAAGGTTGAACTCATGCTTAAAGTAAGAGGTAATTTTATGGCATCTATACCCGAAAGCAACTATCGAGTTTCATACCCTTTTCTAAATCGAAGCGGTCGGTGCCTTGAACTGAACTTACAACCGCTTATTAGGCATATCTTATTTCTTTCATGTTAAAGCATGGTGGTCTACTTGCCTGTGGAGCTTTCACAATATTATATATCTACGATAAACATATACTTTTGATAACAATAAAATATATAGGTGCGCAATAGTTTATACATAATACTAGAGGTTTTTGATCCCGTGGGAATTCTTTGATTTTACGAGATAAAACGTAGCCCACCTATAACCGTGGCTGGGATGTAAACAATCTCTGTACCTTAGTAATTTTGATGGATGGGGCTGTGAAAAGGTAGCAGACAGCCAGACAGACACAGTATTCGCATTTATAATATTCGATTTTTTGAACGTATAACATACCTACTAATAATATTACAAATCCTGCTAGGTAATTTTATAAACGCGAAAGTTTGTATGTATGGATGAAAGGATGTTTGTTACTCTTTCACCCAAAAACTACTGGATGGATTTGGCTGGGGGAGATAGATTATACCCTGGATTAACACGTAAGTGGTAACGTAGTGTTGTAACACGTAAGTTTTACTTCATTATTCTACTATATTACTTGTAATCACTGTGTGCTACTGTTTGTTAATCCAAATAAATAAAATAAATAAAAAAACACATAGGCTATATTTTATCCCGGAAAATCAATGAGTTACCAGGGGATTTTTATAAACCTTCATCAACGGGAACGTAGTCCTGGGCATCAGCTAGAACCCTATAAAAATTCTTATCTAAGAAACCTCTGTTTATTTCATAAACATGAGTATGTGTATGCAATTATGCCGAGCACTCCAATTTTCTCATACTTTAAAGACAAACACATTTTCTTCATTATTATTACATAGGTACATGTAGTTGCCTAGTTAAAATTATAATAATTTCCGCTACGCTGGCCGTTCGCGTCGCCTTGATTACATGAATAATGCATCCCTTGTTTACTACACTGACTTAGACTCTCACTTATTTATTCTCTCATTACTACCCTATTTAAAAAAATGTTTACAAAAATAAAATAACAGAAACAACAAGTAATAAAATACCAGAAACGCAAAGCGATTTAGCGTTCCGGTACGATCCCTTGTGGAAACCAATACCCATAGGGTAACCGCTCCTAAGTTAGCCCGCTTCCACCTTAAACTCCGTCATCACTTACCACCAAGTGAAACCGCAGTCGAGGGCTGACTTGGAATAAATAAAAAAGCGCGTACGTTTCTATATATACATATAGGTAATATTATATCAGTTTAATTTAGTAGAGTTAAGGTAATAAATAGTTAAATGGATAAGAATAATTTGTACCGCTCTTATTGAAATTTTGATATCTTTGTTCTGGAACACAATACGCAGATGTTTTTAACAATAACATCTCGCGGCATGATTGATTCGGATCGGAATGGAATCCGCTTACTGGAATTGTTAATTATACAGAGTTCATAACTTCCAATGTTGATTTACGTACCTATTAATACTTAATCCGGTCCATTGATGTAGGAGATTGATATAAAAAATTTAAAATCGCAAGTTATCATAAAGTACCTAAATATATAATTACTACATTGCAAATTTAAGTTTTAACGTATTTAATACATGGCATTCTGTACGAACGATTTAATAAATATGTAGTGGGTAGGTACTTAGAACTTTGAGTTTTATCTAAGTTGTAACAAAAGTGGCAAAAATTGTCTCTGGAATTGGCGAAAATCGGCGAAATTACACTGTAAGGCTTCGTCCTAATACAGCGCAAATGCACGCAAGTTCGCGCGAATCATACTCGTACGAACGCGCGATCAAACATTGATCTCGAATATATTAGGTGTCCTAATCGGCATTAGCGCGATGGTCGCCCATTCGCGTTCTATTAGGCGCGAGCACGCGATGGTCGCGTCCCTTACTCGCGCGATGATCGCGTAATCTTAGGACAACGGCTCATGATTTTCGACATTTTGCACTATAAAACAAAATTCGATCGGTTTTCGGATTTTTCCCTTTCTATAAAACCTACCTAGGCACCTGCCAAAATTCATAATTCTAGGTCAACGTGAAGTACCTACCCTATAGGTATCTTGATAGACTAACTAAACAGAATCCTTGTAAATATTGAAATACATACATAATAAATAATTATACCTAAAAATAGTAGGTACCTACTTGCTCCTGAAATGAAATTATCAGAAAGCTATATAAAATGGATAAATTGGGCTTAAATGCGGAATAAATCGGTTATGGGATGATTAATTGACAGCGCGAGTCACGTTGGCATTATGATCAAAAATGTCATCAGAGATTATTGAAAGTGATAACTGATAATATATCACTACCTACGTAAGAGAAAGCTCTCATCTCAAAAAGTGATGAGCAGATTTTGTTCTATTCTAATAAATACCTACCTACTGTAATATCGTGAATATTTTAGGTGTGAATTGAATATGAATTTTTGGTGCTTTAACAGCAATAAAATACAGTCCAATGGGACGGCAATCCGACACAAACGGAAAGAAATCAGACGGAGGACCGCGACGGCTTTGTGATCTCGGTTACTTCAGCGCTACGATCCTTTGGGGGTATTGATTTAATTATATTTCTCCATTCTGTTTTATTCAGGAAAACCTCAAGGCTCTCCCGGGACTTGAACCCGGGACTTGAAGATCCGCAGCCGAATATTGCACGAAGCATTTGACATGATCCTACTAATATTTTATTGTAAATACGAAAGTATGTTTGTTTGTTAGACATGATTTTTTTGCATGGATACATTGTACCATACATAGACCATACATAGTACATAGTAGTTATTTCAGAAAGTTAAAGAGTTCCTACGGGATTTCAAAAAACTAAATCTATAGAGATGGTGCCTACTAGTCAAATCAGCAACTTTTTATCAAACGTCAAAAACGCTCGTTAAAAACTAACAGCGGACCAGCGGACGTGGATTTTACGTATTTTGGAGAAACACTTTATTTTTGATATAGGCATCATTCCAATTCACGGGCATCAACTAGTAAAATATACCTAAATAGAAACTAGAGGGCAAATATCACAAATGTAGAGATGCAAAGATACGTACCTAGGTACCTACGCAGCGACACGATCGAATGGAATGATTGATTCCGAGCACTAACTGTGTTAGAGGCGTCATAAATTTTACTCAATTTGAGATAAATCTTCACTATTTTGGAGCCAGAGTCAAATGTTCGACTATTGAACTATTTTAGAGCCAAAGTTTTGCAAATTATAACCTTTAAAGTCCATTTCAATTTTTCCTATGACAAAACTGACAGCAAACCTTTTTGTCAAGACCACTAGGAATAATTGCTAAGTCCAAGGACGCCGGCATGTTTCAGCTTCGATCTTAGATAAAGTATCGCGACAGGTCGAGATGGCAATCGGGGTGGGAACGGCCCGCGCTAACCTGGTGCGGGATAGTGCGTCCCTTCGCCTCATACCCTGGTTGTCATCTCGACCTATCGCGTACTATACATACCATACAAAATCTGAAAAAAAAAAAACTGAAATCTTCTCAGACTCGATTCCACTCATAGGCCTTTATTAGTTTTACACACATACCGCGCATGGATGAGAAGGCATTAGATATCAAAAAGCTGCAAAAAGCATTCTCTAGGTATAGATAAAAAAGAAAGAAACAGATGTTGCGTATGAAGGCATGATTACCTCTCGTTGGAATCCGTATTGTCAATAGGAATCATGCTAAACGTTTCGTATCGTATGAAATCATAGGGCTTTTATTGTGTAGGCAGGCAGCCCTTATTTGAAAAGGAACATTTGAGCGGAATTTTCCGTTATATTTCGTTTACCTATTTCTCTTGAAAGACGGGCGGAGAACCAGTAGGTATGAGAATTTCTATCCAATGTTATATTGAAAGGGCCATGTACCATACCATGTGGGATACCGCAATGTACTAACACTTTACTCTGGAGTAAACGAGACTTTAATTAATAGGTTCTATTTGACAGTGGTGCCACCCGGGTCACCGCCGCAGTGAATCACTAACCACACCGCTCTGCATGCGGGCATTACATTGCTAAGCTATAAATTCGTAGTGGTCACCGATGTTGTAACTGTTTTTTTTCTGTAACATCATGGAGGATAGATTCTTGCTTCTTTAAATTGCAGAGTTTAAAAGTACTTATAGTAGGATTGGTACGCACAGAATAATTAGTACAAACGTGCTATGAACCACTCTACAGTCTACACGCATGATTTACTAAGAAATTTAAACACGATTACACACGCGATTTCCTAGTAAACCGCACAACTCATTCACAAATGTACCTAAAATCAGCGTCTAAATTTACGATAGTCTCTCTGAATTACTTACCGCCATATTTATGACATAACAACAATAACAGGATTAAAGCGTAGCAGATTAAACAAATCATCAATAGTAATAACAAATAGCCCCGCCCGCGCTCCGTCCACAAACAAACAGAAGTAATGTTTGCTCTAACTACGAGCTCCTGGTTACCGTTAAATACCATATGGAACTGTACATTTATCTGGTGGGAGGTTTCGGCCGTGGCTGGTTACCACCCTACCTGCAAAGCCGTGCCGCCAAGCGATTTTGCGTTCTGGTATACCGTGTAAAAACCAAAGGAGTTTGGATTTCATGAAAACTGCCATACTCCTTCCAGGTTAGCCCGCTTCCATCTTAGACTGCATCATCCACCACCGGGTGAGATTGCAGTATTGTTGAATTCCATCATTTTTTTTTTTTAATATTATCTATGCTAATCATGACTAATACTCCCCTTTCCCCTCCAATTAAGCGTAAAGCTTGTGCCAGGAGTGGGTACGACAATAGTGCAAGGGGTAGGGTTTGAACCGCCGACCGTTCAGAATTCAGTCCGCTCCTTAACCGTTGAGCTATCGAGGCTTATAAAGACATCCGTTGCTGAAAGAAAGAAAAACAAAAAAAAACCCAATAGGTGCCTACATCAAGGCTCTGACGGGTCTTACAAGGGTCGTCTTTCGGCATGTCAACACCTTTACGGAACCCTAAAACACAGAGAGCAATCCAAACAGATTGGAATCGTTTAATCCGCACTTTGACACGTCGAACACGTTCCCTCCAGACGAGTTATTACGATTGTCAGCCGGCATCTAATATCATTGGAGCCATTCGTTTTTATTGTCTTAGAAGGGAAAGAAAATTCATACGTGATTACGATTATGAAATCTGCTTTCAATCTTAGTGTGAGGGAAAGTGATCTTAGTGATGTATTAACGAAGGTTTTACACATACAAGGTTTTGGTAACGTCCCGGATAAGATAAGCTAATAAAATACAATAAAAAAATTTAAATAGTAGTGTTAAGGGCTAGTAGTTTTTAGAGTGGAAATATCTTATTTAAATGTCCCATTTTCATATTTTCTTTGCGGTAAAACCACTCCGACATAAGAGCAGCTTATCACGACATGTCTCCAAACAGAAATACCTTTTTCCCTTATTTCTTCAGCATTTTTTAAAAGAAAAGAGATTTATTCATTTTTTTAAAGACATCTAAATTTGTTTCTTGGGTTATTTCATAAGTTTGCTGGATTTTAGTAGGTAGGTATCTTTATTCTTTGAGTTACAGATCATAGAGATGCAGACTTTATATTAGGCGTTAAATTAAACCGGTCAAGTGCAAGTTGGACTCGCACACGAAGGATTCCGTACCATCTTGTAAGAGTGTGTACTTTAAAAAAAAATTAAATGGCAGCAATTTTGAAATTTTTATTTTTATAAAGATTTTTATGTTCATGAGATTCAGCATCCTGACAGACGGAGAGACAGACGGTCGAGTAGACGGATGAACGAACGAACAGCGGAGACTTTGTAATGAAGTTCCATTGTCACCCTTCGGGTACTAAACCTTAAAAATTGCCAGAAAATTATAGTTTTCTAAGTTCGAAGATACTTTAAAAAACTCCAATATGAGTTCAATGAATATACTTACAAGTGGTTCTTGATAAATCACACTAATATTATAAAGGAGAAAGTTTGTATGTGTGTGTGTGTGTGTGTGTGTGTGTGTGTGTGTGTGTGTGTGTGTGTGTGTGTGTGTGAGTTCCTACAAGAATTATAAAAACCTACATCCACGCGAACGAAGTCGCGGGTATCAGCTAGTAATAAATAATCAACGGGCTTCATATATTATTACAAACTGATGCCCGCGATTTAGTCCGCGTGGACTCAAGTTTTTGAAATTCTAGGGAACTTTTTAATTTTCGGGGATAAAATGTAGTCTCTCTCCGGTCGTCCGGTCCGGTAGTCTCTCTTCTGAATCGGGTCTTTAAATATATCAATGCAGAAAATCACGCCGACTCATTGCTTCATTGTGAAATGATTGAAGGACAAACCATCAAACCAATGAACCAACACACTTTCGCATCTTATAATACAGCTAATGATAATATGGCTAGTGATTTTATAAAAAAAAAATTTAATTTCCTACTGGTTATTTGCTACTTTTATCTCCAGGAAAAGTTCTCGAAGCTAATTCGCAAGATATAACAAACTTCCGCCCTGCGCCGCACGAAGCTGATTTATTCCCGGAATTCCATTGAAACTTTATTAAAGTCGTTTATTCACATTATGAAAACGGGTTCACAAAAACCTTTTTAAAAAGATCTCCCAATAAAGAGTCAGGAAGAAATATAAAAATGATTCGTTCAAAACTTTTAATTTGATCATATTTTAGGGAATAGGTAGGTACGGTTCCCAAAAGGGAAAGGAAGTTCTTGGAATTTATCAGAAAGACAAGAAACTTGCGCTGACACGTGCCGGCCCTGAAGCCATTTAATATTGAATAACAATATTCTATCGAAACTTCCAGAAGACGTTTATATATAAAACCTCTTTCTCAAAGTTATAATAGAAGACACGTGGATTACACTTAATTTATTCACGGAATTACCTAATATTGAACAAGTTAACTTTTAAATACACATCAACTACCATAATCTCATATTATTCAAGCAGTGATAGCCTAGTGGTTAAAACGTTGACGGCCTATTCGGGAGGTCTGAGATTCGATCCCTCGCACGCATCTGTAACTTTTCTGTAAACACAATTGATTATCACTAGCTCTTCTGGTGAAGGAAAACATTGTAAGGAAAACTGCATGAATTTCCACAATTTCTTTAAAAGGTATTTATAGTTTACCAATTCTCACTTGACCAGCTTGGTAGACCATAGCCTTAGCTCAAGCCTAACTCTTCTCATTCTGAGGAAAGACCCGTGGTCAGTAGTGGGCCGGTTATGGGTTGATCATTATGATTCACACTATGCCATGAATAAGTCTATACATTTATAGATCAAAGTTGTTGTCACTTACTCATGTGACTTTCTACGGAAATAAATAATTTTCGTAGCCGTTGTCTACAAAACACAGACAAGACGGTGTTTCGTAGACAACGGCTACAAAAAGATTCTTTCGTAAACGTTTATTCCTAAATAAATTTTTAAAAAATTATGGCGGTAGAGAATATGATAAAAAGGTATTTGTATAGGTAAGTAAAACCTATTGCTATTAATTTTGAGTTGACAACGTAAAAGTTGCATTAAATTTAAGCTGGCCCTATTTAATTACCACCGAGAAGCTTAAAATATAGTCTGTGATAAAAAAATTATTAGTGAGATGGAGCTTGGCTGAATTTCCGCACGGAACAGCCAGGCTGATCGATTCTTTAATTGAATTTTTAGTGATAAATAGCCGAATGGTTTTAGGCGGCATGTACTTATACAGTGGCTATATGTAAAAAATGATTTTTTTGTATGTTCAACACTACATAAAATAACCCCTTTTTTACACGAATCCTTTCTTGAAGGATGTTTACGTCATTATAGGTATCTGCATGCCTTTCAGCCCGACCCGTCCAGTAGTTTGAGCTGTGCAATGATAGATCAGTTAGTTAGTCACCTTTATATATATTTGGATAACTTCTCAGTTCGTTTTGTGTAAAGTTTGTCTTCTTCCTAACTTTTTACTAAGACATCGTTCTGCATTCTTTCCACGTACAAATAGTTTGCACAAAGAGAACTATGTCGACATAAAGCCGGACTTCCGCAAGATGCTCATGACTGGCGCATTGTTAGCGTTCAATTGAATTTTCATTCAAGAAAACCCTTTTCTGCTTCAAAACTATTTCAAAAGAGTTCTTGTATACGGTCAGACTATTTTTAGAGTTCTGTACCTCAAAAGGAAAAAGGAATCCTTATAGCATCACTTCGTTGTCTGTCTGCCTGATGTGTCTGTCTAGAAAACTGAATCAAAACCCATGGGGTACCTCCCGTTGACCTAGAATCATGAAATTTAGAAGATAGCTAGGTGTTACAGCAAAAGTAAAGTTAAAATTTAACAAGTTTAAAGGTGTTTCGCAAGTGCCTGGCAATGCCTGTCGCGATTTTTAATGCCATTCCGGAGAAAATATAAAACATACACTTAATATTTTGACGAAAGATTGTACATACACCTTTGTTTATAAAATAACGAAGGTCTGACCCTCAAGAGCTCTCTCTATCTATAAATCATTGTATAGTAAATACGGCTATTTTGAGGATTCTCCTCTAAACCCGAGGTTCAAACTACTAGGTATACTATTACCTAATTAATACATTCAGTTTTTACATAAATCAACAATTGCAAGAATTTTGTTCGTAAGAACCAACGAGTGAACTTACTAACGCCTTATTCACTGAAGCATTTATTTCTTTATTTAATAAACTCCATCTTGTAATTAATATAATTGGCCTCTCATTTACAGATTGTTGAAAGGGTTTCACTCATTATACAACATCAAAGAGTTAATCCATAATTATTGCAAAGAAGCCTTTTAAGTAGGTACTTACCGCGGTTATATTCTTAACGGCTTAGAACCGACCTTGCATAGACTTTGCGTCTTCAAGAGTTAAATATTCATCGTTATCATCATGATCAACCCATCGCCGGCTCACTACTGAGAACGGGTCTCCTCTCAGAATGAGAACTCCACCATCTGGCCACGTGCAGATTGGCAGAATACAAACCTTTGAAAACATTAAGGAGAATTGTCAGGCATGAAAGTTTCTTCATGATGTTCTATTTTACATTTTTATAGTGGCGCGGGCGCACTGCCTGCAAATAAAGAGCTCATAGAGGCATAAAAGCACTGTGTATCCTAATTGCAATCGCTCGATGCTATAATTTCTTATAAACTGCCAGAAAATAGATAACTGCCTAACTGATGCCTACCACTGGTGTCAAACCCTGTGCACACCACTGCTTGTAGATATATCTTTGAAAGCGAATCGTTTCGTTTTCGAGACTATAAAAGTCGTTCTAAGGATCCTGTTCTATAATAAAATTTACCGATTATTATTATAGTGCCTGTGATCGCATATAAACGTAACCTCATATAATATTGATGGTAATGGAAAATTGATTACCCTTTTATTGATTTGACGTAAAAATGGTTTCGTAATTTATTCTAAGTGGCGTTTACGATTACTTTGTTCCTAAAATTAGACACAATGGCTATTATTTCTTTTGTATTCATAACTATTGCGTTATTGATCAACTGACAGTCAACAAAATTATGAGAAATGTTTGTGCATTATTATTTGTTTGCCCATTTTTCGTACAATCTATCAATCTAATAAAAACAATTAAGTGAAATGGGCTATAAACTTACAGTTTTACGACAGTAAACAAAGTAGTAAATAAACATGCATTTAAAATAAGATTTTAATAAACACACTTTTTTTAAAAATAAACGTGTTTTATTACAATTTATAGAAGAAAATTGAAATAAATATTTTTCGTGTAAGACGAAAGACGAATCTATGCCATTTATGACATGTCAGGCCACTCAGGACTAAGAAGAAGTAGGTAATAATAAAATCAGTGTCTCTCTATTTCCTTCCAAGTAAGTATATCTATATCTTATAACAGTACCTAATACCATATAATATTGAAATACTGCGGTAAGTAATATAAGAAAATAATTTAATTTATTTCGCTACGCAACCCAAAAACCTTCGGTAGGCACAACCCACAATACTTGAACAATTGCGTGCGATTTTCTGATAACGAATAAAAATATAATATTATGGAACTCTTGTTTTCCCCGACGACCTTGACGACTCTTTATTACTCCAATATCCTTTGGTAACAAGTTTGGCGAATAAAACTTTGTCTAAGTATTAGAGAGAAATATATGAGTGACACCGATCTATAGAAGCAGTTCTATAATTTTTCAATACCACGGGATTTTTAAAAACCTAAATGCACGCAGACGAAATCACGGGCATCAGTTAGTGAAAAATAAAACGATGCTCGATGCTGCCAAAGTCACTGTTTTTAAAGGTATTTATTGACTTTGAATACTATTTTTAACCGACTTCCAAAAAAGGAGGAGGTTCTCAATTCGTCGGGATCTTTTTATCTATACATATAATAAAATTGTAGAAAAGTGGTGTCTGTACAATGGAAATATATAAAAAAAAGTAGCAGGGGTTGTTATTATATCGATGCCGAACCCGTAATTGTAATTAATTTTTTTTTGTCTATTTGTCTGTGTGTTTGTGCGCGCTAATATCAGAAACGACTTATTCGATTTAGATATGGTTTTCACTAATATATTTTAGTAAGCTTCACTTAACATTTAGTGTTTATTTCATGTCAATCGGTTCATAAATAAAAAAGTTATGTCAATTTAAAGAATCACGGCGAACATTTTTAACGTACAGAGTACGTACTACACGCCTCGCGCCTGAGCGTCCGTGACCATATAAAGCGCGCTGAGAGCCGCGCCGCTGCCATAAGGAATGCTGCCCGAAAAGTCACTATTCCACGCGAACGAAGTCGCGGGCACAGCTAGTCTTTGCTAAACGTAGGTTGCACGGTGTACCTACTATCTTATGTAAAGCCTACAAATAAATTGCCCTTGCTTATTTTAAAAACTAGTTTATAAAGGTATAGTCCACAGATTCAGGAAGTCTTAGTATTTGGATTTCTGTGGTATAGTCATAGGTAACTATATCTCAAACTAAGTAGACGGGTACCTAATGGCTCGGTACGGCAACATGGCGGTTTGTTTAGGTCTCAAACTAAGAATTAAAAGCCTGAAGATCTCTTTTAACTTCGTAATTACGCCTCTTGTACAAATTAGTCTACTTGCCCATCTATTGGTTTTGGGCGCACTATACCTGCCTATGTATTAAATTATGCGACCAGAGAATTAACATGCAATTCAATCAGAAATATGGATCATTAAGATGTAGGTAGATAGTTATATCTATGAATCTTTCTCTTCAAAGGACGAAAGCGAGACCTTGACTTTTGATGTCCCAACATCCTTCAGTGAAGGCACTTCTCTGAATAAAACTTTGTCAATAACATCAAATATACGAGTGCTATCGGTGAACTTTTGTTTTATCTTATAGATATGCTTTATTTATTACAACATAAGTGCCTCTACACATTAATTCTAGTATCGACTAATTTGTGAGAATAGTCGATACTAGAATTAATTTCTTAAACTGGACCCTTTCAAGTAAAGATTTTTATATAAACCTGTGAGGCTGATACTGCCATTGTCGCAATAAAATACCATAAGCCTACGTTGCCGTATTAGTTTACAAATTGCGAAAAACCCGAATTAAATTTGAATTTCGCGGGCAGGCCCGTTTCAAGCCCCTTAATCCTACTTATTACTAATATTATAAACGCGAAAGTTTGTAAGTATGTATGGATGGATATTTGTTACTCTTTCACGCAAAACCTACAAGACGGGGTTGGCTGAAAGGTATGGAGATATATTTCACCCTGGGTTAACAACAAAGGCTACTTTTTATTCCAGAAAATGAATGAGTTCTCACGGGATTTTTAATAACCTTAATCCACGTGAGCGAAGCCGCGGGCATCTAGTATAGTTATGTTAAGACAACGCATTCTGCCTCAGTCTGCTGACTGACGCAGAACGAGGCATTTAATTAATTATTAATAATTATTATTAATGTTAAGTTAATTATAAAAATATTTCTCTTTCTTTTTCAGATGAGAACGCAAGAATATTCTCCAGTTAAACATACAACGTAATGAATAAACAAAATACTTAATATACAATTTATAAGAAATCATAGGTACGCACAGACAATAACAAAAGCCAAATTATTTATTTATACACATACATAAAAGTAGTTTTCATATTTAACTAAACATAAGTATAAAATAAATCAATTATAATTAAAACTAACAATAGTGACTGGCATTTGTCGATATTAATTGAAATATCGATTATATTTATTATAAATAACTCAATTAAATAAAATTTTAATAGTGAATGCTATTTACCGATTGTTTAAATATCGAGAATATTTTTTAAATAAAAATTGAATAGTGGTACCTATTTGTCGGTAGTTCGAAAGTATTTTTTTTTAAAGCGTAACGATAAAGTTAGACAAAATGAGTTGCGAATCGCCGTCGTCAGCGAAAAAATTCAATTTAGCTTCAAACTTTATGAGGCAATTTCGGGACCCGGATTCGAGGGAACTGAAGAAACTATCTGCGAACCAGTTTATGGAAGTCTGGAGTCACTATGATAGAGACGGTGAGTGATAACGTATTTTATTGTTGCGGACCACAATTTTCATTCTGATAATGCAGTTAGTACTGCAAACAATTCTAAATAAAAAACCCCGGCCAAGTGCGAGTCAGACTCACGCACCGAGGGTTCAGTACTCGTATATTTTATCCGACATTTTGCACGACAAATTAAAAACTATTATGCTTAAGAATAAATAAAAATCCGTTTTAGAATGTACAGGTAAAGCTCTTTCATATTATATCCCATTTGGTATAGTTATCTTACTTTGAAAATTTAAATACATTTTAATTTTTTTTAATGACGTAACCACAAATTCACGTTTTCAGATTTATTCCTGTACTTGTGCTATAAGACCTACCTACCTGCCAAATTTCATGATTCTAGGTCAACGGAAAGTACCTTATAGTTTTCTTGACAGACACGACGGACGGACAGACAGACAGACAGACAGACAACGAAGTGATAAGGGTTCCGTTTTTCCTTTTGAGGTATACGGTACCCTAAGAAACTAATCCATTAATGTTAATGCAATGTACAAAACCGTTAGCGAATCTCTTTTCACTTAAAATTTGCTGTTCTCTATTCATTTTCTCCATATTTACTTTTGATCATGTTTATTTACTTTTGATGATTGCCTCAACATGGTTCACGTAGGTAGGAACATTTGTAGATTAAAACCAAATAGCGGTGAATGAAATGGGTGTGGACTTTTTAAAAAGCTTCGGCTTATTTAAATTTGGTTCGTACTAGCTAGCAACCTACCTATACTTATTTGCTATTTAATTATTTTTTTCGTGTTTCATTACTTACCTACTAATTAATAATATATTTTAACTTTATGTAGAAAATTTAGAATAGACTCATTCAATAAGTCATCAGTTTTAATTTACTTATTTTGTAACTTATGTAAGTTACAAAATAAGTAAATTAATGATGTTTTATAAAATCCAATACAAGGAATGAGATAGCAAACTTGTAAAAACCAGTCAAGTGTGAGTCGAGCTCGTACACGAGGGGTCCCGTTCAAAATTATGGACTTTTAATTTTTCAATTTACATCTAGCCGGATATTTTAATTTTTTTATTTATCATAAATAAATTATATATTTAGCATATATATATAATTATATATTTAGCATATTTGAAATTTTGAAAATTTCAAAAGCCCGCTGACAGACAGCGGGAGCTTAGGGTTCCATTGCCATTCTTTGGGTATAAAAAAGATAGTCTTCATTTCTGTTTTCACTTAAAAGTAGAGCAAAATCACACTAATATTATAAAGGCGAAAGTTTGTATGTGTGTGTGTGTGTGTGTGTGTGTGTGTGTGTGTGTATGTTTGTTACTCCTTCACGCAAAAACTACTGGACGGATTTGGCTGAAATTTAGAATGGAGATAGATAATATCCTGGATTAGCACATAGGCTACTTTTTATCCCGGAAAATCAAAGAGTTTCCACGGGATTTTGAAAATCCTAAATCCACGCGGGCGAAGTCGCGGGCATCGGCTAGTATAAAATATTTTCCTATCTGAAATGTTCTTTCTTTAAAACTTCAAATAATCAAGCATCATCAAGAAACATTAAGCCTCAAGTTTTTATTGTTATTTGCGCTGTGCAAAATATCAAGCGCAGATCGTCAGTTGTGTTTATTTTGCGTTCATAGTAATATATTCTTTGCAAACAGAAAATGTACTCTTCCTTCTATTCAACAAAACGGAAAGAAGAATTTAGGGTTGTACCATGTCGTAATAATGATAATGTCACATAACGTATTTTTTTAAAGAAATAATTATCTACTGTAAAAGAAAAAATGATAAAATATATCATATTAGAACCAGCAACAATGTACTGTGCTTTCTTAATAGGTATGTTTAGCACGAACTTTGAACTCCATGTAAGCACATTTTTGTGTGGTTTTGCTGGAATAAAGTTCAGATTTGTATTTGAATTAAATGAAAAAAAATTATTTTATTAAGGTTTAGAAGCGTAACCACGCAGTTTTGTTTGCCAGCTCTTCAAGAAATGTTTAACTGAGGTACATATTTATTGAGAATCCGTCAAAACATAAAATTTATTCGTCAGTTCGTCAGTTAAAATTTATTTGGAGCTTTTGATAAATCAACCCCTAAGTGAGTAATTTCAGTTTTAATTAAAGTTTACTTTGCTGTCTTACCCACAAATACATCAAGCTTGAGTCCGCTTGAGACTTATTTGAAGTGGAAGGGGAATAACTCTTGGTAATTTAAATACATCCTTACAAAGACTTTGACTAAATGAACGTCAATTTTCTGGTCTTTGAAGTAATTACTCAGACAGCGATCCTACGAAATGAAATGATAATAGGGCTTCTTGCTTGTAGATCACAAAATTATAACCTTCCATAGAAAATGACAGTGCAAAAGGACAACAACTTTGTGTCAAAAGGTGCATAAACCCCGCGCCAATGTCATTGTGTCGTTACGTGACAAAGTCTTCACCTTTTATAATTCAAAATTTAAAAACCCCCGACACAAAAACCTCTATAAGAAAACTAGAAAAGAGCTGATAACTTTCAAACGGCTAAACTGATTTTCTTCAATTATAGCTAAGAACACTCTCGATTAAGCCACTTTTTAAACAAAAAAACTAAATTAAAATCGGTTAATTCGTTTAGGAGCTACGATGCCACAGACAGATACACACCCTCTTTTTGGGTCGGGGGTTAAAAATACAACTGTACCAATTTTGCCTATCAGGAGTTTTAAAATATCTTTGAAAGGACAATGCCTAAATTTCGTAGAGGGAAAAAACCGGCTGCGGTCAAAATAACTTACATAATGGCGTAAGTAAAAGGTCGCAAATATGCATTTAGTTTCAGATAAACTAATATTAAGCAAGCTAGTCAACCGCGAGTCCAAAGATGCAACAGTTTCTTTTAAAATTACCTTATAAAATTACCCTACCCTAAAATTACCCTATTATTCTTCTTAGTCATGAGTCATGACACTCCATATTCGCAACTATAGTTTGTGACATCAGGTCTTCCAAAAGCTTGCAGCCATAACTACGGGTAGAACGTCCGACAGGGCGTTTTTCCAGTGGCCGATTGTAATTCAACAGAAATCTGGGAGGGGTCCAAACCAAATTCTAGTATACCTAATCTATAATAAGTAGTAGTATCTTAAGTAGCTTCTAGCCGCATAAAAGACGCACTATACGCGGCTCTTGTTACCGAGAAATGACAATGAAATCACGACACGAGTGTAAATCCTAATTCCAGAAGGTCTAAAGCGCCGGGTAACTCGTTTCTCCAGGAAGGTTTTTGGGATTTGTTTTTCTTTTAGGTTAGCTAAGGAAAACTAAAGTATTAATATAATTAGTATAAGTATAAGGTGTGGGTTAAACGAAAACTGCCATACTACTTCCAGGTTAGCCCACTTCCATCTTAGACTGCATCATCACTTACCACCAGGTGAGATTGCAGTCAAGGGTTAACATGTATCAGAATTAAAAAAAAACTTAAGTATAATATAAGTTTCTAAAAGTTAAATAAAATGGAAATCAGTAGTAATTAATTAATTATCGACATAGGCATGTAGTCACATCCCTAGCTCGCCGGAACGGATATCAGCTGTTGGTATTCGCAAACAATCGTGGTTGTTGTTTGTGTGCGTCGAGCAGAGCTGTTTCTAGAATTTTCGTATGAATTTTCATTTGAATACGTTTTCAGTGAAATATCCAAATGAATTAAAACCAAATATTTGCTTTATATTTTGCCTACTTTAACGTTTGCCTACGATTTTGAGAACGGAAACCGTTTATGTGTTTACTTAGGTAGAGTGATAAAAGACCTATGTCGTTTCATAACCACTGGGGCTCTAGGCTATCGCTGCAATATAGATCATACGAGTAGATATCGCGGTGATAGTCTAGTAGTTAAGAAACACACAGATAGACACACACACACACACACACACACACACACACACACACACACACACACACACACACACACACACGCACGCACACACACACACACACACGCACACGCACACACACACACGCATACACACACACAAGCGCGCGCGCGCACACACGCACACACACGCACACGCATACCATACAGTGGTTTAGACTTTAGTCACCACTAGGTAGTAGTGACCACTAGGTCAAATACGTCACAGTGCGAAACACTTCTCTACAGGTATCACCTATTATAGTACGCGACAGATCGAGATGGCAATCGGGGTGGGAACGCCCCGCACAGCCCCCGCGCTAACCCGGAGCGGGCGAGCGCTGGTGTCGTGTGGGTGTGCAGGGCATTTCCCGCTTCATTCCCCGATTGCCATCTCGACCTGTCGCGAACTATACAATACTTAACCTAAATGTCCAGCAAACATATTTTAATCGGTTGACGATGAGCGACGTGGTACACTTCAGTCTATATTAAGATTTGAAGTTTAAACCATCCGAAATTCCATGACAGTCCACTAACAATCCATTAGGCGTGAAATTGGCCATCGGTCCGTGTATTGATTTTGTTTACAGTTCAAGCCGGTGCTATTTCAGTCACGGACAAGGCCCAGATAAGTTATTTACCGAGGCTTCATTCGGTTTGACAGCTAGGTAGGTCCTATAAAGGTACTAGTTCACTTACACGGCACAGCTCCCGCACGGTAAAAGAATAAACATTCAAATATGGGCTTAAATTCGCATTGAATCGCAGTGAAAACATCATATCTCCTAAACTATCAAAAACCGCTGAACATACACGAGGGTGATTTGGATACCCCTTGATTAAAGTATTAAAATTTTTCTTTAAGACATCACATCCCCGGCCACCCTGTATATTGAAATTAAAATTAAAAATATATATAGTGACCCGAAAGCACTTATTAAGAGTCGCTAACAACCTTTTTGTCAGCAAGCAGGCGAAAGCTTTTACCGCCTGGCGACTGGAACAGTAATTTTGAATCAAATTCAGTTAGTGAACCGAAGTCAAGTGGTGAGCGACTAATTGGAGTGGAAAGATTTTTAAATATCAATTTTAAAGAGAATTTTGCTGACAGAATTAACACTTTCTCTTACTAGAAGAAAAAAAATAAAGAAAAACTGAAATAAAAAACGAATTAAAAAATAAATCACACTTCACACTATCACATCACACTTCACACTAATATTATAAAGGCGAAAGTTTGTGTGTATGTGTGTGTATGTTTGTTACTCCTTCACGCAAAAACTACTGGACGGATTTGGCTGTTTGGAATAGAGATAGACAATATCCTGGATTAGCACATAGGCTACTTTTTATCCCGGAAAATTAAAGAGTTCCCACGGGATTTTTAAAAAAGCTTCATCCACGCGAACGAAGTCGCGGGCATCAGCTAGTTAAAAAATAAATCACACTATCACATCACACTCCACACTAATATTATAAAGGCGAAAGTTTGTGTGTATGTGTGTGTATGTTTGTTACTCCTTCACGCAAAAACTACTGGACGGATTTGGCTGAAATTTGGAATGGAGATAGACAATATCCTGAATTAGCACATAGGCTACTTTTAATCCCGGAAAATCAAAGAGTTCCCACGGGATTTCGAAAAAATCCACGCGGGCGAAGTCGCGGGCACCGGCTTGTAAGAAACTGCTTTCGAAAACCAAAATATGAAATATTAAACATTTCTGCCTTATTTTTGGCATTGGAAAAGGCTAGGTGTGAAACGACATCAAACGAGTCGCAGGGAGCCGCTGAATCCAGGCGGCGCACGACCGTGGCGAGTGGTAGTCCCTCCAAGAGACCTATATCCCGTAGCCGACATCTATCAGTTGACAATGATGATGACGAAATGCATTGTGGTAGTCCAATACGAGATTGGAGGAGTTTTATCTTAATGAAGTACCTCCTAAAAATGACCCCACAGCTCTCCGACCGCTAGGCATTCTGTCGGAGCAGGTATAGCCCATTAACTTAATGAACATTTTCAAGATGTCTCCACTTCATTTAGGAGGGAAGACACGTTAATGTTTTCATGAATACCAAACGAATATAGTGAAGATAAAACAGGTTGTTTTAGGGTTTAAGTGAAATAAGTTAAATATTAAAAACTTAGAGATAGAAGACTCGTATCTCTAAATTTTTAATTCTGCAATTTAGACTCAAAAGTCCCAGACTGGGCACTGAATTTTAATAACTAATGAGATACCGGATTTTACTAGCGTTGGCACGTTTTAATGTATTTATAATGATTACTTATCTCAAACTTTTTACATTCTTACTCATGCAATTTTAAAAAACAAGAGGGGTGTTATAAGTTTGACGTGTGTATCTGTGTATCTGTCTGTAGCATCGTAGCTCCTAAATGAATGAATTGATTAATTTAGTTGAAGTTGATGAATAATTGAAATGAATTAATTTAGTTTTTTTAATTTGAAAGGTGGCTTGATCGAGAGTGTTCTTAGCTATAATCCAAGAAAATTGGTTCAGCCGTTTGAAAGTTATCAGCTTTTTTCTAGTTACTGTAACCTTCACTTGTCGGGGGTGTTATAAATTTTTAATTTACACTTGTTGTTTATTCAGTCAATGACTCTGCCTAGAGCTTCAGAACCCATTGAACCATGTCAGTTACATTGGTCCTCTTACGGATCTTATCAGTTCTGATTTGATCAGAGAAACACTAGGCATAGCCTTTCTAGCGCCGGCTGAGTGACTCAGAGCTTTCTTATGAGGCTCAGGATTGAACCTAGACCTTCCAAATAGGATGCCGACGTCGCCGTCGCCGCCTTTTTACCCGACTGCGGCAAAGCCTGGAAGGGTTATGATTTTAGCAGTCTATGTATGTATGTTTATTGTTGTGTATCAACCAGTATACCTATGGTACCTGCAAAATAAAGTGAATAATACTAAATTTAAATCGTCAACAAATTCTTCTTTAAATCCTAGTCAGTATTTTGTCATGGACGTATAAGTATTTTGTATTCTAATTTCTAACAAACAAAAGATTTTACGACCATTTCTGAGACTATCAGGCAGTTTGTAGCTAAAGGGTCGTCGTTTTAGACGATTGCGCTGTTTCCTCGCTATCGCCGGCTAACAGCCTCTCTGATTTACGTAAACCCAGGTTTAAACGCCATTATACTGCAGCTCTCAGCTTGTCTGACTTAATGGGCCATAACGAAACAGATTTTTAGCAATAAAGTCAGAATAGAGAAAAATAGATTTTTGCTATCAGTTTACCAGCCCCGGCTTCGCACGGGGAGCCTACCTATTCCATATAAGAATTTACTAATGAACCATTGAGAAGCAGTTACCAGTAAACCCAGCAATATATTCTAGTACGCGTATAATATATCATAGATACAAATGTACTTTGTCTTCACTTTTTAAAATTTCTACAATCGTATAAGCTTTTTCCTATCTGGAGTCTAAAGTTAACTTTTTAAAGTGAAAATAGCTACCTAAAGACGTGCTAAAAAACTAGAAAACCGTTTTAAATACAAAAAGAAGGCATTATAAATGTATCAGTGTGCTTACTTAGTATGAGATTTTACAACTCACCAACGAGTGACGAAATACAATAACGTTATCGTGACCTAAAGATCCTTGATTAAGGGCCTGTTTCACAACCGCTAATTAGACAAATTATATGACGAATAAGGCATTTTGAGTTTTGACAGATTCGGAATACAAAAACTATCATAATTTTTTTTCTTCAGATAAAGTTTATTTGGCGATCGTGAAACAGGCCCTTTGATTCAAAAATTCAGGGACATTGATTTTGATTTCCAAAGTAACCGCCTTGAGCGCTGGCTCGAGATAATAATATATGGACGAACTTGAGCTTTAAAGTTTTTTTAGCTAAGGTTTTTATTGTAATCCATTACAAGTTAGCCCCTGACTGCAATCTCAGATAAATGGTAAGTGGTGATGCAGATGCAGGCAGTTTTTATTAAATCCATGTGCCTTATCTCTTTCTTCACGGCATCGTATCGGTATGTCAAATCGCTTGGCGGCTCAGCTTTGCGGGTAGGGTGCTAATTATCCTCGGCCATAGTCTCTCACCAGACACTGGCCAAGGCTGGCCTAATTATTAATTAGCTCTAATTTATTTTAACACTGAAGTGTTTCAAGTCATTATTATCAACTGATACCTAGACGTTGGGATCCAAAGGTGCTCGAATAGCAACTGAAGTGTTCTTCGTGAACGACGCTCGAATTCTGTCAATGTTGTTGAGATATACTCGTAAATCTCATACTAAGTATACTGAAGCCAGGCCAAGGTAAGTCGGTCAAGCACACGTCGAGTGAGCACGAAATTTGAAGGAAAACTTTTTGGAACGTCGCGTCGCTGTAAGCAATTTTGTAGAGCCCTCCATTTAACAGCCTATCAGCAATTTACTTACTTACTTTTCCTTTTTTATTTGCAGATTTTTTTTAAACTGCCAAGAACGTCTGTATAAAAAGTTTGGCATACTTTACAGAAAATAAAATTATAAAAGTATGCAAAATATTTTATACGGAGTTGACGCTTTAAAAATTTTAAACCTCAATATTCAATTTATTTTCAAACGTTTCTCTTTTCATCCAATGTCGGGCAGATAAAAATTATCTATTCAAAAAATAGGATGAGAATTTGGGAAGGGTTCGAAAATAAATTAAATGTTGAGGTGATCAATAGGTAGTCGGGACCCATGCTTCCATTTAAAACTTTAATTTTATATTAATTTAATTTAAATTTCCATGAATGCATTTTAAAGAAAAGAAAAATGCATAAAAAGGGTTCATCGTGATGATGATGTTTTGGGGTATCTGCCGTAGTGCGTAGGGACTATTGCTTCATTGCTGGCTGGCTTTTCCTGCATATTTAATAGTAGGAGAATGGGCGGTGCATATCGCATGTGTCTATTTTAGCGAATTATAGCAAATTAAGATTTGGCTCCTTGCATATCCGCAAAATTAACGCCTGCTTCTATATAAAACTTCTTGGAACACAATTTTTGTTTAAATAACGCTTCTATGCTAATTTAGTTCAATAGGTAATAAAATATTAATCTTTAAAAAAACTTTTGGAAAGTCAAAAATGGAGAGATTTTATAATAAGGCTTCATTAAACCTTTTGTTGAGCTTAATTAATTGAGCGAAATTCAATCAAGAGTTCACCGATAGTAATGAACTTGAGCTGTCGGTATGAGGTCGTTACCCTTACAAAGCACCTTTGCCATGCTGCCCACGCCTACGCTAGCCACAACAATGATAAGGCCTGGAACAGGCTGACGACAGAAATATTTAAAATCCATACTTCCATTCCGGCCCACTACTGAGCACGAGTCTCTTGAAATGAAAAGGATTAGGCTATAGTCCACCACGCTCTGGCCAAGTGTGGATTGGCAGACTTCACACACCTTTCTCTCAGACACGCAGAACTCTCAGGTATGCCGGTTTCCTCACGATATTATCGAATCCACCAATTTCCAAATAAGCCTACCATGTCGTTTTGTCTGTATGTATATGCAATTTTGTCCGTATTTCCCCTAACATTTGATTTAACGTAACGTTAACCGAAAGTACCATTTTCTATTTTTACAATGAATTTATCTATTTAAAACTAGTTGTTGCTCGCGACTTTGTTCGCAACCCGCAGGAACTGTCGTTGCCCATGGATTTTCTAAAAAAGTTCTTCATACAACCTTTGTCATGACAATTACAAAGACAATGAAAAAAATATTATCCAATTTGGTGCAGTCGTTTAGAAATTATGTACATGTTCATTTCGCCGATTCATTTTTAACCCCCGACCCAAAAAGAGGGGTGTTATAAGTTTGACGTGTGTATCTGTGTAACTGTCTGTCATCGTAGCTCCTAAACTAGTGAACCGATTTTAATATAGTTTTTTTTTGTTTGAAAGGTGGCTTGATCGAGAGTGTTCTTAGCTATAGTTCAAGAAAATCAGTTCAGCCGTTTGAAAGTCATTAGCTCTTTTCTAGTATACTGTAACCTTCACTTGTCGGGGGTGTTATAAATTTTTAATTTAGATCTGTATTTATATCGATTTTTATGGTCAAAATTCAAAACCTTCTATTTAAATATCAAGTTAAGAGCAAAAAACCTCTGTAAATCTCCAATGCCAATAAAGGAGGATCTTGACTGATATATCGCAACCATTTAGCGTAAATGGGGGCAAACGGAACATATATCCAGAGATCCAATTTGATAAAGGCAATACGGAAAATCTAAAGGAAATATTTAAACCTAAACGGCGACCGTACGGTAGATAAAATTACCACTATCCTAAAGTAGAATCTGGCCTCCATATTCGTAAATATTTGCATCCGCAGCTGTATGTAACTATTTACCTATTGGATTTATTTGTAACCCACCCCGGCTTTGCACGAGCAGCATATTATGAGGAGTTCCTCTAGGTACCTATACATTGTTTTGATGAACTTAACATTTTACGTAGCGTATGCCACGGAAGCTCTCAGATGAGACGATTTTTTCCGACTATAGCTATCATCATACTGGTACCTTTTTCTTCTAGACAGTAGCTTCTTCAGCGTAGCCTTGTACTTTAATTTAAATAAAACTAGCCGATGCCCGCGACTTCGCCCGTGTGGATTTAGGTTTTTCGAAATCCCGTGGGAACTCTTTGATTTTCCGGGATATAAAGTAGCCTATGTGCTAATCCAGGATATTATCTATCTCCATTCTAAATTTCAGCCAAATCCATCCAGTAGTTTTTGTGTGAAGGAGTAACAAACATACACACACACACACACACAAACTTTCGCCTTTATAATATTAAGTGTGATGTAGTGATCCATAAATCTTTACGTAAATACATAAAGTGTGTCTGTTTGTTTTATGTTATGTAGGTACCCACTTTTTATCTCTTGACACCTTAACTATGTGGTATTCTGTTTTACTTGGTTAACCCAGGTAAAGCCAACCATAAAGAAAACCATATACGAGAAATGTGAGAACGATGTACTTAGACTTTTTTTTATCCTGGATAACAAAAAGTTCCTACAGGACTTGGTATTTATTAAACTTTTCGAAAAAAAGGAGATTTTTAGAGTATACAAAATTTAGACTGTATTTGTAAATTATAGTTTTAAAGATAAAAGATAAGTGCTTTCTTTTTACTTGTATAGCCTTCTTGTCCGTCCAACTGTAAAACAATAGGTCTTAATGTACTTCAAATACGTCCCATTTGGCTTAATTGAGGCCACAGGGAGGTAGGGTTGCCAAAAATGAATAAGGGAAAACTAGAGCGTGGTTTGGCGCGATTTCAGTTTCCTAAAAGAAGATGCATTAATTTAACACTAACCAAACTCAAGCTCAAAGCACTCAAAATAACAGTAACAAAGAGATTTACTTTTCTTTTTAATTAGTGCACAGTAATCTGTTAACATATATGAGTAAAATACATAAAAACTTTAAGAGGGTGTGTTATTATATAAATTAACTGGAGGATGCCCGCGGCTTCGCCCACCTGGATTTCGGTTTTTTAAATCCCGCAAGAACTCTTTGATTTTCCGAGATAAAAAGTAGCCTATGTCCTTCCCCGGGATGTAGCCCATGTCTGTACCAAATTTCATCAAAATCGGTTCAGCGGTTGGGCCGTGAAAACGTAGCAGACAGACAGACACACTTTCGCATTTATAATATTAGTAAGTATGGATAACTCTAGCACGCGACAGGTCGAGATGGCAATCGGGGTGGGTATGCCGCGCACACCTTGCCACACACAGCCCATACGCTAACCCGATGCATGATAATGCGGGTGACATGCGAGTATGCGGGCCTCATACCCGGATTTACCCCGTGTTCATTCGGCTGGGCTTACCTAGGTATTCTATTTGTTAATATCACATTCACTTTTGTTACATAAAAACATAAACAATTTGAGTTAGTAAGGTACAGCCCTAAAAAGGACCGAACTTTTTCTTAACAAAGTTCTTAGGCAGCCATTAAAAAAATTGCCTTTTTCCTCCTGTAATAAATAACGAGGCAACTTTAACGAATAGGCGAAGTTTTAATTAAGGTAATCGAGCATCGTTTTCGTTACTATAAACGACTTTCCTTTCCTGCCACTTTGGTGGAAATATTTGCCACT
The DNA here is from genome assembly GCF_905333055.1 of Maniola jurtina. Taxonomy (NCBI): domain Eukaryota; kingdom Metazoa; phylum Arthropoda; class Insecta; order Lepidoptera; family Nymphalidae; genus Maniola; species Maniola jurtina. Next base: position 12,275,091 of record NC_060033.1, read on the forward strand.
TTTGTTAGCCTTCAGCTAAGTTCAACTATTTATTTCCACTAGCTCAACTCTTAAGAGGGTTTAGGCGCAGTTGAACTAGTAGGAGTAAAAATTCCCACTAGTTCAACGGTTGAACAAATCAGTTGAACTAGTGGGAACGAGCGTATAAGAATAGAGAAGTAATTGTCGAAGTATCGAGTGTCGGGAGTGTGGCTGTAGTGTGATTAATAATTTTTTTTTTATTTATAGGTAACGGATATATCGAGGGCACAGAGCTGGACGGCTTCCTGAGAGAATTTGTGTCCAGTGCCAACTTTACCGACATTAGCCCAGATGTAAGTCATTTTATTATTAACTACATGATGCCCGTGACTTTAGCCGCATGGATTGAGGTTTTTAAAAATCCCGTTGAAACTCTTTGCTTTTCCGGGATAAAAAGTTGACTATGTCAATGTCCGAGACTCGTGCTACCTATGTACCAAATTTAATATAAATTGGTTAAACGGATGGTCCTTTAAGAATCCCGTGGAAACTCCTTGATTTTCCGGGATGAATAGCTGCCTATATTCTTCCCCGGGGTGTGAGCTAACCTGTACCTTTCATCAAAATCGGTAAAACTGTTGAGACGTGAAAAGCTAGCAGTCAGACAGACAAACAGACAGACAGACTTTCGCATTATTATAAATGCGAAAGAATTTTGTGTTTCTTTTATTTATTTAGATTATAATAGGGCTGGCATGTACATAGTTATAAAAGCCCTTAAATAAAATATAAAGGAGAAAAAAGTATGGATTGTAGTTATAGTAGTATGGATGGATTACTTTTTAAATTTTACATACTCTATTGTGAACGGCGGTGATAGCCTTGTGGTTAAGACGACGTCTGCTCACTGCTGGACATAGTTCTCTTGTGCTGCGTGTGGGACTTCCACACGCGGCACGCCACGGTCACAGTGAGGACCATAGTCTTGCGCCGCCTGAATTCAGCGGCTTCCTGCGACTCGTTTGATGTCATCTGTCGACATACTGACGGATCTGCCAATGCTGAGCTTTCTGGTGTTAAGTCACCATTCTAGCACCTTAGATCCCAACGTCCATCGATTTTTAGGGTTCGTTCCGTACCTCAAAAAGAAAAACGAAACCCTTATGGGATGTCTTTGTTGTCTGTCTGTCTGTTTGTCTGTCGTGTCTGTCAAGAAAACCTATAGGGCACTTCCCATCGACCTAAAATCATGAAATTTGGCAGGTATTAATAAATAGTTTTTGATTTATCGTGCATAATGTAGCGAAAAATACCCGAGTACAGAACCCTCGATGCGCGAGTCTGATGCTCATTACCACTTCAGCTTCGCAACCCATTGAACTTAGTCTTGGTTCTCCTAAGGATCTCAATACTTACTCGCTTCCAAATAGACCACACTGGAAATCGAATCCAGAGCGAGATGGACAGTCTGTCAGTGGCTTGCTTCGACAGAAATGTCGTCATTTATAAGCTTAACTCCATTTTCGTATGGCTTCGTGATTCTGTATCCCAGTATGGGTTGATTTTAAAGCGGATTTCATTGACGTTTATCTACTTAACTACCTTAATTAACTCATCCCCGAGATTTAGTTTGTTTTACTGACCAACATTTAGAGATTTCGAAAAACACCCATATATACATATACAGAAGTATGACTGAAAGCCAAAAAGTGAAATTGATAGTTTAAAATCGAAATAAAAATGGGTTATTAGATTTTAAAAAAACCTACTGGACAAAAGCTACTAAACTTAATTAAACTATGCCAGAGAGTATCTCAGCCGGGGACAAACAAAAGTAGAAACCGTCGATTGTTAAACATGTCCCCGCCTGCTACAGTTTGAACAATTCGCTTTGATTAAATCTTTTTTGGGTGCTATCAACCCAATAAAATATAACTCTAGTCTAGAATCTAAATCGATACCTAAAATAATAGTAAAAATATCTCACCTCACATACTAAATTCTTGAATCGTGCCATTATAATCGGTTCAATCTAAAGAGACGTAAGGTGGGTAATAAATAAAAATAAATATTTAATTAATATTAAGTAGCTTAATAAATAATTATTTATTAGTTCAAATACGACTCACAGTTGTGCAAAATTCGTTTAAATCACTTTGTAACTTCGAAATTACACATGCCTTAAATATACCGTAGTTCGTTTAGTATTATAATTAAATTAATTATTTTATTCTATTTCAACACATATTCCATTAACTCTGGTCATCCCCGTCGCACACATGTTACCTTCAAACGAGGCAAATTTAACTGGCAATAACTCTTTTCTTCGCTCTTCGTGTACCTTATGTACTTCTTGTAAATGTGCTAAATGTAAATCACGTAAATCATCATGAGAAGGATCATAGGAATAATCATCATGTAAATGTGTATAGTAATCATGTAAGTGATGTAAAAGGTGTGGCAATGGTGCTCGTTTCGTTCTTTCTCTTTTAGCATTAGTAAAATCATCAAATATGTCTTTGTTTAAACTATCTTTGTCCACACATGAGGCAAAAATAAGTGAGATCAAGAGTAGCACAGCGTAAAATAAATACATCTTCATGAGTATAAAAGTTATTACTGCGTTTTTTACTGAAATAAATCAATTCAGCAGATTTCTCGGTACTTGTGAGCGATTATAAAGCAATTCTTTTAACCGTTTTGTTATTGATGGCAAATTAGATCTTTTATCTTACTACAATCAAATTATCTTCGTATCCACAATCTTAATTCAAACCACAGTGATGATAATCACAGATTGGATAGTACGTACTACTCGTAGTATGCAACAAATAGTACACTCTAAACAACAGTAGATCTTATATATACTCGTACCTTCATATGTTTGTCCCACAAATACTTTTATAACCCAACAACAAGGCCAACAACAACCACTTGATTGATAGTTACAACTACTGTTTTCAAAATTTAGTCTATAATTACTTAAAATTTAAAAAACCCCCGACACAAAAACCTTTATAAGAAAACTAGAAAAGAGCTGATAATTTTCAAACGGCTGAACCGATTTTCTTCGATTATAGCTAAGAACACTTTTGATCAATCCACCTTTCAAAAAAAAAACTAAATTAAAATCGGTTCACTCGTTTAGGAGCTACGATGCCACGGACAGATACACAGACACACACGTCAAACTTATAACACCCTTCTTTTTAGGTCGGGGGTTAAAAAGGCCTGCTGATAGTCTATTTCAACACACAATATATCATTGATTCTAGTCAATACTGAAGCACATAATTGCTAGCACAAAAATTGGATCATTAGTATCATCTCAAGCCCAAATTATGTAGAACACAGTAGTAGCCATAGAAATACACTTATAATAGCCATCTTATAGCCGTATTTTTATCTGAATTTAATTAACATGTCATTCACTATCATGTTCACTCCGTGTCCTTAGTTCCGATTCTTATAGTTCCTTTTGATCCATCCTTGGTTTAAGATCTACTGCATCATTTGTGATAACTTTAACTTTTCCTGGCTTAAATTCATCACTCAGGAACCACATTTGTTATTATGTTATCTTTTAACATCTCAGATTCTTCTTTATATGATCTGTATTCACAGCCACCATTTGAATTGTCTTATAATCCTTGTCGGTTCATACAATACACAAAAATTATATCAAGTACAACGATATTTTTTAATCTCGTTTCGTCTAATGTTTTCGAGATCTGTTTTTCAAATACTTCTTTACGAGATTAATTTGTATTGGGCTTGTATTTAATCGAAGCAATTAAAAACTATTTTGATAAGCTGTTTTGCTATTAATTGCTCATTATATTTATGGTCGTGAAGATAACAATATTATGGTAAACAGTGTACTGTACTATTAACGGTCATTTATGCTTTCTCTATTCTGAGACACTAGAGTTTAAACCCTGGACAAAACTATCACAGCACGTGGAATATATAGGAAATAGTACTTTTAAAATAAAAATAGTATCTGACTTAGCTTATGTAGATGCTAAAAGTACCTAAACATTTTCAAAACTAGTAAGTACTATTTTCTCTAAAAGGAAGGGATTTATTCGTTTGCGGCACTCGTATGTATGATATTAGTTCATTCTAGCAGTTATTGCCAAATACTGAAGTTTATAAACAACGATATTGCGTTTTTGGCCATTTGAACGATATAGTGTTTTAGATATTGCTTCGCTTAGGACGTTTAGTGAGTCGCCTATAGCAATCTATTTTAATGTAGGTACAGATAGCGAACGAGTTGAAATGCAGTCGGGGCCTGAAGTGAAGGGCGGGAGCATCTCCCCCCGCCTCACCGCGTGTAGTGTTGTCACGGTAATATTGTGTTGTGCTGTCGCTATCGTACGTACGCTTACGTGTACGCGTTTATACTTGAGGTCTAGCCCCGTGTTATATGTTTGACGCGTGTTTTGTGTATCTGTCTGTGGCATCGTAGCGCCTAAACGAATGAACAGATTTTAATACTCTTAAAAAATTGGTTCAGCCGTTTAAAAGTTATCAGCTCTTATAAGCTCTTATATAGTTTTCTTGTTACTTTGTAACAGACCGTTAGGTTCATAATATTATGTCAACTGACAAATATCAAGCTGTCAAGCTTGCTGTCAAGATGGACGTTGCCTAGATACATAATTATTTACTCGTAGATACGCCGCAGGATGGATCATATCGCTATAACTTGAGTTGTCGATATCTCTAAGCTTGTGTTTAAAAAACCTATAAGAACATTTTTATTATATTTAAGAAGATTTCACTTCCACTTTCTTCATCGGGGGGATGGGAATCACTAGTACTCTGTGTCACTAGCAAGCATCAATGCGCGTTATTGTAAAAACGAATTTTCAATGAGTTACAGTTTACTTTTTCACAGTTTACAGTTTTCTTTTCACTGTTTTGGTTTTAAACATATGTGTAGGCTTAATTAATATTTCTGTAAGTATGAACAGCAAAAAATTAGCGACACTGTGTCCCGATTTCAATAAAGAAAACTACACCTAGATAGCCTAGATAGGTACAATTTCTATTACTTACCTTATTTCGATTTCTGTGGTGGGTAACTTAAACTACATTAGTACTGTACTTAAACTAACTTATAAATACTACCCACCGAGAGTATACCGGGTCGTAGGAAACAACTGTTACTATTTATCTTGCTTAGCGACCGTGTCTTTTTATTGCTGCTTTATTTTATTACGCTACTTAGTTGGCCGAGTGATTTAAAATCAGAAAATGTTTTTAGAGAAAAGCGGGCTTTAAATGTTATTGTAATAGAAAATTGTGATTCTATTGCTCACTTTTTATGAATACAATTTTCATCGTCAAGGTAAATTACACAATCGCATCTGCAGATTTCTCAAAATATTTTGGTCTTCTTTTGCTATTAATTTTCTATCGGACATTTCCAACCAACTACTAAAAGGCTAGTTTTATCCATCAAAAAGCGTTAAGGCTAAAGAAAAAATCGGTCAAGAGCGAGTAGGACTCACTCACGAAGGGTTAGCTGCACCATCGTACAATCTTATACCTACCTAACAATTTTATGTAGAACACTACAAGTTAGTGTGATTTAGTAAATTGATTTTTTATATCAACACATTTTTTTTTTTATGATGTGACCATTAATTTAGGGTTATTGGATTTTTTGTTTACTTGTGCTTGACCTACCTACCTGCCAAATTACACGATTCTAGGTCAACGGGAAGTACCCTATAGGTTTGTAGCGGTTGCCACATTCGCAAGAAGATGTCGCTTCTAAACTCAATCAATCAACAACGCTCGAAACACGAACCCCAGCCTGATAACTCACGACCTACGCCTAGATGGCAGCACGGGTAGCTTAATTGAAATACAAGGAGAAACACGCAACTTCCAATCGCATTGACAGAGCGTTTACCAAATTGCACTATATATAGGAGAGTCAACGTCTAACCGTCGGCCCAGCTGGCGCTACCGAGCACAACACCGCTCGGTTGGGAAATTTCCCTATTGCTACGGTCGAGCACACAGCCACGCTCCCGTACAGGTTTTTAGACAGACACGACAGACGGACAGACAGGATAGTGAGGTGATTGATTGGGGTATTCGGCTTCTTCCGGGATTTCGTGATATCCCTAGATAATCCGCAAAATCCGTGATTCCCTCTTTCCCCTGCGACATATGCATGGTGTTCGCTACGTCGTCGCTACGAAACGTAATAAATTGCTTTTAGTGCTCTTCTCGCTTGTTTTCGCAACGCACGATAAATTTCGTCGCGTTCGTCGTTAGTGCGACATTGTTTCCATTGTTGTGCACTACACTCGAATAAAACAAACGGTGCCCAGATAAAAAGCTTTGACTCTGACAAAGAAATAAAAACTTGTATACTTAGTCCAAAGCTTGCCTTTTGTTTCGGGTTCTTATTTCTATTAGGTCATAGTACAAAAATCCTTATTCTTTGATAAGGTGCTACTTAGAAGGTGTGAATAATACATATTCACACCTTGTAATAAAACAATAAAATGAATAACAAGGGTTTTAAAAAAAACTACACTAAATAGGTACTTATGGCCGGATTTTACAGTCAATTTTTACAAAACTTTCTACTTGACGCTACCACAATTCTATAACAGGTACTAATATATATTTATCCGCCTTTCCTTCAATCGGCAGTACAGGAAACCTACTTAGGTATAAGCTGCGGATGCTTTAAGGAAGATTTTTCAGTAGTTTTTGTTCTATTTCCTTGAAAGCAAAACACCTACCTACTCTTATTTTATAATTTCATTACAAAATATTCATCATTTCAAACCATCGCCACCGGAACGGGTATCCTCTCAGAATAAGATGGGTTTAGGTCATACTCTACCACGCTGGCCAAGTGCGGATTGCCGGACTTGACACTTTTGAGAATATAATATATGAAGAACCTCTCAGACATGCAGGTTTCCTCACGATATTCTCCTTCACCGGTAAAGCAAGTGATATTTAACAAGTTTTATTCCAGCTACGTAACACTAGTTATTGTCATGCGCTGAATGAAAGCGGCGGCTTCAGCTGGATTTTATATAAAATGTTTACCCAGCCATAGGAAGGGGTCGTAAATTGGTAATAATTGCAACATTCACTGAGAATTGGCAAGTTCGTGCTGGCAACATGCCAGGGGTTTCAGAGCGATTACATTACCTTTATATTCGTATATAGCCTAGATTAACTATCACTAAAACCAGTAAGTACCTATTCGTACAGTGCGTGTTATCAGTGACGACATACGAATCCGAGATATGGTTGCTATACTATACATATATGTATAGGGCTCAAGTCAAGAAAGCTCAGATTCATTCAACGGGTGATGGAGAAAACTATGCTCGGAGTTTCTATTTTAAGAGAGTAACTGCCGGCTAGCAAGTGTTACATTTTTTTTCATCTATAGATTAGCGCTTGGCTGCGCCAGACCTGCTAGCAAGTGATGATGCAGCCTAGATGCGGAGCGCGCTTGCCTAGAAGTTGCCTACATTTTAAAATAGGCTTTTCACATGATTTTTCAGATTCTATAGATGAAATAACCCACCTCTAATAGTCACCCTCAAACTCCATCATCGATTAAAAAGACGCTCGACACCTACGTACCTATACAGGGTGGTCAAAAAGTCGTGGATCAAACGCAATAGGGAGATAGAGGAGGTCATTTCCAGCAAAAAAAAATTTTATAGCATGGCCATATTTAAATTGCCCTAAAAGTTATGAATATTTTTGGGTTTTTTAACAAAATACCAAATTCTCTTACAATTACTCTAATTAAAAAAAAATGTGATAAAAAACAATAAAACAAACGATGTTGTGTCATTACTAGATAATGTATCAGTACTACAAACCTTCTATTGAGGCTCTGGCTGCCAAATTAGAAGAGCAATTAATTTTTTTCCAAAACTTTTAAAGCGTTACCAAAAATTAAGTGTCACTTTAAAAGCGCACTGTGAAAAAAAAATGTACTACGGAAAAATGACCCTGTATTAGAAAAACTTGCTGATTTAATGCCAATTCAAATGAGGTATAATACATTACTCTTTGTTTCGTAATTCTGGCATTATAATCGTTTTTTCATGTCAAGGTGCAAATTTCAGTAGATTAGTTTAATTCAAAATAATTTTGAAGATTATCGTGCTGCTAGTTAAACTGCTAGTTTTTGTACGTTGGAATGCTAGAAACATCACTGTGCTTGTCACACTTAAAATTTGTGAAAATAACAGAAACTCTTCACTACCACCACGGGCCAGAACTACCCAGAACGCCCGTCTTGCAAGTAGGAAACAAAAGGATAAAGAAACTATCCTTATTTCAACAATGCAAATAGGAAGGATAATTAGTTTGAAAGAGAGGCATAGTTTCTTTATCCTTTTGTTTCCTAGAAAAGATGAACAACTTACAAGACGGGCGTTCTGGGTAGTTCTGGCACGTGGTGGTAGTGAAGAGTTTGTGTTATTTTCACAAATTGTAAGTGTGACAAGCACAGTGATGTTTCTAGCATTCCAACGTACAAAAAACTAGCAGTTTAACTAGCAGCATGATAATCTTCAAAATTATTTTGAATTAAACTAATCTACTGAAATTTGCACTTTGACATAAAAAAACGATTATAATACCAGAATTACGAAACAAAGAGTAATGTATTATACCTCATTTGAATTGGCATTAAATCAGCAAGTTTTTCTAATACAGGGTCATTTTTCCGTAGTACATTTTTTTTTCACAGTGCGCTTTTAAAGTGACACTTAATTTTTGGTAACGCTTTAAAAGTTTTGGAAAAAAATTAATTGCTCTTCTAATTTGGCAGCCAGAGCCTCAATAGAAGGTTTTTAGTGCTGATACATTATCTAGTAATGACACAACATCGTTTGTTTTATTGTTTCTTATCACATTTTTTTTTAATTAGTGTAATTGTAAGAGAATTTGGTATTTTGTTAAAAAACCCAAAAATATTCATAACTTTTAGGGTAATTTAAATATGGCCATACTGTAGAATTTTTTTTGCTGGAAATGACCTCCTCTATCTCCCTATTGCGTTTGATCCACGACTTTTTGACCACCCGTATATAGATATAATAAGACTGACGATATTTGCTCCACAGTTTCATTGTTCTCTTGCCAAAACAGGAGTCAAGTTAGTAATACCGTTTTCCAGCGGATAGCCGAAGCCAAAGCCTTTTTATTACATAAGCCAGTAATACCCGCGGCTATGCCCGCATAATCTATTCTGAATACAAAAATAAAAGGCTCGAATATTTATGATATTTTGTGATAAACCCGAAAAGGCCGCAAATATTTTGTGAAACGACTTTATAAGCTAACAAAAAACATGTACATGTTTTTGTATGTGTGAAAAAGGGTGAGTCACTATAAAGTAGGAATAAAATAGGTATAATGTAGGTATATGTAATTTTTGCTGTTTATTAAAATATTATACAAGAAGTTTTATGCTCGAAGTTATTACTTAAAAAAAATAGGTTAAAAAATATCTAGTAGGACTTATTTTTTTATGAATTACACGCTAAAATTAGTGTTTTCTTACATTCATATTAATAATTATAATAAATTTATAGTTGAAAAGTTTATGCATTTCAATTATAATTTTATTTCTTGTACAAATAACATTTTATTCAGGTAAAATTTTAACGGGCTTTCGCCCGAACTCTAACCACCTATCATGCAACTGGATTTTATTAAATTACTAGCTGACGCCCACGACTTCGTCCGCGTGGATTTAGGTTTTTCGAAATCCCGTGGGAACTCTTTGGTTTTCCGGGATAAAAAGTAGCCTATGTGCTATTCCAGGATATTATCTGTCTGCATTCCGAATTTCAGTCAAATCCGTCCAGTAGTTTTTGCGTGAAGGAGTAACAAACATACACACACACACACACATACAAACTTTCGCCTTTATAATGTTATATATAGTGTGATATTAGTAACGCTTACTATATTAAACTACTATTATAAATTGCTTATTATCGTCCCCATACATCAATAACGAAATAAAACCCGTATCCCTTAGCGGACTGCACCCTTACAGTGACGCTGCTGTACCCCACCCCGCCGGCGAGCACCCACGCCGACGCGTACTGGGTGTAACCCACTTCTGTGGCGGTTACTGCTGATATCCTGGTAGTGTAGTTGCCTCGGTACGTGTAGTCTTGATACTGGATCGTGTTCGGCCTTGCTGGTTGGTAGAGGTAGTGCCTGGAACATAGATATGTAGGTATTTTATAAAACTAGCTGACCCTCGGGTGGAATGTCTGGAGAAATTTTCTTAGACTTTGTTCGCCTAGATTTAGGCTTTCAGCTTCTATACGAATGTTTAAGATTTTTCCTGTGGGAGAAAAAAGCTCCATTTAAAATCGCAAGTCTTTAAACACCGAGGTTTAATTGATAAGTCAGTCAGTCCAATTATCGTTTTATATATTTAGATACTTAGTACTTACGAGTTCTACTGCGTGGATCAGGTTTTCAAAAATTTCTTGGGAACACTTTGATAATATTTCGGGATAAGAATAGCTTATGTCCAATTCTAGGATACAAGCTATCTCTGTACCAAATAGATCATGCCTGCAACGTAATCCATGTAGATTTAGAATTTTACAAATCTCGTGGGAACTCTTTGATTTTCCGGGACAAAAGTCAGCCTATGTCCATCTGCCGGGATACAAGTAAATCTCTCTGTTCCAAAATGTCAAAATCGGTCAAAGGTAGCAGATAGACAGACAGACACTATATATAGATATTAGTACTCATGGATTTATTTTCTATTTGTGAAGGTTTTGAAGTTATCGAATGGTGGATGGATAGCTCCAACACTGAAGCATATTATATCACAACTAGCCGATGCCCGCGACTTCGCCCGCGTGGATTTAGGTTTTTCAAAATCCCGTGGGAACTCTTTGATTTTCCGGGATAAAAAGTAGCCTATGTGCTAATCCAGGATATTATCTATCTTCATTCCAAATTTCAGCCAAATCCGTCTAGTAGTTTTTGCGTGAAGGAGTAACAAACACACACACACACACACACACACACACACACACACACACACACACACACACACATACAAACTTTCGCCTTTATAATATTAGTGTGATTTTAAGGATTATTTTTAAGTTTTTCATACCTCGTCAGCAACCTGTCCCCGGGATATACGTAGCCTTGGCTCAGGTTTGATCTGCCGATGCCTTGCACCACGGCCCCGCTGGCGAGTGAGGCCACGGTTGTCACGATCAAAAGGGCGATTGTGAACTTCATCTAACAAGTGTAAATTAAAAATTTATAACAACCCCGACGATCCAAAGTATTTGAGTTTTCCAAAACATCATTTTCAAATAAATAATTATGTATTTAGGCAACGTCCATCTTGACAGCTTGACATTTGTCAATTGACATAATATTATGAACCTAACGGTTATCTAACCTTCTTTTCTACAAGAAAACTAGAAAAGAGCTGATAACTCTTAAACGGCTGAACCAATTTTTTTAGATTATAGCTAAGAACACTCTCGATCAAGCCACCTTTCAAACAAAAAAAAGTAAATTAAAATCGGTTCATTCGTTTAGGCACTACGATGCCACAGACAGATACACAGATACACAGATACACACGTCAAACTTATAACACCCCTCTTTTTGGGTCGGGGGTTAAAAATATGATAAGTGTCCGTTAAATACATAGCATTCATATCATCTTTGATTTTTTTTTAATTTCCGTGCTGCTTATGGCAACTTCTTTATAATATTCTATAAATATTATTATTCTAGCTTTAAACCCTACGGTACTATGTACCATAATACCGCTTATTTTTATTTTAAATTTAGATTAATTTAGATGTAGAATTCATTACATATATTGTAGCTATATAGAGAGGCATATTATTCGCCAAGCGAATAATCTCTAAAAGAAAAAATTCAATGTTATGGATCACTAGGTTCAAACACTACAACATTTTCTTTACAAGAGGCCCACTAATAAAAAAGTTAAGGTGTAAAAGCATTTTTTTAATACATTTTCCGTTCCTGAAAATCGGTTTAGTTTCATCCTACTTCATGAATATATCAAACTACTTGATTAATAGTAGCCTGACCTAATTAGGTATCACTTTCCACCTAATTACACATGAAAATCACTCACCTTCAAGGTTTATACACTTCAGACAGTCAGCCTCAACTAACGATGTACGATAAAATATAAGGATAATATTTATACAGTGCTCTCAGCCTGATAACACGTATCTCTTATCACTGAATCATTTGTATAGCCATACGCATCATACAAGTAGAGTACGAAAACAGGACATTCTTAATTTCTAGTTCTTCAGAAAATTAAAATGAAGCCCTTTCATATTTATTTTTAGGGTTCCGTACCTCAAAAGGAATAACGGAACTCTTATAGGATCACTTTGTTGTCCGTCTGTCTGTCCGTCCGTCCGTCCGTCGTGTCTGTCAAGAAAACCTATAGGGTACTTACCTAGTTCCCGTTGACCTAGAATCATGAATGTTGGTAGGTAGGTACTAGGTAGGTCTTATTAGCACAAGTAAAGGAATAAATCTGAAAACGGTGAATTTGTGGTTCAATTTTCAAAGTAAGATAACTATATAACAAGTGGGGTATCATATGAAAGGGCTTTACCTGTACATCCTAAAACAGATTTTTATTTATTTTTACGCATAATAGTTTTTGATTTATCGTGCAAAATGTCGGAAAAATTATCCTAGTACGGAACTCTCTGTGCGCGAGTCTGACTCGCACTTGGCCGGATTTTTATTTTAACTATGATAGCCCACTTGATTTAGTGCCTCCACATTACAATTTTGACTCATCCATTTCGGCCCCTACCGGAATGCGCAGAGTTGGGGGACCCCTCAGTAGATAGACATATGACATCAATCAAATGAGTCGCTGGACCATGGCGTATGGAAGTCCCTACTAGACTCTAGAGCCCTATGTCCAGCAGTGGACGCCTATCGATTGATAATGATAATGCAGTTGATTTCGGCCCCTTTTGCAATTGAAATGATAAATTAAAAAAAAAAACTTTTATTTGCAAATAACTATCCAAGTCGATAGCTTTAGTACTTAGTTAGGTACCATACTGAATGAAACAAGTAGCCTGTGTGTTGTAGCAGATGTTCTCCATAAAGTTATCTTTTTTACGATTTTCGCACGGAATCCAAAAAATTATATGTACCTATTACGATACGGATCCAATGAGAAATTTCTAGTCACTTATCGCATCTTATCTATCAATACATATAACATGAGCAATGATTTCATCCAAGGATGATGTAATGCTTTCACAAAAATGTTGTGCAAAAATAATTTATAAAGAAAATCAGCATATTATCTATCTGTACTGTAAAGACCCTACTTAGCATAAATAACAGTACCTAATGCGTTTATGGTCTAGGTTATATGAAATCATAAAAAAATACCTAGCTATAGATATTTCACATGAGAATTATAAAGGCAGGTACTGGCCTTATTACTATTACTACAGGTACTAGTTATTCCCGTTAGGTAGGTTTTTGCAATGATGCAGGTAATTTGCATCTTAAAAGTAAGATGCTTGTCACGACATGGAAATAGTACCTACCCTAGGTTTTGTTTGGACAAATAATATATCATACAAATACCTTCTATGATGTAAATAGACTCATAATTGTTTGAATTATTACTTAAAAAATCGGTCAAGTGCGAATTGGACTCTCGCACACCGGTTCCGTACCATCGTACAAGATATACCGCTTTGCTTGTGATATAACCAAATAAATTCAGCGGTTTTCAGATTTTTCCCTTTATTTGTGCCATAAAGACTTTCATGATACTGCGTCAACGGAAAGTACGCTATATAGGTTCTTTCCTTTGACGGGTCTTAACAGTCAGACAGACGAAGTGAATACCCTATAAGGATTTCTTTTCTCTCTGTAGATATGGAACCCTAAAACATGAATAGGTGAGGAATATATCTACATTACGGATTGAAGCACTAATTTGTATCACTTGCCCGCAACAACAAAGCCATATATCTGATAATATGCCAGCCCATATCCCAACAACCCCTGGCCATTTGCCAGCGACGTTAGAAGGTTAACTCTGTTTTATTGGAAATATTGCATAACACTCAGCTTGCCCGTGAAAACGGTTACGCCGATTTATGTATATGGTATACAACAATGACGGGTTTGACAAAAGAGCCTCGATAGCTCAACGGTTGAGGAGCCGACTACATTCCGAAAGGTCGGCAGTTCAAACTCCACCCGTTGTACTATTGTCGTACCCACTCCTGGCACAAGCTTTACGCTTAATTGGAGGAGAAAGGTAGTCATGATTAGCATTGCTAAAAAAAACTACTTAAATTTATCCAACCACTTAAAATAACCAAAACATCAAATTTTCAGCACGAGCAAATGAGCAGGGTCATCTGATCCTAGGTGATTAGAACGGGTTGCCTGGAAGAGAGCACTGTAATGATAAGACCGTCCTTTGTTTTTAAGTCTATCCTGAATTCTTCTGAATCTTTCTGAATTCTTAGTCATAGCTCATAGTAATTATATTAAGCAATAAAGAGAATATTTTGTTTTATAAAAATTATGTTGTTGTAAATATCTTGAGAGACTACTGTAAGAATATTTCATCACATTTTTCTTGAAGGGAATCGCGTGGTTTTAATTTATAAATTGCGCGTGTTGCGCTATTACAAAAAAATCCTCCAATATCTGCCGCTTTAGCCTATATCAAGATTCTTGACATGATAGCTACTATGAAAATAAGCAAAAACAGATTTAAAAGATTAGATTATATAAATCACGCAAATTGTAACAAAATTAAAAAGTATATTACAGTAGTATATACATATCGCAGAATATATAAGACTTTAGTTTCAGTAGCCACAGAAGGAAAGGCTTATATCTGATGATAGTCAGGCCATATTCCCGGTAGCACTTGGCCGTCTGCCAGCGCAAGGTTACTCAATTTGGCTGGAAGTTATTGCATAATATACGACCGTTGAAAGTTACTTTAAAAAGTTTTTAACTACATTTAATGTGAACGGATGAACTCACGTGCATACGACAAACGTGCTCCAATTTTAACGAGGTATATCTTCATCTTTTTTTTTAGGGTTCCGTACCCGAAGCACAGAGTAAGGTCTCATGTGCCTGAAAGCCAACGGGACCCTAATACGAAGCCTCCGCCGCGGTCAGTCTGTCCGTCCGTTTGTGTCTGTCATCGGGCTGTATCTCATGAACCGGAATAGGTTGAAAGTTGAAATTTTCACAGAGTGTGTATTTCTATTGCAACTGTGTCAACAAATAAAAATAAAAATATGGCCGCTATGAAAATTAAAATTGAAAAAAAAAGTGTTATTTCTTGTTGTACGATATAATTTGAAAAGTCCACCCGCACCATTGTTACCGAACGACCCTTTGAATAGAACGCAATTTCAAACTTCGAACTGTCGCCTTCGTAGCAGTTCAGAAAACAAAGTTTAAATTTTTATGAACGGTTAATTCATGCTGCTCACACTTTATGATGCTTTTTACTATTTTTAGAATTCCGTAGGTATCTCCAGATAAACAACGTTAGGGTTAATTCGCACGAGCGTTAAAAAAGCGTTGCGTTAAAACCCGGCGTTGCGCTAATCACACACTGTTCATTCCCAACGCGCAAAGTGCGCGTTAAAAAAGCGTTGACGTGTGAACAGATACTTGGGAATGCATTTGTTCTATTTGAACGCTTTTTAACGGACGTTAAAAAAGCTCTCGTGCGAATGAGGCCTTATAGGACTACTTCTCACTTCGTTATGTAAGGAAAGGCTCTGTCTTACAACACTTAAATGGAAAACTCTGAAAACCATCCTAATTTGTGGTTACATCACAAAAAAATTAAAACGTGTTATTTCTTCGTGTGTGAATCCAACTCGCACTTGGCCGTTTTTATGTTAAAAGATTTTCACACCTAACTTATTTCTGTACAATTATTCACGATCGCGTGGAACGTTGATAGAATTACTGAATAGAAATAGTCTTTTTTTTAATTCAAATAAACTTCAACAAGTGCTTTTGAATCGTCAAAAGAATCTACCACTGATTCGGATTGCTATTCCTACCGAGAAGAACCAGCAAGAAATTCGGTTATTGCTGTTTTCGACCCATGTTAATCATGATTAATATGCCCTTTCCCCTCCAACTAAGCGTAAAGCTTGTGCTAGGAGTGGAACCGCCGACCTTTATAGAATAGAATAGAATATATTTTTATTTAAGTAAACCTTCACAAGAGCTTTTGAATCATCAAAATAATTTACCACTTACGGATTTCAGTCAGTTCGGGATTGAGGTTTAAAATAAATTCGCTGTAACACCGAAATGTCCATTTCGGTGTTACAGCGAAATTACAAAGCCATTGAGACTGATCTAAATTTAGGTAACTTTGGGTCTCAAAAGCGGTTGTTGCCTTATTTATGGGCTAACCGCATTGCCCTAACGTTGGATCGCTCCTCTAAATGGAAATTCACGTTACATTCGCAGCCATAAATGTGAATCGTAAATGCACGCTGGCGCGCGGCCAGCTGAACAAAACGTTGACAAATCTGATTATGTAATAATTATATAGCTACTTATATCAGGTTGACTTGGACGATATGATGGATGGCTTAGTTCACAATTATTGCACTACTACCAGTGACGGATTAAGACTACTTGATGCCCTAAGCAATCCATGCCTGTGGGCCCCCCTATCCGTATGTCAACTAGAATCGGTCTAATAAACCTTTACCGCCTAAAAACATTAGTTTTTTGTAAAATAAGATGATGAGATGTAACGTACTTTAGAAGTGGAGTAGGTGCGACAACAATAAAAACCAAAGCATTATAATTTATTTATTCATTGAAATGCGCCTTGAAGGTCCGACTAGAAACTTTTTTTAGTGTGGTTTTTGGTGACGTGAGAGTATGAGACGTGATGCCCTAAGGACGGATTTTTTTGTGCTTCTTCTGGTGCCCCCTCAGACGTGATGCCCTAGGCAATTGCTTAGTTTGATTAAGGGTTAATCCGTCACTGACTACTACACAATAGTCGTTTTACAGGAGAGCGACAGTTTAAAGTTCAGATACCTAAGACTAAAGTTGATTTCAAACTACAGAATATATTATAATATATAAATATCGCTCACTCTACTTTTACACTACTATTACTTGTCACTGTTCACACTGTTAGATGTAATAATATTACATCTAAGTGTGAACAGTGACATTTAAAAGTAGGATGAGCGATATTTATATACTATATTATATTTCCGTAGTTTGAAAGCAACTTAACACAAAAATAGTTGATTTTCATTCTTCAGACACCTGTGGCAACATAATGAATAGAATAGTATATACTATTTTTATTCAACTTAACTTTTACAAGTGCTTTTGAATCGTCAAAATAATTTACCACTGGTTCGGAATGGAGAATTCTCAGGCACGCAGATTTACTTACAATGTTTTTCTTCACCGTTAAAGCCTATGATTATTTTATTGCTTAAGACATACATAACTCTGAAATGTTAGAGATGCGTCCCCAGAATCGACACCCTAGACCCCCCGCGAATAGGAGATCGGCTCTTCCAAAGTATGGATATTATATTGGATATTCATAAAAATATCTTTATTTACGCAAATTTTCCCGTATTTTGTACGCGAACATGTTAGGAATTTTCCAATTTCCATGAAAAATCGTGAGAGGCGGGATGGCGTGGGAAGATGCGACGCGGATGAGATTGATATTACATGCGCACGTACCTACGAATAGGTATCACGTAAATAACACACGCTGTGTTACAGGCGTGACAGTAACGATTTATTGAGGACTAGACGCCTACTATATTGACACTGATTTCATTCACTTGTCAGGGTTCCGCACCCGAAGAATGCCAATGGAACTCTTTACCAACTCCGTCCGTCTGTCTGTCTCTCAGCGGGCTGTACTTATCTCATGAACAGTATTTAATAGAGCGTTGAAATATTCAGAGTGTGTATTTCTACTGCCGCTAGAACATTTAACAACAAATAATTAAAAAAATCAAAATGGCCGCCATGTAAAATACAATAAAAAGTACATGCATTGTGGTACGCTGATACGGAACTCTTGGTGTGTGAGTCCAACTCGCACTTGGCCCGTTTTATTGATAAAAAGATTGAACGAACTCGTGATGAAATAGCTCCATCATGAGACCACATTCATGGCATCATATCATTGCAAAACTTACATTATGAGTTGCAAACAGCTTTTTAAATTATTCAGTTGCAAGATTTGACCACATACTAACACGTCAAGTTAAATAAAAGCTTGTAGGTAAAAAAATTGGGTCCCCATCCGTTAAAAAATAGATAGTAATGACATAGATATTTGTGTGAAACTTCGAGTCAGGATGATTCTTCTCCAATTTTCATGAGCGTCGCTCTAAGCAGGCTTATGAGGCAAGCCGGAGGGGCGTGAGTGCGGTCTTTGTTTTCGCGGCTGACAAATTACGCTGTTGATTGCTGCTGAATCACCCTATTTTACTTTACGTAAATCTTCACGATACACAAAGCATCGCGATCCTTCCCCTCGAGAGGGAAAACTACAGACATAACGTTCCCCATTTTCCATTAGAGCCTCAATAGCTCAACGGTTAAGGAGCGGACTGAATACCGAGAGGTCGCCGGTTCAAACCCCACCCGTTGCTCTATTGTCGTACCTACTCCTAGCATAGGCTTTACGCTTAATTGGAGGTAGACTACAGGCCCATGTTTAAAAATGGGTGGGTCATATGAACCACCAGGTGACGTATACAGGACGATATAAGAGCATAAAATAATAAGTTTCAGCACTATGCCGTCACTTGTAAGCTGTCCAACAGAGTGCTGGTGAGAATTGAAAAGTGCAGGTAGAGTGAGTACATTTTGGTCATATATTTTTGTACGGCATTTTTACCATCGATAGATCCATGAAAAATAATAAGAAAGCGCGCAGTGCCGTAAAAAAATGGTGCGCCACAAAGTCAGTAAATGTTTTGATTTTCTGACAATTTCCGGGGTAAATTTGGTCATTTAATTCTGTACGGCACTAGTTTCATACTGTTTCAATACAGCCTCTAATCCATTATTCCGCAACGCCGTACAAAAATCATGCGACAAGGGGAAAAAATTGAGGGTAGCAACCCCCTCTCTTTCCGTGGTCCGGGGGGTGATTTGACAAAGTACGGCTTTGGTTCCAAAACATTATCTAGCACTCAAAAGTACTATTAAAAATAATGCCGTAAAAAAATTAGTGTTCATTTGAATGTGTATCAATAATTATCTTAATTTCATAGTATACTTAATTTTTAAAGCTGTAAAATCATTTGACTCTGTACGGCAACTTTTTTTTTAACATGATAGTGTAAAATACTATTGTTATATAGTATTGCCGTTCAAAAGAAACTGTTCTAAAAAAAATTATAGATAAATACAAAAACTGAAATTTTTCAAATTATTGCAAAAGTTTAAATATTCATAGATTAATAAAATATAGCAATTTTCTACGCTTTTCCCTTGTTTTAAATAGTATTAAGATAAATAAATTAGGAAAAAATTATGCCGTACATTTTAATGCAGACCATATCTTTAGGCTGATGAAAATGACGCTACCATTTTAAGGGTGTAGTACTTTATGGCCATCTGATACTGTACGGCATTAACATATTTTTGAAGAGAACAATTGATAATATGATAAAATCACTATGCCGTCTAACTGAAGTGAACGGGTGTGTATATAATATCCACATCCCCTACAAACCTTTGGACCAACGAAAATGTACGGCATGTAAAAAAATATTATCTATGCATAAAACACTTTCAAAATAAATTAATTTTATGTTGTTTCAAATCACCCCCCGGACCACGGAAAGAGAGGGGGTTGCTACCCTCAATTTTTTCCCCTTGTCGCATGATTTTTGTACGGCGTTGCGGAATAATGGATTAGAGGCTGTATTGAAACAGTATGAAACTAGTGCCGTACAGAATTAAATGACCAAATTTACCCCGGAAATCGTCAGAAAATCAAAACATTTACTGACTTTGTGGCGCACCATTTTTTTACGGCACTGCGCGCTTTCTTATTATTTTTCATGGATCTATCGATGGTAAAAATGCCGTACAAAAATATATGACCAAAATGTACTCACTCTACCTGCACTTTTCAATTCTCACCAGCACTCTGTTGGACAGCTTACAAGTGACGGCATAGTGCTGAAACTTATTATTTTATGCTCTTATATCGTCCTGTATACGTCACCTGGTGGTTCATATGACCCACCCATTTTTAAACATGGGCCTGTAGTCTAAGGGGAAAGGGGAATATTGATCATGAATAGCATGACAATATTCTTTTTATAAATAAAAATAAAAAAATGTACTCGACCACAGAGCTCTAGATACCCAACATAGCTCTATGGTTTTATGTTCGTAGAACAAAAGTGATAGACGAGTATGTTGGTCACTTTTGTTCTACTTCAAATCTTCTCAAAGGATTAGAAATTAGAAATTATTAAATAGGTTGTCATATCATATCTGTCACAGAACCGACGGCGCATGGGGCAGACGTATTCTGAAATGGAGACCGCATATCGGTAAGGTGTAGGATGACCTCCAATCCACTGGACCGATGGATGACGAAGGTGGAGGACTGTGTTTAGCTGCGCTCTTTCGTAAAGATCTTTGTCCAGTAGTGTAGGCATAGACTTTGTTGGAATGAATGGAATTTAATAGAGTCGAATAGCGTCCAAAAATATAATGGCGGTGTCATCATGGATCTAGTGAGTTAATTCCTAATTGTAAACGACGAGACCAGCAAGATACTTATATCTATTCCTTGGACTAATGTTTGGTTTGGAATCTGGTGTATACAGTCTCTAATCACCGTATTTTGTATTTGTTTGTTAACAGTAGCTTCTATTCTTTACAGGCGGTATCCGATGAAATGCTGGTTGAACTGAAGGCCTGCTTCATGGAGGCCTATGATGATAACCAGGATGGCAAAATTGACATACGAGAGGTAGAGTACAGAAAACTCCATTGTTACTTAGTATAGAGAATTTTGTAAGGCATACACTCATCTATGAAATGGCTGCAGGTAGCCAAGAAATATTCATCTAAAATGCTTTTAGTTAACGTTTGGGGAATAGTAGTAATAGAAAAAACTATTTTCTCAAATTTCAAACATTATGGAGCCATTTTCGCCGTAAAAATTTTGTGCATTTGTAAACCATAGTCAAAGACCATGGTTTACTTATTCCTAGTTTTATTTATTTGTACTTAGGTACTATCTGTTTGTTAAAGCCATTATAATCGTATAAAATTAAACACAGACCCTCGTTGGGCGCCAGTTAAAGTTACTTTAGCTCTAAAATTAAATGTTACTTCTAGATGTTTTACGAGTGTGTAATCGTTTTACTATTTAATGGTACAATAATTAATAGTTTTATTTAGAAAACAAACTAATTAATTCTGTTACAGCTGGCTCAACTTTTGCCGATGGAGGAAAATTTTCTTCTTTTATTTAGGTTCGACAATCCATTGGAATCCAGTGTCGAGTTTATGAAAGTAAGTCTTCCATGGTCCTCCTGATTTTTTTTTAAGAGTACCTTCTTCTTTGTCAGCCTTTTGTATCGATGTGAAAATAGATTGTTCCTCACGGAGCAATAGCTCTCTAACAAAACAAATTGGTTTAATTTAAAAATCTTTATAAATAAGATGTGATGACAGTGTGTAGTGTAAATTAGTATTTTACTTTTTTTGTTTTGTTGCATTAGCATTATTCTTCTGTCTGCTTTAGAACATTGTTCCTACCCTCTTTACTCTAACCACTCTAATAATCAAAATGTAGGTTTTTCCGCTTGAACTTTACTTTGTTATTGCATTAATAAAATTTAACAGCATTTGAAATCCCTGTTGAGTGTTGATGTGCCATATAACTGATATCTTTGCTGATAATAAGTAGTTCAGATCTAACAGAAAGCAACAGGTGAACTTTAGATCAATACTTACATTTTATGTTTCAAATGAGAGAGACCGTAAACAATAAATGCCGTCTCACTCTTTTTATTTCCGCCCAATATAATTCTGTATGAAGAAGGTTGTAACAGGAACATTCCCTTTGCCTTCAATAATGTAGGGTTTTTGAGTTTTATAATTTTTATCCGTTTTGAACGACCATAACGATTTAAAGTACAAATATCTGCTATTAATAACTAATATAATTTGTTGCTTTCTTTTCCCCATTCCGTCTAATGCTTTTGTGATGTACCTAACTACCTACCAGTACCTACTTAGTTATTTTTGTCCAAGACTTCGTTCGTCGTCGTCTTTCAAAAATCTCGTAGGAATTAAAAACCCGTTGTTTTCTTGCTAAGCTTTCACATTTACAAAAATTAAAACTTAAACTCGTCGAGCCAGTTTCCTTGTCCAACCTAAACCTAGATCAACCTACGGGAGAAAAACCCTTACCTATGAAGGAGCAAAATTATACAACAGATTAAATGATTTTATTTAATTAAATGTACATAATGGTGAAATGAAAAATAAATAATAATGACTAAGTTTGTTTATAATTTAATTATTTTAAATTAAGCTCTCATGAAGTGCATGCACTTCACGATGTCTTTTATGAGAATAAATGTCTTTTCAAATCTCAACGTAGCTATCTCTTAGCTAAACTTCCTCACGATCGGTTCAGACAATGAGCCATAAAAAGAAGAGATACAGATCAGAAAAAATACGCAGAAAAAAATCTCGAAATATATACCTATCTACCATAAAAAAGATTTTCAATAAGTTTTTCCAAGTGATGGATATCAACAGGTTGTTAACAGATCAATACGTTTTGTGTTATAGATTTGGAGAGAGTACGATACAGACGGCAGTGGGTATATTGAGGCTGATGAATTGAAGGTGAGGCTTTGATACATATATTTTAATTTAACCGACAAAGTATTCCTAAAAAATGGTGGTTTTTTTTCGCCCACATTAATTATAGCTAACGCAATAAACTGTGGAACCAACTTCCTTTGGCGGTGTTTCCACTAGATTACAACATAGGGTTATTCAACACCAAATTCCTGAAAGGCTGGCAACGCATTGGCAGATCCCCTGGTGCTGCAAATCTTCATGGGCGGCGGTAACCACTTAACCTCAGGTGACCCGTCTGCTCGTTTGCTCGCTATTTTTATTTCAAAAAATAAAAAAAAGCTATTTGCAGCTTTTACCCACGACGTGATCTGCGTGGAGTTAGATTTTCTGAAGAACCCGTGGGTATTTCTATAAATCATTTCTTATAATATAAAAACTTTAAGCGCTACTAATTTTGACTGTTCATATAGCACGATTTTTTTGCGGAGTAGCTGTTCCATGCATTTAACTCAATGGTCTCTATCATCTTTTTCAGAATTTCCTCCGCGATTTACTCAAAGAAGCAAAGAAGATTAATGACGTCTCCGAAGACAAACTAATCGAATACACCGACACCATGGTAAAAATACTCACTTTATTTTTTACCCGACTGCGGCAAAGCCAAAAGGAACACTTTCTTATGATTTTAGCAGTCTATGTATGTATGTATGTATGTGCATATGTATGTATGTTTGTATCCAGATTCTGTGTGTTCCACCGCGCCTAAACTACTGACCGATTTTGATGAATGACCTAACGGATGTTATATCAAAAAGAGTAGGGATCTCCAATATTTTTTTTTGGTATTGTATTGTTCATAAATATATATGTAGTACAACATTAAAATATACCAAGCAACAGAAAAACAATTTTACTAAAATTAAGGTTTCAGGGTTTATTAAGACGATCGTAATAGTTCGTTTTAGTTGTTGACTTCTCTGTACCTTAAATAAAAATGAGTCATGAGTTCAGTCAATCGGCTCGGTTCAATGCATTTTCACTTAATTCTCCCTTGCTATCAAATGAGAACGAAGTCAAGCGATAATTTGTCACCAAATAATAAAAAATGCTCATAAAATTACAACACGAATGATATTTTTTTTATGTGAAGGTAATAAAAGCGGTAATGGTGCGTATAATTTTAATAAAATCTCATTTTTATGTGCAGCTACAAGTGTTCGACTCGAACAAAGATGGTCGACTTCAACTTTCAGAGATGGCAAAGTGAGTACTCATGCCTGTTTTTAGGTTTCTTTATGCCAAAATGGTAAAATCCATTATGGTGCGACTTTCTCCGTCCGTCTGTCTGTCCATCCGTCCGTCTGTTCGTGTGTCACAGTTGATTATTTCAGTAACTAACCAACAGTAAAGCTATCGACATGAAGTTTGGAACACATAGTTGTATAAAATAGTGGTCCAACATCATTGGAATAAAAAAATCGAAAATTATTTTTTATTTTGTATAAAAAAGGGGAGGAAATCGGGGGTTTGAAATTTCAAAGTAAGATAATTAGGTCCCCACTCACCGTATCTCTGAAGGTAACAAATCGGAAAATCTGAAATAATTACGGTCAATACAGGTTTATGTATATTTTACAGGAAAATTAAAACCGACGCTCTACGGAAACCTCGTTGATTCGCACTTGGCCGGTTTTTATTTTATTTTATTTAAACTCAACTTTAGTCCAAATTAACAAATTTTATAATAATTAATGCGAAAGTGTGTTTATCTGTCTACTAGCTTTTCACGGTCTATCTGTTTAACCCAGGGTCGGCTGAGTCAATGGCAATAATGTACCTGAATGCAATCAATACCCTAGCCCTAGACTACCTGAGGATATATTTTTTTTCAAAATTATTAACGTACCAGAAGTGAAACTCAATAAAGATAAAAAGAAAAAAATAAGAATGAACATTTACAACACTCATTGCTCGATCAAGGCTTGATACTCAATAAATTAAGTAACTGTAATGTAACAAATTGATATAAACTTTAATTTTAATTTGATATAACTTTTATTTTTAATTTTCTATTCAAATTTATATAACTTTTATAATTACTTTAATTATTTTAATTTTTCATTATTTTAATTTTAAATTTTAATATTACTTTTAATTTACGTAATTTAATTTAATTTGTATAAAATTATGGACACAATTTATTATTGTCTGAAATAAAATATTTTTATTTTATTTATTTATAACAATATGTCCGCACACACCGACCGTTCGAGCCAAAAAAGCCTCGAACCCTCGCAGGCCATTCCAAAGATTTGTCCCAAATTCGCAGATTGCTGCCAGTGAAGGAGAATTTCCTCTGCCGACAGGTGTTCAAGGTGAGTGACAATTCATTTCCCGCCAAAATTGCGACTACATTGTTTCACGCGCGCCATCTCATCGAATCGACGTTTTGCTGACCGCGGGCCAAGCAAACATTGCTCGTTTACTTTACTGAAATGTTATGGCAATAATTTTATTTACAGTTTTTGTTAATTTTATGGAAAAATATTATAAAACTCCAGATATGCAATGCTCATACAATTAATTGTATTTGTTTAATTATAAAAAGCGAAGACAAATACGTACCGAACGCTTACGTTACACAAAACGCAAAGCAACAAAGGCTAAATTTATTTAGACTACTAGAGGATTCCCGCGACTTCGTCCGCGTGGATGTAAGTTTTGAAGATCCCGTGGGAACTGTTTGGTTTTCCGGGATTAAAAGTTGTCTATGTCAATAACATGGACGCAAGCCACCTCGGTACCAAATTTCGTACAAATCGGTTGAGCGGATGGGTCTTTAGGAATCCCGTGGGAACTCTTTGATTTTCCGGGATAAAAAGTAGCCTATGTCCGTCCCCGGGATATAAGCTAACTGTGTACCAAATTTCGTCAGAATCGGTTAAACTGTTGGGCCGTGAAAAGGTAGCAGACAGACAGACACAGTTTCGCATTTATAATATTAAGTAGGTATAGTATGGATTTTATTGAAGCGGGGTTTACCAACACTTCTTTTGTCACCTTCGAGTATGCTTCAAACATCGATTTTGGAAGCACCAGGTTTTGTTTATTCTGAGGCTTCAAAAAATGGCAGCCCGTTTATTTTCTCTCTTCTTCTGGGTAAAAGAGCAATGTTTTAACACAAATGTACCTACCTATATATTCAATTCTTTTAAATAGGTACCGATAAATAGAATTTAATTTAGTCATCTCATAGCTTTTTTAATGCAACATTCACATTTTTTAAAAGCTCGTCAGAATGTGATTCTCAATTTCATTTATTATTACAAAGCTTTGGTTTTGTTGCATGCAATTTCTATTTAAGAGCTAAAATTATTTTGATGCTATCTATCATTTGATTTTTTATTTCTGCGAAAGAGCTATAAATATTTTGGCCAAATATCTATTTTGATAAAACTATTTATTAGACTCGGACTACACGGCCCGGTTTCACTCCGGTCTGTTTCAGTGTGGTTTAACAGTGACGCTTTCGCCAGCGCGGTTGGTAAGCGTCGCGGGCCACGAGCTTTGCGTCTCTTGGATCGTTACATAGTCGCGCGGATGGCCCGCGCTGACGGCTATTCGGCCACCGCGCTTACCACCCGCGCGGACGGTAAGCGTCACTGTAAAACCAGCCTTAATGGCAACTTTTGCTACAATTTTTTCTATTAAAACCTTTGCTGTTTGATCATATTATGTCGGCTGAGAGTTAACATATTTATTACGTTTCGGGTACATGAAATCAAAACCGAAATGAAATCGATCGCCGTTATGCCGAGCCCTGTACAGTGAAAAACAAAACATGTATATTACGATCAAAATTCAAATTATAGTCACCGTATTTTTTGCACAGAGTGTGGTTACTTTGCTCGTTTGCACTGTGTTTTTACGCTAGATTAATGTTTTAATTATTTAATATTTAGTCACAAAGATTAAAATTAAAATATAAAATATACATTTATCTATTCCGTTGCTTTAATTATACACTGCACATCAAACTCACATACATACTTACTCCATTAGATAAGATTATTGATGATAATAATATACTATTAGATTGTTATAAGAATTGAAGTGATCTTAAGATAAAGATTGATATTTTCAGATTTATCTTAAAACTACTTCTACGTGCATATTCTGATACTTATCTGTAAATAATAATCAGGATTAACTAGGTACTAATGTTTTCAACATTTCAACATTTGTTGAAAAACTGTGTAAGTACTAAGCATAATAAGTAATAACAAAAAGTATCTTAATAATAATCCATTACAAGTGATTAGCTGTAGTCTGTTGAGCAATTCCTCCTCCATCTCAGAAAATGTTAAATTAAAAAATAATCTTTATCCAATAAAAAGAGAATAAACACGTGCAATGCGTGGACATCGATGAAACATAATCAATACATACAAATTATATACACACGGAACGAATTGATAATCTACCTTTTTAAAGTCAATTAAAACTATAATTGGATATTAAAAAAGTGTGGCATGAGTGTTACTGTTGATTTGCCTGTCTCTCTATCCTAACACTGCTGCTTGTCTGCACCGCACTCTTAGGAGGGCATTGAGGTGAGTCCTCGGTAGTTATTAGACTAACAACGATGTCGATGCAAATTATAATGAATTTTAAAACTTAGAGAAAGATCGGAATTCAGGTACAAAAATAACAATTTGTTATTTAAAGAAATAAGGTTTTACGTAAGGTGATTAAAATCTTTTGAAAATACGGCATCCTTGCTAGGCTAATAATATATAAAAACTAACTTAAATATCAATCAATTTACTTAGTGTAATATTTTTTAATAAAATGTGTATGTAGAATTAGAGGTTTTATATTTTTATGAGTTATTTGTCCGTAGTGTTACTCGTACTACAAACAATAAATATTTATGTACAAATTATTCATTAAAGTTTTTTTATACTAGGTCCTGCTTAGTTTCTTCTTGTTTTGTAAATGATGTAAGATACCTTTTAGGAGAGGAAAAGGACAATTTCGCCGTTGTATTACACGCCTACTTTTAAAAGCCTTTGTTTTCCTCCCCAGTTGACAGACGAAACGCATCATTAGTACTCACAACTAAAATCACTGCAATCTCTCTAAATCCAGTTTGCAGTGAAGGCGCATGTAAATGTCGTCACGTATTACTTCGATATTTTATCTATTTTGCCATTTGTTTAAAAACGATTCTTTTATAAATATATCTTGAATATAATAATTAAACATGGGGTCCCACCATCAAATAAAGCGCCTTGATTTTTTTCACTTCTTTAGTAAATATTTCATAACGTTCCTAATTTTACAGGGTGCAACAAAATTAACGAAAGATGATATTGAGCGGGTATTTTCTCTATATGACAGAGTAAGTTAATATAAGAAATTTCTATAAAACCATTCATTTTTGAAAATAGTAAATTACATGCCTTTTTATTTTCACAGGATAACAATGGCTCTATAGAGAATGAAGAACTACGCGGTTTTCTAAAAGATCTTTTAGAACTAGTGAAAAAAGTAAGCATATTTAAACAGCTTAAACCAACGCCAAATTAATGCCGTAGATTATTTAATTATAATAATTTAGCTTGACGTGCGATATTAAATAATAAAAACTAAGTATATATATTAAGTTTAAGTATTGAATTCTTAAAAATTATTTGCTAGCCACACGTTACAAGTTTACATCAATAGACATGAATACGAATTCAATTCTAATA
Source organism: Maniola jurtina (assembly GCF_905333055.1). NCBI lineage: Eukaryota > Metazoa > Arthropoda > Insecta > Lepidoptera > Nymphalidae > Maniola > Maniola jurtina. Next base: position 12,303,770 of record NC_060033.1, read on the forward strand.
CAATGTTATGTTTAACCTTGTCTAGGTTAAATTTTGCATCTAAGAAAAATAAATTTTAATAAAAGAGGAATATAGTGTACAAAAAAAAACAAGTGAAAGAGACTAGATTTGCCTCTGGCAGTGGTACAAGGCTACCCAATGTAAAACATTTTTCACCATATCAATTCTTCTACTCTGTTCCTTTCAGGATTACGATGCGCAAGATCTCCTTGAATTTGAAGAAACTATTCTCCAAGGCGTAGAATACAGTAGCGAAGGGAAGATCAGCAGAAAACAGCTAACGATGATCCTTTTAGCGCTCGCCAAACACAATCAGGAAGAAGAAGTGTCAACACCATAAAAGCCGCAGAACGTGACTGTCACTCCGTCCCAGTAGCATGAGATAAAATTCTTTAACTTGGCTTACTCCACGGGCTCCGGTTTCACTCCGGTTACAGTTATGTCTTGAGTTCAAGCAAAAGTGGGCGTGGCTTATCAAACCGGGCCGGAATGGAGCCGGATCGTGTAGTTAAAGCTTTATCCAGTATTATTTCGCAAGATGATAAGAAATCTTTCACTTCTCAATACATAACATTATAAAATAGTTACCAAAATATATAAAATAAAGAAATACGACCTTTAGACGACATAGACGATATATTTTTTTAATTAAATGCTGAGTTGTTAATTATTATTATTGTGGAATTTCTATGGTGTTGTTTTATGTAGTTTCATGTATAATCTATATGTCAATATATTATACATTTTGTATAAAATCTATGTTAGTTACAATAATAATTATCGCAGCGCTAAAACAATTTGCAGTGGCGTGCATACCGTTCATTTAATTTAAATTATTAGACTTACACATAATATTTTCCCAGTTTAAATCTAAGAATAACATAATTAACTACCTATTCTAATTTATTTGTAGTTATACAAAATAAAATCGCTATCCTACATTTTTTTAAAGTACCTAAGTAACTATATATTTTTTTTAATACATATAAGTATTTATTTATCGATTTTATCGTTAGTACTCAGTTTTGCAATGCACGCCATTGCAATCCTTAAGTTGCAAACAAATTAAACTACACTGTGACACAGTCGTGAAGTATCGTGCTACGGTCTACGACAGAGTAGGACACAACTCACACTCCGTCGTAGTCTACACTCTGTCGTAGCGCTCGCGTAGCACTGAAGGTTCGCTGGCGTTTGAGGCGAGATGGTCTCGTCAGAGTGCGTTACGTGCGACACACCAAGTCACGGTTATTTGTTTGTACCTTTATGGCTGCTATCAAAGATGTTCTTTATACTTACGTTCATTCTCAATGTTCAATCTACCTGTAATCTATAGATAAGTTACTTAGCAACGTTGTTATTTTCCAAAAATTGTATGGTCTTTTGTCAAATAATAATGTTGCTAAGGAACTTATCTACTGATTACAGATAGATTGAATACTGAAAACAGACGTTAATCTATTTGGGTGTTATAAATAGGTATAACTTAAGTGAGTGTGGTTTAATCATATAAATAAAATAATTTTGACGATACTTCACATTCATTAAATGAAGTTGAACTATCGTGGTATGAATCTACTGGAATTAATTTATAAATTAATGAAAAAAAGTGGGTATTTCATTCTTGGTAAGAACGAATCTACTGCTTAATCAAGTTGTCTGAATGGTTTGTTCGTAATTTTTAATTTCGTTTAGAAATAACTACAGTCCAAGAATCATCATAAAACGCCAAAACAAATGCCAAATAAATAATAGTTTAAGTGTTTACTTACGAGTTTCTAATAGCTGCAGAAGTTTTATACATAAATTCTATTTTCGTATATTGTAGATATCATTATTAATTACCTACTAGGTACCTAGTTGACTTACAACAATTATTGCTAAAACTGATTTTGCTAAAACACGCTTAATATCCACGACTCTTGAGTACAAAAGGACAAACTAAGGGTGCGCAATGCGCATCCACTGAAGTGGAGTGGAGCGGAGACTTGTGACGAGTCATTGAGAAATGACGTGATAAAAACGTCACGTCAAGTTATGTAACAATAACCTTATAGAGTCAACTGAACATGTCTCCGCTACGCTTCAATTTAGTGGAAACGCATCATTTTTAAGGTAATCGTTGCTCCACGAGAATTGAGATGAACCGCAAAATGATGCGGTCCACCCCTCCTTCGAGTTTTATTCATGAGTCTTCATTGAATGTCGCAATAGTCTGCGGACTTCCTTAAAGACAATGTGCTGGGTAGTGGAGTGCATAGGGTTCGAAACTAGGGTAGGCATTAGTTAGCTTACCTATTTAGAGGCTGTCATGATGAAAAATGACCATTGCGATATTTCAACTTGGGTAAACAGTGCTTTTATGCCTCTATGTACTGAACGCCACTGCTGCTGGGGTAGCTAACCGTAAAAAAAATCCGGATTATTCATGTTCTAGACAACCAAGGTTCACGACAAAAAAGCCGTCCCGCCTTCATTTTAAGAAACTCGGAATTTTCCCAAATTCACTTGAAACGTTACAATAGGTGAAAGTTAAGTTAGGTAAGTACGAACAGCGAGAAAGCTGAGATTGCACTTGCTAGTCTAAGCGACTATGGACGGTTGCAAAGTGCAAACCCAATTATTTGTTTCTTTTTATTTGTACCAGAATAAAGATGAAAAGAAAGAAAAAGTGGACAGGGTAGTACTTTGTCGATGTATGTTGTCTATATGTAATATTTTTTCAATATCCCTAAAAGTTGTTAAGCGTGTCTACTAATTCATTCAATATTTCACTTATATCTTCTCTCTCTCTCGTCTGGCTTTACAAAGATTAGCCAATGTCAAGTTTGTAGTTATTTGTAACAAGTTAGTTAAACTATACAAGTATGGACCCCGTCTGTGCCGGCGCTCGCCGACATACGCACGTTTGCAGTCAGTTTTAACAAAAAAACACTCCAAAAAGGCAGAGCACGCCCGCCAGCCAACACCAACACAGACGAAGTCCCACTTATATCTTATATTTTTAAGAAATAATGACAACAAATCGACACTTAATTTAATCTGTACACACGTATAGAACCTAATAAATTATACCTAGGTATAATTTATTTCAATACGCCCGCAAAAGTTAGTTTATCTATCTTATTATCTAAATAATAATATTTTAATAGTCTTTAAGCAAAATTATGCCATGAGTACCTATTACAGTTTGAACATGTTGCATCAATTTTTTTTATGAAAAACTCATATATTCTTATTTATATGTATTTAACAAAGCGTTATCTAGGTACGAGTTAAGTTTTATAATCACTGCAAGAGCTGAGGTGAACTTAATTATTTGTTCTAGTAAATGTAAATGCGTTCAGGTAAAATATAATTAATTATTTTTCCCCCTTATTTTAGTACACCCCTTCCGCTTTCTTTTAAAGAATCCTCTGCGCTAAAGATAGCCGCACATCCATTATCTTTTTGTACAGCGTACATTTTTGTGATGAACAGTAAATTATGTATGTCGTACTTTTTTTTACTTTAATTACATTTTTAATTGGAATATAAATTATTACGAGTGAGTAAAATAAGGTAAATATAGATGTTGTGATGATTGTTATAGGGAATAACTAATTAGGAAAAGGAAATGCACAAAACGCCAAGTTATTCATATATTTGTATATTAAGTATATCAAAGAAATGTTAATTATGGTTAAAACAAAAATATATTATTAGATATATTTATGAAATTGTTGAATGAAATTTTTTTCTGAGCTACAAAATAACTAAAAAAATTATTTACTGAACGATTCCAAATGTTTCTTTATTTGCTGAACCATTAAATTAGATTTTACCTCGTTGATAAAAGCATTCAAGCTTGTACCTGCTTTACCTACTTAATATCATAATGGATGTTCTTACTAGTATCTAAATAGATGTCCTTAATATGGATGTATTACATTTTATATTTCTGATTCTTATTACTAAGAGACGACATAAGACTTAACTAAATAAAAAAAAGAGTAATGCAATCTTTTTATGAAGTCTTTTTCATACAAATTCTGTTAAAATCACCTGGGCTATTAGTAAACTTGCAATTTCCCTAATTCCTTCAAAAGTAACTTTAAGTGTGTTTAGGCTACTTGAATGTACTAGAAAAACTAAATGGGTACCAATGTTTTAAGATAGTTATAAGAATTTAAAATAAGCTAAATTATTTTTTACGTTTCGCATAAAGCAATTATTTAATAATTCAACATAGTTAGTGACATCCTGACTAAAAAGCTATTTTCAGTTATTATCAACGTTTAGTTAATTCCTGAAAATTATTTGGTCAATATGGTTCCGCTTCAGTTATCTGGATGACAACTTTAAATTATAATAACTTTGTTACGAACTGAATAATATCAGTAATTGTTACTAATTATTGAATTTTCAATATCAAAGAATTTGCTTTAAGTGAAACTAACATGGTGGTCCCACAGTCTCAAAGCCTGGCACTACATGTTAATTATTATCAACAATAATATATGAGGATGTTTGCTATAAAATGTTTATATGTATTTATATACGTGCATTTTGATTTCACCTTCTACATTCTCCCTATATTCATATCATTTCATATACAGGCTGTAATTGAACGCTAGCAAAAAATAATCCAATGAGTACCAATAATAAATAATTATCATTTGCCTTATACTTAATTTTAAAATTTAAATAGTTTTAGTGATTTAATATTTTTCAAACCCGCAATGTATAGCGTGCAAAACTTGGGTCGATACCGCATCTACGATGTGACACTTATTGACGCAAAGTTCGTTAGCTTCTAGCGTCAGTCATACCCTACATAGTGGAGCGGGAATTATTTTTAACCGACTTCCAAAAAAGGAGGAGGTTCTCAACTCGTCGGAATCTTTTTTTTTTTTGAAAATTTATTCTTCCTTGTGCTAATGTTATCATTTCTTAAGCTAATTTTCAACTTTTTACAGAGTTTTGCTGAGAATGTGTAGAAGCCTTAGAGATAATTTGCAGGCCAAAAATTTCTGTGATTTTTTTGGAAAAACATAGAATTTTTGGCAAAGTAACCAAATAGAAATTTTGACTCTGGTACAGTTTCGGAGTCCTATCTGGAGAACCTATAAAGATAATTTTTATTTTAGTACTCACAATTATTAATTGAGATATATATGCCACTTAGAAACTAAATAAAAAGTTGGCAATAAGTTTAACTTTTTTTTTAATTAATATTTAAAGAAACAAATACGTATTTTTCTGAAAACGATCGATAACTCAAAAACTGACCCTTTTTGCCCATAGGTGTTTAGAGGTCATTTGATAGCATTTCACCACCTCTACAACCTCAAAGAGAAGGTATTTTTTACTGGACTTCATGTATAAATATCAAACATATGTATTAAAAAATATTAAAAATTATTTACCCGCTTCAAAACGTTTCTGATTTGAAATAATATACATACAAAAAACAAAACTTTGAAAAAAAAAACATCAAAATCGGAGCTGTTTCCTGAGGACTTCATAAGATCTGTTTTACGGCTTCATTGACTCCACTAAAGGAGAAATAAGATAACACAAACTAAAAAGTAGTCAAAATGTAGTTTTCGTTAATCGGAAATTGGATTGTTATACAGATACATGTAGTTATATATTATGATGCTTTATTATTAATCCATTTATAAGTGTTATAATATTAACACGTATAAATGGATTTTAGTAACCTCCATGATTTTAGTATTTGTGAATTTTAAAAATGGCGCCGTTTTCTATTTCGCGCCCAAATAATTTATACGTCTACCTATTTTTAGTAGGTACAGTATAGGTTGACGCAGGAAACCGTCAGGAAACGTTCAACAACCGATTTGAATTTTCAATGACTCAATTGAACCATAAATTAGACTATAGTCAGTGAAAGTACTCTGTGGTGTTTGCCGATGCTTGCTCTGATATGTTGTTTGCCGCAAGCGTCTGGCGGCACCATAGCGCGTCCACCTCTATGCTCAAGTTTCTATAATCTCCATAGTCATTGGTGATTGGTGGCCTGGCCATAGTCTGTCTATGCATAGTCTGCGGTCGGTGCTCTATGAAAATTTTCTTTTTCGCTGTCATAGTAAAATTTATAGACCGCGTTGTGTAAAATTAGTGAATTACAATTTATAAAACAATAAAAATAAAAATATGGGTGTAGACGTCGAGACTCTAACTGCAGGCGATGGTAATTGAATTTTTCTTATTTATAACAACTTAGATCGATTTCTAAAAAGTTAACCTTTTTGCCAGCTTCATTATGAGATCGATTGAATTATATGCATAATTAGTTATAAATTAGATTTTATTATAACTAATACAGAATAAACTATCTTAGAATGACAATGTCATAGTGGTAAGGTGATGTAGTTTGAAATGCAAATCGATGGGGTAGTGAAAATTCCGACCTGGCAATGGGATGACGCCGTATCAACGCTTTATTATATTTGCTACTGAATCGTGGTTTTATTGTTTGATAATAATTATCGTAAGAAATCAATGGACTATTTTCATGAAAAAGTTTCCTTAATTTATCGATTTTTGTCACGAAATAGCCTGAATCCCTGCTGCAATGGTCTTGTGAGAGGTATTGGGGTTCGATTCCCAGTAGAGGCAATTTGGAAATTCAAAATTCCTAAATTAGCTCTAGTCTAATCTGGCTTTGGAGTTCTTATGGTAAAAGGTATATGTATAAATGTAGACCACCAAATCAAACTGGAGTTTTTTTTTACCTAGGTTCCACATACCCTAAGAAAGGGCAAACTGTAGTCGTCCATTACACAGGCACATTAACAAATGGCAAGAAGTTTGATTCCTCACGCGACCGTGGCAAGCCTTTCAAGTTCAAGATTGGCAAAGGCGAAGTTATCAAGGGTTGGGATGAAGGTGTGGCTCAGGTAAGGCTGAGGATTAAAATCTTATTAAATTATATATTCCAAGGTCCCTAGGTGCTAGAATGGTGGCCACCATAATGTGCCGCGTTGGCAGACCTGTCCATTAAGTGGACAGACAACATCAAACACAGTCCCAGTCAAACATCAGTCCCAGGGAGCCACTGAATTGAGGTGCTGCAAGATTATAATGTGCGGAAGTCCCTACAAGAGACCCATGTCTATGAGCATGGACATCTATCAGTTGACAATGATGATGATTCAAAATTAGACAAAATTCAATAGCTCAACAGTTAAAGGAGCAGACTGAATCAATAGGTGGGCAGTTCCAACCCAACCTTTTGCTCTATTATTGCACCTCCTCTTAGCCCAAGCATTACGCTTAGTTGGAGGGGAAAGGGAAATATTAAAAATGAAACCATAGACAATGGATAAACTAAATTGACAGGGTTTTTCTGCAGGGAGCATTATGAAAGGGGTAGCAACTAGCAATATGTTTAGATCTGCTGTTTAACATACTATTTTTAGCAGCTTATTAATGCCAATTTAGACCTGTGAATTAAATTAATTTAAAGATTGTTTACAACGAAATTAGCACCATTCCATTTTATTTTAAAGACACCATTCCATTTTATTTTAAAGATTTTAATACTTACAAATTTAAATTACAGATGTCCGTCGGTGAACGCGCCAAGCTAACCTGCTCCCCCGACTACGCGTACGGTCAGCAGGGCCACCCTGGAGTCATCCCTCCTAACTCCACCCTCATCTTTGATGTGGAACTCATCCGTCTTGAATAAATTCATTTAAGCTAGGGATCTCTGAGCTACTATTTATGTATTAATGACAAACTCATTGAAGTTTTATCAGTTGACCATACACTATCAAGTTTACTGTCAAGTTGCCATGATGTGATGTGCACGTGATAGTCATACACCGTCAAGTTTAACGGCGCTGCTTCAAGCTTGACAGTAAACTCGGTTGTTTATGACCACTGTGACGGTTTATCATCAATTTAATAACTAAGTCATAGAACAGTTCATTTTAACTAGTTTGTCTTTGACAATACAGTGTTTTCAGTTGTTGTATACTTGATGTATAACTATTGTAACATTGTCAAAATGCGCTGTGAACTAACTATATAAGCCAAAAAAAGTCCTCAATGCTGCTTATTAATCACTTCTAGTCTTAAACCTGGTATCCGTCTAAGCGAAAATGGATAGGTTTGGGTTAGAAAACCAATCAGATTATGGAAAAATGATGTGAAAAAATTATCACGTCATCTATCGATAAAATTAATTTGCTTATCACATGTCCTCCCATACCCACTTTGTTGGATATCAAGGCAATGAACAAATTAATGCAAAAATGAACGCAAAATGACGCAGAGTTTAGTTCACTTTAAAATTGATTCGTCGCGTTGTTATGACTAGCGCAATTTGCCTTATGTTAAGTATAAAATAGCTCCGTTTTATTGAAAAGAATGTCAATTATTTTAAGCAATACATGCATAACTAGCCTTAATGCATGTATGACTTTCAAAAGTTTAGAGATCCCTATTTTATAAAATACTTATGTCACATTTTAGATATAGTTTCATTAAACTACTAATAAATCACCTGTTAACGCCTATCACAGATGATCATGCGGCCTGATACAGACTGGCTGCTATCCACAACTATTGTGGTTAACGGCTGAAATTAATAATAATAATCAATCCTATATGTAATCTGTCGATAGATTACTTTGCATGCTGTTATTTGTCGAAAATTGTATGGCCCTTTTTGACAATTAAACTCTTTACGTATCGGAAGTTTACGGATAGATTGATTATATTAATTTCGATCGTAATTCTGTTGAACTCTAAACTTAATCGACAGGCTTAAATCAAATGCTATCCTTTTTCGCACTGAGCATTATGAATAGGAGAGTAATCGATTTAGGACCTATCGTTTTAGTTTGATTATGAGATTATACACCAGAATTAGCCACAATTGTCAGATAAAAATCTGTATGAGATCAAAAGTTGTAATCTGTGATAGGCTTAGACCTAAGTCTCTTATCTAGTGTTCAGTCATAATTCTTAAAGTTAATTTACTTAAGCTAAGGGACTTCTTGCAATGAACTTGTGTGTAATTTTTGATGCATTTTTTTACAATATTTTTGACACATTTCTGTTTTACATTCCGCAAGCATTTCAATGTTAATTGAGCCCATATTTTTTACTGTTTTCTACTTGAACTGAAACTTCTCGATCGAAATACCTAACTGCATATTTTTAAAGTTAACCTTACTTGTAATCTGTACCGCCGGTATACCACCTGGTAGATACATAATTATTGAAAGGCTTTATTGTAAAACTTAAGAATAAACGTCATCTAACACACTTGTGTTTTTTATTAATAAGGTACTCTATGTACCTACCTCCTGAGAATTAAAGCTGCCTAGAATTGCCTACACCATCTCTATGATCGAGAGAAATCGCGATATTCTCGCCGCGCCACCAAATTCGACTATAAGCCAATCTACACAGGGCGATACTAGGTCGGACCGTTGCGATTATCGCCCATGGAGATGGCGCCTAAGGTGCCTGTCCACTGGAGGGGACCTAGGATACAACCTTTTTGCAGAATACTAGTGCTCAGGTTTTATTTTAAAACCTGCAGCATTAATGCTGAGCCGGGGCCTTTTCATCTTGTGCCATTTGGGTGTAAAAAGTTTTTAGTTATTATTAAGTAATTATTAATAACTACTACCTACTATCAAGATGAATAAATTAATTTTCTTTCTTCTTTTCTTTTTACGGTGAAATGTTTGTAGGGCTGGGTAGCGGACGCGGAGCGACGGAATGAGACTTGATATCACACTAGGACTATTTTTTCTCCGTTATGTCAGTGCTACTCACGGGAGCGTAGCTTAATAGGAACAACCCAACCAAGCAAAGCGGTGACGAGGCACAGCGGATCTATGACCGCTTTCTCTCTGTTCCACTCACTTCACTTCAGTGAACAGACACCCTAAGGATTGACAGACAAACGAAGTGGAAGTTTCCTTGATAACAACGTAAATCATAGATTTCGTTGAAAATGGTATACGTATAAGTTTTGACGATATCCCTGACGCTGTGGTCTTATTAGTGGGAGGTACCGGGTTCGATTCCCGGCAGTGTATGGAATTTTAGTTTCTAAATCACCGGTTTGGTCTGGAGAGAAGCTTCGGCCGTGGCTAGTTACCACCCTACCGGCAAAGCCGTACCGCCAAGCGATTTAGCGTTCCTGTATGACGCCGTGTAGAAAACAAAGGGGTATGGGTTTAGTAAAAACTGTCATACCCCTTCCAGGTTAGCCCTTTCCATCTTAGATAGCATCATCACTTACCACCAGGAAAGATTGCAGTAAAGGGCTAACTTGTATCTGAATAAAAAATAAAAAAGTAAATAAGGCTACTTTCATGTTTACACGTACACTGTGCAATGTTTAAACGTACTATGCAAATGTTTAAATGTACTGGGCAAATGCTTAAACGTGCTATGGAAATGTTTAAACGTACTGGGCAACTGTTTACCCGTACTATGCAAATGTTAAACGTACTGTGCAATGTTTAAACGTATTATGCAAATGTTAAACACACTGTGCAAATATTAAACGTACTGTGCAAATGGTTTAACGTACTGTGCAAATTTTTAAACGTACTATGCAAATTTTAAACGTACCTACTGTGCAAATGTTTAAACGTACTGTGCAAATGTTTAACGTATTGTGCAAATGGTTAAACGTACTGTGCAAATGTCAGCCAATGAATGTCGAATGACATTCCCTACATTTGCATGGAATCAGCATTATATGCTTTTAGAAATCTGCCGCTCTGTCGCGGCGTCTCTCTCAGACCCTCAAAAGACCACCTTTTAAGGAACTCGTCAAAAATTGTCAAACCTATATGGACTATGGTCTGAAATAAAACGAATTTCATCAATTTAAATTTTTTATTCATAAATTTTGTATTCTAGTATAGTAATAGTAGTAGTCAAGTAGACCTCTTTTAAATAAAATAACACAAAAAATATCTTTTCCTCTTAAACTAAACAAATTGCATCGTAATGCGCGTTTTTTTACAAAGCAAACTAAGTACTTACCTATTATAAAATTATTATAATATTATAAAGTAGGTAAGTATAACGTTAAAGTTAGAATAGCAGCTTATTTAATAAATTACAATTTCTGACAGTAATTTTACACATTCATAGTTACTTAACACTATCGTCCTAACATTCTCTTATACCAATAATATACGCTTGACATAACATTCTATTCTACATAGGCGGAAATTGATAAAAGATATCATTATGTTACATCATGATAATATAGTAGGTACGCAAGAAGAATATAAGTCGACAAATATGAAAATTTCAACAAGCAAATATCTAATGAGAAATAAAAATATAATGCCTCCTTTCTGTTTGGTCGATGGAAAAATAATGTAATTCAAAAGTAAAAAAAAAAAAACATGTTAAAATAACTGATGTTAAAAAAAATCTATAAGATATTTAAACCAGTGTAAGTGAGTAACTTTACTGTGTATAACTTATATACACGTATTTATGAAAATATTTGAGGCTTACAACACTTACAAGTTATAAGCCTCACATATCTTGATGAAAAATATTTTTGTTGGGTAGTCTGTAAAAACGCGTAAAGAGGTACCATGAATAATAATAGGCTACGTGGCCAATTTTGTTGTAAACAAATTTAAAATTGGTTAAATGACAGGTCTAAATGGATGGCTAAATGAAAAAACTTCTTCCTCACCTATGACATTCGACAAGGTAGAATGTCTCTAAACTTTTACTGCGCCAAAATTTACTAAATAATTAAAATTAATTTTGTGGGAAAACAAAACTAGATCAAATCTAGATAATCCTTGCGTAAATACCTAAATACACTAGTTAATTTTTTTTTAACACAATTTTTTTGACAGACTTAAAAATGTGCAAAATATAAACACTAATACACATTTTAAAACATAATTCGAATCGCTCATATTATAGGTATCTAAAATAAAATTTTGTGTGCTCTATTTTTGACGCCTATGCAGGATAGTGTTAAGGTTCGTAATATAAAAATATCTATGAACAATCTGACACTAAGCACAAGTTTACGTCGATTGTAAGTTTGTACTTACCACAAATATAAGATCTGTAATTCCTTATTGCACTTAATTGATAGTTAAAGTTTACAAATTACTTCCTGAAGTATTCATAAGAGCGGCCACACCCGAGCAGCTTGAGCAGTTGATAGTTGAACAGAAAAATTGAACAAAATATCTGCACCAGAGCAGTCGACAGCTTGAGAAGTCGAGACTCAAGAACAGTTCCGCACAACGGAACTTCATGTTCCTGCTATTTAGACAATTGAAATATTAATTTATAGAATCGCTCATCAGAATGAATGCTTACACAATGCGCGAGTGGAGAGTGCGACAGAAAACGTTAATCTGGTAGTGTGAACGACATGGAGAGTGTAAGGTAAAGCGCATATTATGTCACTTCCAGACTAAAAAAAATCTACGCAATCCGTCCAGTGCACCTATGTAATCCTGAGTACCTACATATCACTAGTTCGCTATGCAGTCGTGCTCAAACTGCCCGTGTGCAACCACTCTAAATCAAAGCAGATTGCTGTTATATCTCTGTTCCATAGCTAGGCTAGAGAAAAATAATATGTAAATTAAATTTCGGTCATTAAATCCATACTTAATATTATAAATGCGAAAATGTGTCTGTCTGTCTATTTGCTGCCTTTTCACGGCCCAACAGTTTAACCGATTTTGACGTGGTACAGGGTTAGCTTATATCCCGGGGACGGACATAGGCATTTTTTATCCCTGAAAATCAAAGAGTTCCCACGGGATTACCAAAAACCCATCCACTTGATCAAATCGTATGCAATTTCGTACCGAGGTAGCTTGCGTCCCTGTAATTGACATAGGCAACTTTTTATCCTGAAAAATCAAACAGTTCCCACGGGATCTTTAAAAACCTATATCCACGCGGACGAAGTCGCGGGCATCCTCTAGTAAAGAATAATTACAAAAATGATAGCTGCAAATCACATTATATAAACTATCGTGAATAGAATGAGTATTGCCAACAAATTTAATATTCGATAAACATCGAGACTCGAATAGCACATAATATTAAACAGTTACTATATGGTTATTGGTTACTATACATCGCGCAAACCAAGTAACTAATCCAATATACAGTACAAAAACTGATCTCAGACGGGCTTGTGGCCTGCTGTTATCTTTAGACCTGCGCAAACCGTCATTGTCATGTTGCAACTTCAGATTGGACTACTTGTTTTGCGCGCACTGCATTGCTAGGGTTGCCACCTGCCACTTGATTTACGGGTTACCAGCATCAAAAATGTGGGTTTTAATTTTATTTACGGGAGTCAGTGTTTTACATAGATAGGTATTTTTTTTTAATACTTATTGTTTGCAGAAACACTTTTTAAAAGCTTTACATTTTGTGGCACAAATATATAAAAATCTTTGCATGTTAACTTAAAATTACATTCAACTTGAAATTCCGTTCGATTTCGGCTACGCGGGTATTGGTCCACGCATTGCCGCCTAAGGAAAATATTCTTTCTACTGCACAAAACGTCAGGGTTTCGTTTCAGTTTCGCTGAATTTGGATAAAATATGGGAGCTTTATTTAACCCCTTTATATTTTCCCAATTACGGGTTTCTGTATTATAATATCTTGAAATACGGGGTAGCCCGTAAAATACGGAGCATCTGGCAACCCTACGTACCGCCTACACCCCACGAAAGCGACAAAAAATACTGGAAATTGTCAACTTTCAGGAATCACTCGGATGTTATAAGTACTGCGCGCATCATGAAATAAGTGATGCATTGTAAGATTTGTAGGGGAGCCGGATGAGATCCATACAGTGCACTCTGACTCTGCTTAGATTTAAGGCAATGTTAAAACTAGACAGAGTTATATTGCTGACATAAATCTATCTCGTTTTAACTCAAACTTAAGTGTGAGCAGTCTCGAATTTCCAGCGTTTTTTATGCATCCATAGAAAAATTTGCAAAAACAAAAATTCCAAGTGTCGTTTGATGCCTTCACGCAGACTGGGATAGACGTACTTACACACAGTTTACGTGCTCCTATTAATTATTATTATTCTTTAAAAGTCGGGATTGTTTCAACGCATGAGTCAAATTCGTACGAAAACAGATACAACATATTAATTACATTTACGTCAGAGCAACATAATGCAACATTGTGGCATACCACAGAGCCGCATGCTATGATAATTTAAAATATAGCAAGTATCCTCGGCAGACTGTTCCTTAGTATTTCAAGATGTCTTTGCCGCATGATGTCTAAGGTTCCAAAATTAATGTTTCCGTGTAGCATGCCACATTTGTTGCATCTTATTGCCCCTCCGCCCGGCGTAAAACAACCTTTAGTCACTTTCATTTGGAATTGGCTACATTTTTAGAATAAAACCATTTGAATGTTAGAAAATAAAGTCTTCAAAGCTATATCACTATTTCGCCTCACAAGATGCGCTGTAATACTTTCACTTATAACTATCATAAATAAAATTTTATTAATTAGGTAAGGGTTTCAAAGGTCCAAGACTCAACAGTCCATCAGCACCAAGCGCTTGTAAACTTGATGTTAAACCGTTTTGCATGTTGTGCACTGATATCACAGGTATGCCAAAGCAACCGTTAGCCTGCTCTCGGTTTGCCAAAGGTATAAAACTATAAATTCCTAAACTACTCAATCGTTTTAAATTATCTTCTTGCGACAGATCCACTACCGGCAACCCCAGCTCCCTGTTAGGACCTGTTACATTATGGAACACCCTCTTATGATGCTGCAGTTGCAATGACTTTGGATATGAAGCTGGACACTCGTCACATTTAAACACGGGAATTTTACTAGTCGTTTGCGGATGAGCATTTGACATGTGAACTTGTAATGACGTGTGGTTCATGAACATTTTCTTGCAGATTTTACATGAAAACATGCCAGTGCCGACTTTTGCTTCAGGTATTGAAAACTTACTTGATTTAGACGTGTGTTTAATACTGACTCCTGACCCAAGATTGGGAATATGTGGCAATGGGCGCTCTGGTGTCGGAGATCTACTTTTCTGTTTCTGTTTAACACTTATACCTCTGGATGCAAGAACATTGGCCATCGCATTCGCTTCTTTGTTAACGGGATTGGCTTTCTTTGTGATAGAGATTTGGCTGCCGATGTTAAGTTTGTCTTTGGCCCCCTGCACGCTATGGATCAACGGCAGACCCTCGCGCTGCTTCTGCAGCGCCATGACCTGACAGTCCTCGTTGTCGTGTTTACCAGGTAGCAACATATCGGGTCTTCGCTTTTGACCAGGTCCGCCGACCATCGCCCCGGGTCTCTTTAAAGGCATACGGGGTGCAATTTTACCGCCTCGAACTTGGCCATGAACTTGAATGCCGGGCCGAATGGTAGGTCGCTGTCCTCTTACAGATGGCATTCGCGGTCGAGCTCCGGCAATATTTGCACCTGCGGCCATCCTTATCGGTGTAGGCCCAGATATCTGCCCAGGAATTTGACCAGTTATTGTTTGTCCACCTAATTCAGTTATGGTTTGACCAGTCACAGACTGTCCCATCATTTGACCAGGAGGAAAAGTTTGAATATTTTGTATTTTGATTCCACTGCCTGCCTGAACTTTCATTGCTCCTCCAGGACTCGACGCGGAGGCGTAAGAATGACTTGGCGAAGAGCCGGGTGGCCCCATCGCACCAGGTTGACTCATCATAGGAGATTGACCATAAACACTTTGTTGCATGCTTTGCAATGGGGATGCTGTAGAATATGGAGATGAAGCCATTGAATATGAGTTTGGTGCCATTGATCCGGGATATCCAGCTTTTGACATAGGCGAGGGGTATTGAGCGTATCCTTGTCCCATGAAGTTCGACCCAGGATATTGGTTAGGCATCGGTTGACTGCCAGGTGAACTATACAAATTACTTGGAGATTGGGGATAGTTCCCAGGCATATTCTGACCACTAGTATATGCGTTGTATGATTGAGGCGGCACCATAACTCCTCCTGCTCCAGGATAAGCTTGGATATTAATCATCACATTTTGTTGGTGCGTGAATCCTGGGCCACTACCGCCGATTGTCGACAGCTTTCCCACTTGTTCTGCTAACTGCTTCACTGGTATTAAACTCGAAAGAATATTTGATGAGTGATTATAGGGCATGAGTGAAGACGAAGGGGTTGCAGCTATGATGCTGGTGCAATGGCCTGTCACCCTTCTGTGTTCATCTAAAAGTGATAAATTAGTGAATCTGGTATTGCAAACTTCGCACGTGTGTTGAGGTCCTAAAGAATCTAAAGATACATATTCACTTGCATCGGATAGATTTTCCTTTTTTGTCGCAGTCGATAGGAGACTTTCAAATATATCATCTGCACTTTTTTCAAGCATATCTAATGGTGGTTTTGTATCTGGAGCATTCCAATTAAAATTGTGTTGCTTCGCAGTGGACGGGCCAGATGATAGACGAGAGGACAGAGTTGGTGCTGAGCTCTGGTAACTTGCTTGGGATGTTGAATAGTTAGGAGGGTTTGGATAAGCAGGTGGCGGTGAATGTTCAATTTTAGGCTTTATGACGGGAGCGGGGGTAGTTGACACAACACAACAATCATCATCCTCATCATTTGAATCACCATTTATCTCTATAACTGTTACGCCAGAATCCTCAGTTTTTGTTACAGGAAGTAAAGGAGTCGTTGGAGCAGTCGCATTTGTGGTATTTTGATAACTGAATATGGGCTGAGTATTGGCTGAGGGTGTTGATGCATCAGGTTCGGATTTTACTGATGCTAATATAGGTGTGGTCCTTTCAGATAGTGGGGGAGTAGATCTTTCAGATTTAATTTGGCCCGAAAAGAGTGGTAAATCAGTAGTCTGTGGCTCTCCACTAATATTTTCTGTAACTTCTTGTTTCACTACAACGTTGTCCACTCGATCGTTGGATTCCCGTCTTTCAGGAGTAGCTGCTGGTGATGGTTCTTTATGTTCTATTTTAGATTGTCTTCTTGTTACAGGGTTATTAGGTTTTGCAAGTTCTTTAGGGGCTACAAGGTTATTGGCTGCCCTTTTAGGTGTTTGTTTAACTGCAGGTCTCCCTGGCTTCGCTTTTGGTACTTCCTCTTGCTCCACCTTAAACGGCGTTAATTTAGGTGGACTATTCATTGGTTCCTTTTTCGGTACTAGTTTTGCTTGGACACCTTTAGGTAAATTAGGTACCTTCTTTTTAACTTTATCGGAATCATTGCTATCGGAACTCTGTCGCTTGCTCTGATTTTCGTGTTCATCAGAATCATTTTCTCCATCATTTTCTCCAGATTTATCTTGTTCATCATTGGATTCTTGATCATCTTTGTCTTCTTCATTGCCACTTGCTTCATCTTCATCATCAGAAGCCTTAAAATCTTTAAGGCCGTTCACTACTTTAAATGAATTTGAATTATTTCCATCTGATTTCAACTTGAGTTTTATACCGCCAAGTCTACCTAGTTTTTGCATAACATCATTTTGTTTTTCAGGTTCCTTATCTGGTTTCTCTTTTTTAATTGGAGTTGAATTTTTCTTTATTGTAAAACCTAATCCACTTAACTTGTCTAACGCTGAATCAGAATTTTGCGGTTCCGTAGTTGGTTTTTTTAAGGAAAGGCCAGTCTTCTTTAGTATTTGCGATATATCTATCTTTTGGGGCGTTTTTGCCGCTGCAGGCTTAGCCTGCGCTGGTGCTTCCTCTTCATCAGACCAATTTTCATCTCCCGAAGGAGGCAGGTCTTCGTCGTCGGAAGGCAGCTTGTCTAACACCACTGAGGGCAAGGATATGTGGGTTACAAGATGTTGTTCTAGCTCCTTCCAACCGTCAAAATCAATATTACAATCGAAGCAGTGATATTCCTGTTTCGGCTTTTTGAGCAATGCTCCGGTGGATTGCAGTCGTGCTAATAAATTAGCAACATCTGCTTTCACAGGCTCTCTAACATCCTGGCGCTCTTCTTGCTGTTGATCATCCTCTTCCGGTTGATCATTGCTATCTAGGGCATCACATTCTTCCTCGCCATCTGAAATAAAAAGTTGTACAATGTAAACATCATTAAGTACTTTTGTTACCAAAATTAAATGATGAGATACTTAACAATAATATAATAAAACCGGTCAAATGCGAGTCGTGACTCGCTCTTTTAAAGTTCCGTACGTAATTATGAACATCATATTTTAGGTGTATGAAATATCCAAAAAAATGTTCGTTTTTTAATTCAATATTTGGTTTTGGGTTAATGTTCTACACCAAATACCAAAATTTCGGGTTTGAAACTCTTTTAGTCTACGGGCTAGAGACATGTGACACGCAGACAGACAGACAGACGGACAGACAGACAGACAGTAGAGTGACATTAATAGGGTTCCGTTTTTACCCTTTGGATACGGAACCCTAAAAAGGAACGAATTGAAGTTCATAATTACTTATATATACTTAGTGTACAAAAGTTATCGAGAAAAACTAGAGACCAAGGGCATGCGCAGACGAGGAAATATTGTCCGTGGAGGAGTCTATTACTACGGTTTTCGCTGTACAATAATAATAATATGAGTAGTCCATCGTGTACACTATGCGATTCAGTTCTAAGAGATCAATTTTTGTCCTTCGCGAACAATAAGTCCGTCGTCTGCGCAGGCTCTTTTACTTAAATATAAAAAAAATAATGAGGAACATAAAAATCCATTTTATCACTAATTTATTTTTTATCATATATCCATAGTCCATACTAATATTACAAATGGAGTGTGTGTTTGTCTTAGTTTTATCTTTTCACAGCACACATACGCTTAACCGATTTTGACAAAAGCTGCAAAGATAGCTTGCATCCCGGCGACGAACATAGCCTCTCTACGATCTTTTTATCCCAGAAAATCAAAGTAGTGCCACTGGATTTGTAAAAAGGCCTAAATCCACGTGGATGAATTCGTGGGAATCACCAACTCAATCCTTCACCGGCCTACTACAGAGTTCCTCTTCCTCGAGAACGAAAGGGTTTAGGCCATGGCCCACCATGCTGACCAAGTGCGGATCGGCAGACTTCACACACCTTTTATTTATTTATTTATTTAATAATAATAATATCTCAGCATGCTTACAGTGAAACCAAAACGCATACTGAGTCAGACGTTACAATACATACATATTTTGTTAAATTCGGAGATACTAATGCTAAAAATATCTAATTTTTAACTTTGAGAACTTTGAGAACATTATGGAGGCCCTGTTCTCCAGCATTGGCATCTGTGCCTTTCTTCAATATTGGTTCAGCTTTTGAGTCAGGAAAAGATAACAAGCAAACAGGTAGACAGTTTAATCCATTTATTATATTAGTAATTAATATGCATGGATAGATTATGCTGATAAGATAATGAAACAGCATCGAGAATGCAAGATGCACAAACAGTAGGTATATTAAAAAATATGGTTTGCCATGCAGATTTTAGACGTTTGGGTGAAAGTTAGTTACTAAGTTATAATTTCAATACTATTTTTAATTATTATATTAGAGGTTCAAAAAGCTTCTATAAAACGCAAAGCATTACGATTAAGTCCTGTGAAAAAATTAACATCTGACTTAAAATATAGGCGAATATTGTTTAAAAATTACCATCTGACTTATGAAATGACAATCACATCTAAACAATAGGGCCTTTAGTACTAACAAATTATAATTGAAGCAAAGAAATGATTGCATTGTTGGAAATGGATTGAGCAATAGCCCACTGGATTTTGATGAAACCCGCAAGTTTTAATGATTTTACAAAATGAATTAATATGTAAACATGCTGGAAAATTAAACCGAGAGGTCTGAAATAATCTTGTATGTCACTCGTATCAATGAAAATGTAAAGTAATGGTGAAAATAAAATGAAAATAAAAACAAACCTGACTCATCGTTTGGTGTTGATGATGGAAATTCAGATTCAATCTTTGTGCTCATGATTAACCTGAAAACAATTAACTTAGTGCTATACTGACAAGGAAAAAAATAAAATAATTTTTTTTTAGAAGATTTTGTTGAGTTCAGATTTAGTCATAGAGACGGCTGCAACTTTTCCCATGGACTGATACAAAAGATTAATTGTTGTATACTGTGTATATGGCTTATCATAAAGACACCTTAATATTATTAAGGCGGCTTCAACATATCAAATAAAATAAATTAAATTAAAAAAGTAAACTAAGAAAAAACATTGGCAAAATACATTGTGGCACTATCAAAAAAAAATCTGTCAAGTGTGAGTGAAAATATTTTTTTTAATTTTTTTATTTGTTGTCATAGCGGCAATAGAACAAACATGTTCTGTGAAAATTTTAAACTCTTTACTTATTACGGTTCACGAGACACAACCTGCTGACAGACAGACAGACATAGGAGGCTTAATAATAGAGCCCTGTTGGGTTTTAGCTTGGTAATAGGTCTCAGCCTTAGTGTCATAGTAACAAGTCAAAGTTAGCACTAGATCTCAGCCGTTAAGTGTGTGAGTTGGGAAGTGCAACTGACATTTATTTTATAATCAACTTTTTGATTTAGATTCAGGTTGTTTGTAAGATTAAACTTGGAGCCATATAGGAACTACAATCAACTCATTTAAATGCAATTATTTTGATGTAGGTACTTGAATCTATCTACAGGAAATGTGCAGCCATCTCTTTACCTATAAATTTGGAAACTTAAAAAAGTTTAAACGAAGAGTCAGACTGGACAAGAAATATGCTAAAGCTTTTACTCTTTACCATCGATGTAGGTATTTACATCGATGCTATTTACTATTAAGGCAAATAAGTAGATAGCTAAATGACAATAGGTACCTAATTAAAGTTATAAGTAAGGAATTTCAGAGTTGAAACTTTGTTAGTAAACTAAACTTCTAGATAGGTTAGGTAAGTATACCTACTTATTAAGGTAAACAACAAAAAAGTTAAAGTTTAGTAAGTAGTAAGTAGGTACTTTATAATTTGGTCAGACATTAGGTACCTACCTACTCTGTAGATTAAAGAAATATAAAATTGGTCCTACTTATAGACAAAACTAGGTACAAGAGTTGTAAACATTCACACACCACTAAAATATCAATCATGCTTTGGTTTTTAAAGGTCTTTAAAACTGTACTTGTGTAATATAATAAATAACTAAATAACTAATAACTTACTCTCATTTTATATCAAGAATTTCAGTTAGTTTTAGCTGACTTTGTGCGTCTTTCGTCTTTGCAGGGTCAGCCAAATTCACATACACAATCACAGATGTCGTACCAAAACAATAATTCATCCACAAATCAAAACACAAGGATTAAACTCGTTGCCGGTTTACACTCGACTCCCCAAAAGTTTTTATTTATAGAGAAATCCAGTTTTTCTCCAACTTCAGTCTCTGCGTATACTTGCCTTGCATGAAAATACAAAATGGCCGGCCAAATAAACGCCAAGAACAACAGTGCACCGATACGATACGAAAAATGCACGAACCAAGCGCGTATTAGAAGACGCGAACAATGACACGTAAAGTTTTTATATTACAATTGTAATTAAATTATGCAAATTACAATTGTAATTGGAATAACAATATTTTTTATATTCTGAGCTTGAGGCAAATACCTAGCCGATCGACCACACTCCGCAGCGCTGCTATCTAGGCTGAGCCACTGAGGCCTGAGCCAGAGTAAGTGAGCATATACAATTCTGTTCCGTTCACTCACAGGCAAGCGGGCACAAAACAGACACAGATGCCAATGCCAGTATGGCGCAATGCCAGCATTGGCCGCCTGGCAAAATCCTAGGCGATTGTCTGGTTCGCTGTCCCTATCGCACGCATTAAACACTTATGTTTTTGTCTCTTTCTATACTTTCTATTTGCAGCGCCATTTACGACGAAATCCCCGTCGTCCCCTACGGAATCATTTATTATCGGAACGGATTGTATAAAGTTTACGTTCGTGATGACCTCGCTCGCTCGACTCAGGCAGGCAAACAGAGTGCTGTGGCTGTTAAGAATAATAATAAAACTCGTATCACAAGCCCGTTCGCTTAGGCCATAGTATAATATTTTAATTTGTGACTCGGATGAATCATTGATTGAGTAACGTTTTTGTCTTTGAGATAGCTTTTCGTGCGTTCGTGGTTTAGTTTCAAATCTTACATAACATATTTCCTTGTAGTAAGTAGTAACATAATGCTTTTGGAAGACTGATATAGGTAATGAAATAAATTATAAAATACCTACCTACCTATTATTCTACCTACATAGCGGGATAAGGACAGACCCTCAAGTGTAAGTATGTAGTAAAACCTCTTATAACCTCTGTAGTAAAAATTTAAATTATACAATATTTCACTAAGATAGATAATAATCAGATGAAAAATGTAATTTTTTAAGAATATTCTCAAAAAAAAAGAAGCCTGTAGGATTGAAATATTGAATTTAACAATTAATCTAATACCTAATCTGTGCAATTAATAATGCAGATGTCTTCCCAAAACATGCGCGACGAACACAGGTCACAACGTGTAGAGGTTTTTCGAGAGTTTTGATTTAAAAACCAATCTTAAAATAAATTATTTGATTAGAGCGCAATTGCTGTCGCAACAACGAATTATTGTTCACGATCTTAACACCGAAGGTATTCAATAATCGTTTGGAGTCTCGGACCGAGACTGAAATGAAGAACCATAAAAACACCCGTACCTATTTATTATTTAAACAAATTATTTCAAGATGCCCTCGGCTCCTATCAGATCTATCCTAACAGATCATACGACATCGAACGAGTCAAATATTGATTTTATTAAACTACCTTCAATAAATACTGTACCATTTCGAACAATTCAGACAGTATGGGGAAATCCAAAACCATAGGAGGTGCAGGCACAGGGAAAGTGTCTTAGGAAACTTCAGCGCTTTTTGAACAAAATTGACTAAAAAAATTTTTTAACCGATCGACTCAGTTTCATGTAAGGATCATTTCATTGTATCAAAAGAAAAAAAATCGAGACAGCAAAAATTGGTCAAATTTGAGAAAATGTTTTTCATACAATTTCTAAGTAAGGTAGGTAGGTTGGTAACCTAATTAACACTAATGGTTCAATAAATGTTCAATATGACATCTCATGATTGGAACACGCTTGACCGAAATATTTACTATGCCGACATTGTTTTCACAAAAAAAGCTGAAGTTTCCTAAGACACTTTCCCTGTACGTCCTATGGTCTTGGATTTCCCCATACATTATGGGGTATCATAACATGGTTATCATCATGATTCTCAGTTTATGTTTTATTTTTGATGACAATGATGGTCATGGTTATGATGATTGTGGTGATGATGATGATGGTGATAATGATCGCAGTTATATATTTCAATCGCAAATGACAAGATTGCGTGGAAATGGTCGGTTTTGCATTCAGCATCAGCATCCCACAAGGTAGTCTAATAGTTATATCGTTATGTTTTGCATATTTACATAATATGTATAAGTACTAAACACATTTTTTTTTAATAAGGGCAACTATCTACTGACTTTCTTGCCGGCTCTTCTCAGTGGAATCTACTTTCGGTCCGTGGTAGAGTGGTGATCCTATATTATAAGTGGCACATATCCTACATGAAATAAATAAATTCATTTCATTTCAGTCCATTTCATTTCATTGTATACGAATATTTATACGTTGTGTTGTGACTTTTTCATCCCGATTTTAGCACACTTCCTATAGCTGCTTAGGATGTGTAGGGCCGAGATAAAGTGAATAAAAATATTTTATACATTGTCTGAAATCTGAATGTTTTAGGTATTCTATAGAATACAGTGTGTTTTTTTAACTGGGACAGTATGGAGAAATCCAAAACCATAGGAGATATAGGGAAACTGTCTCAAGAAACTTTAGGTCTTATTTATATTGACAATTTTGGCATAGTAATTTTTTTGGTCAAGCGTGAGTTGTCCATAAAAATGAATAAAATTGACTTTTAATGCCAATCGGCTCAGTTTTATGTAAGAATCATTTCATTGTATCGAAAGATAGAAAAATCGGAACAGCAGAAGTTGGTCAAATTTAAATAAATGTTTTCCATTTCATTTTTGAATTTAATTCCTGACCTGATTTCATTTGGCAACCCATTTACGAAATGTTGGTTCATGTATTAAGTAAGTACCTAAGTAAATTATTTATTATTTAAAAAATGCCTTTCATTTGGTGAACCTAGCATTGGCAGGGAACAAAACATTTCCCCCGATTATATCCACTGATAACAAGCTGATAAGGTATAAAATTTATTGGTCCAGATGGGCGAAGATCCTTGCTTGGTTTTTGTAATGCAAAATCCTAAAAATCAATACCAATAAATCCTAAAAATCATTTTTCTTAATTCGATTTTCAATAGACCATCTGTTACAGTAACTTAAAAAAAAAATCAAAAGAAAAATAAAACCGACTTCAAAAACCAAAAACACTAAAAAATTGAAAATAATTTTTGTTTAGCTACACGTTTAATGTACCTAGGTATGAAGTCGAGCGAACATATTAAAACAAAATTAGAAATCCAAGAGTGAAGCTCGCCCGACTTCATACCTAATGTATATGTAATGTACCTAACATTACACGTGTAGCTAAACAAAAATTATTTTCTACTTTTTAGTGTTTTTGGTTTTTGAAGTCGGTTTTGTTTTTCTTTTAGTCGGTTAAAAATTGATTTGAATTTGTTAGAAATGATATAAAATTATTTTATCATATTTTAGCTTAAAAAGGTAGTCTAATAAAATCGATAATTGGCCCATTTTGATGTCATTACGATCTGTTGCTAGGAGGCGTAAATAAATACGGGTGTTCTGACGATTTTTATTGGAGTCTCCCTCTGAGATTCGGAACGATTTATTGAATACCTTCGATGTTTAGATTGTGAATTGGATAATCTAGACGTTGCCAATTGCGATAGCAATCGAGCTCTTACTAAATAATTTATTTTACCAATAGTTTTTTGTAACTAAAACTCGGATTACCTCCACGCGTTGTGACCTATGTACCTCGCGTATGTTTTGGGAGGACATTTCGATGATTCGTTAAAAATATTTAAACAATTAAAAATATTTAAACAATAATAGGTAGGTGGGTAGGTAGTGTTAATTCTGACTTCTGAGTGACGGTTAAACTAAGTATGAGAAGCACATTGATCAATGCCGTGGTTCATACTTACGGTCTACCTATGACTCACAATGAACGGGTTGTTACAGAAATAGCATAGATAGATAGATAGATACCGACACCCCTCAGGACCCCTAGCTAGGTATCTATGTATCTATATGAACCCTACCTCGACCCCAGGCCCAGTATCGACCGAGGCACGGACGCGCAACTCAGAAAGTGCTCTATATGACGTATACATAATAATACATATAGGTACCTACTACCTAGGTAGGTAGGTACTTACATAGCATATTATGTAAACATGCATCTTTCCTTGGAGATACTTAGCTTACCTATTTAAAGTGAGAGACCTACCTAAGTAATGAATTAAGCATATTTACCTAGATAGGCACATAAGTAGGTAAGTTGATTGAATAAGATCACACTAAAATTAAATATACCGTTAATAAGTAGGTATCTATGTATAATTCAATGGTTAAAGTACCTAGTAGGTAAGGTAGGTAAGTTTTCTAATCATAGGCTTCTAACATAAAAATTGCACCAAACTAGGTAGGTAGGTAGTTAGATACCTATTCACTTTTCATAATCTCATTCAATTATTACATAATTGTAATAATTGCATTCTTGACAATCAATTAGGAATGCAATGCTATTAATTAAATTCCGCCCAGAATTATTACGTATTCCATTAAATGTATTATGTTACGGCTACAGAAACCGGACAGACATAAAAACTGGTTTTGGACGGAGTGAGCGCAAGCTATACGTACGCTCATAGTAGGTCTGTACAATTATATACCTACCGTGCCTTGAGTTGCGCAGTGCAAGCGAACATTCCAAACCGGTTTCGACCGGTTGATGCCACCCGTACCGCTGCCCGCTACCCGTGCCGCTACCCCGCTCTTTTGGCGCATGAAGCGGTTCTGTGAATAATATATTTAGCGTTTCGTCCGTTGTGATAATAATAATTTCGTAAAGCATGGTCATGGTAGCAGTTTTATCATGTTATCGTAAAACTGTGATAATATCATATGACATATCTACCTATTATCTTATTCATAGTAGAACCTATTTACTTACGTATCTTCATTCATCATATTATTTTATTACTAGCTGATTCCCGCGACTTCGTTCGCGTGGATGTGGGTTTTTTTAAATTCCCGTGGGAACTCTTAGATTTTCCGGGATAAAAAGTAGCCTATGTGCTAATCCAGGGTATAATCTATCTCCATTCTAAATTTCAGCCCAATCTGTCCAGTAGTTTTTGCATGAAGG
Source organism: Maniola jurtina (assembly GCF_905333055.1). Lineage (NCBI taxonomy): Eukaryota > Metazoa > Arthropoda > Insecta > Lepidoptera > Nymphalidae > Maniola > Maniola jurtina. The sequence goes on from NC_060033.1 coordinate 12,330,247, forward strand.
AGTAACAAACACACACACACACACACACACACACACACACACACACACACACACACACACACACACACACACACACACACACACGCACGCACGCACGCACGAGAACACTCCATCTCCATCCCCAACCAAAACCGTCCAAGTTTTGCGTCAGAGTAACACGTCCACCCACACACACGCACGCACGCACGCACGCACGCACGCACGCACGCACGCACGCACGCACGCACGCACGCACGCACGAACGCACGCTCAATCGCACACATTCGCACGCACTCGCACTCCGTCGCACACACTTGCACACGTTCGCACACACTCGCACTCCAAAACCGTTTTACACAAAACCGAAACAGAGCAGAAAAGTATAGATTAGTTAAACAGGTATTTGTCTGAAAATGTAATACCACCGACATCGACAGAATGTTTCTTGAGATGGTGGAAGGAGCGCAAAATGTCATATCCAGTTTTGAGGAAATTATTTATTTGTTGCTTGCTCTAACGTAGTCGCCACATCACTTTCATGTGAAAAAGTGTTCTCAAAAAATGGTTACATACTATCAGACAAACTGACCGGGTTACTACAGTCCAAAGGTAGATAAAATAATGTTTGTAAGTAAATAATTAGTAGGATATCAATTATTTAAGCTGTAAAAAAAGGGATATAAAAGTACAGGTATTATTGATAAAAAACAGCATACTTGTTTCAAACTTTTATTTCATTAATCATCAACCTATCGCCGCACCGGCCCACTACTGAGTAATGGATCTAATACAATATTTTTCATTTTTTACTGGATACTTATTCTGCTGAAATATTGGTGGCTAAAATTTTTAGAAATCAATGTGGCTTGGAAATCCTAGCTTATACAATTATACTTCTGGGAACTGGGTTCTGGGAACACAGTCCAAACGGGTAAACCAGGAGGCCAGCAGTCACCAAATATCAAAACTTAAATATCCTGATCCAGTTGTGTTTAACCATAGATATTATAAAGAGGAAAGACTTATTTTTTAAGCAATAAACTCTGAAAATACTGAACTGATTTTAATAATTCTTTCATCATTAGAACGCTACTTTATCCAGAAGTGTACAGTCAAAGGCCGTAAGTCGTTTAGCACCTCAATGATCATATTCGTGTGGCACGGTAATGCGCATGCGTTAGGTATGTGGGGCGTGTTTATACAAAAAGGTCATAAGTGCGACAGGTTTTTGATCCAATAATTTCGCTGAATCGCTACTCGAATTCTGAGGCCGACCGTACATAGTCTATATATATTATGCATATAAAGGTATAGCCTGACCAGAAAAATAAAATACCTCGACATATTGCGGAAAATCTTCGGGACTAATTTATACAAGACCATATAAGTACTTATTGCAATTAAAATGCATAAATCCCTTAGCCCAAAGCAAGCTTTTTATATTTCTGGTCAGGCTATTATTCAATTTTAGCCGAATCAGTTGTCAGTTACCAATAATTCAATTTCTCTATATATAGTTCTTCATATTCCTTGTATGTCTTGCCATCTACCATCCTTTTGGTAGAAATATACGTCTTGAGCTGATGTTTGGACCAAAAGTCCAAGTTTTCCTCGCAAGCGTCTAGCTTTTTGTGCACTTTCTTAAGCAAATTCAGATTTTCTGTGATGGTCTTTTTCATTTTGTCTACTGTATCTTCCTCATGGTTCTTTATGGCTGTTAAATCTGAAAGAATATTTTTGTTATTACTAAACGTTCTCTGTCGTATTTACTGATTGTTGAGGGTTGTGACTCCATTTTCCTGCTTATATGGTGGGGGATTTTCTTGGGATAATATTGCTATTGGAATTGGTCCACAATCTTTTGAAGGAGATTTGAAGCTCATATTTCCTGGAATAGTATATCGTATGGAGTCACCTGAGGGGCAGGGCGCGGCAGGCGCGTCATCGTGCACGTGTCGCAGAGCGCACGATACACGGACGGAGGTACGCAGCAGGACTGACTGAGGACACTGAGCACATTTACCCCAACTGTCGCGTCTAACTTTGTACCCCATGGAACTGCCAAATAGATCGATAACTCACCCACTGCGCAGGTTTCAAGGCCAGAGATTTTTCTTTTTTTTTTTCTCATTTAAAGAGCTGGGTCACTAGTGTGACCATGTGGCTCTGGTAGGTCCATAATATCCTATTCTAACACTTAAAACTATATCTACATACTATTAACTATTAACTCTAAGTCTTATATTTCTACGGGCCATCCTGTACAAATATTTTGCTGCATGATTGACTGCTGTAAAAACACCAACCAAGTACCCAAGTACCAGGACTATAGAACGCTGAAGGAGATTTGAAGCTCATATTACCTGGAATAGTATATCGTAAGGAGTCATCTGAAGGGCGGGGTGCAGGGCGCGGCAGGCGCGTGTCATCGTGCAGGAGTCGCAGAGCTCGCGATACACGGACGGAGGGATGCAGCAGGATTGTGACGTCATCGGCCACCCATCTCTTTAGTAGTCTCGATGACAATGCTTGTACCGTTTCGAATATCCAGATCTCTTCGCCACTGCAGATTAAAGTATGTAAATATCATTATATTCTTTATTGTAAAGAATGTAATTCAGACAGTCAATTTGTCAGTCAGACACTTCAGTTTGTCGTATTACAGTATAATCAGTTAAAAACATATCGTCGAATTGAGAACCAGTCGGACAGTCGCTGTCAGTCAGTTAGTCACAATTTGTCAGTATTAGTTATCACACTCGCAGACAGTCAGTCAGTTGGTCACACAATCGCAGTCACATGTATTAAGTATTAACTTACTTATCCAGCACAAGTTTTCTATTGTTCTCCAAATTGAATTTCTTCAAATACACATTCAATTCATCTACGAATGTTGGATTATCTGAAAGAATTTTTTTTTGTTACATTTTTTCAGGACAAAACATTGACCTATACAATTAATGATGTACGATTAATTCTTCATGATAATGCTGCAAGGATGCAATGGGCTTTTATCCGTACTTAAATTATTATAAACTAGCCGATGCCCGCGACTTCGCCCGCGTGAATTTAGGTTTTTTGAAATCCCGTGGGAACTCTTTGATTTTCCGGGATAAAAAGACACACACACACACACACACACACACACACACACACACTCACACACTCACACACACACACACACACACACAACACACACACACACACACACACACACACACACACACACACACACACACACACACACACACACACACACACACGCACACACACACGCACGCACGCACGCACGCACGCACGCACGCACGCACGCACGCACGCACGCACGCACGCACGCACGCACGCACGCACGCACGCACGCACGCACGCACGCACGCACGCACGCACGCACGCACGCACGCACGCACGCACGCACGCACGCACGCACGCACGCACGCACGCACGCACGCACGCACGCACGCACGCACGCACGCACGCACGCACGCACGCACGCACGCACGCACGCACGCACGCACGCACGCACGCACGCACGCACGCACGCACGCACGCACGCACGCACGCACGCACGCACACACACACACACACACACACACACACACACACACACACACACACACACACACATACAAACTTTGGCCTTTATAATATTAGTGTGATGTCTGCCTGTCTGCTAGCTTTTCACGGCCCAACAGTTTAACCGATTTTGGTGAAATTTGGTACACAAGTAGCTTACGTCCCGGGGAAGTACAGGCTACTTTTTATCCCGGAAAATCAAAGAGTTCCCACGGCATTTCGTTTAACCGATTTATATGAAATTTGGTACAGACTAGGTAGCTTGCATCCCGAAAACTGACATAGACCCGGAAATTTTATCCCGGAAAATCAAAGAGTTCGTACGGGATTTAAAAAAAAACTTAAATCCACGCGAAGTCGCGGGCATCATCTAGTTGTCTATAAGGTACTTCCACTGATAGGCTACATACAGTGCCCGACAGTAAATATTACGAATCGACGGACATTTAGAATTATCTCAATCGGCAGCTTTGGGTTCGTAGAGCAAAGACTATGTATTTCTGATTAGACTCTTACCTGGTACATCACCAAACGATTGATCAGACATATCGAAATTAAAACTAAGGTTGCCAACATTGGCGGCTCTTTCGCGCCTCTTCTTGTAGAACTGGCAGAGAAGGGGTATCGACTCCGTTGGAAAATCTAACTGGACTCCTAGAAATAGAAAGAAGAATATTTTTTTTTACATTTAGAAATATTATTCCATACTATTTGTCTGTCATTTGTATCTCTCAAGGGATCTCTGTTACGTAACAGAGATCGCTTTACTAACTTCTCCCCGTGGATGCGTGCTTGCACAGTACAGACGTTGCTTACGTTTAGCGTTGTCCTTGATCAGCTCGATTAGCTTCGCTCAGCCCAGCCCTACATTAATTGGCAATACAGACAGGCCGGTGTACCGGTAGTAGTAGTACAAATTTTTGGGGCTGTGACAAAAGTATCCATTATCTCACCTGTTGCTAGCGCGTTGTACGAAATATCTGTGCTGTTGTACAAGGCGATGAATACCGCTAGCAAACATTCCCTGATGTTGTATATCTTTCGTTCAGTACTGAGCGATAACCATATCAGTCTCTCAAGTTCTTCCCGTGTTTTTACCTGTAATGATAAAATTTTAAGGTTACACTTTATACGCGCTTCTTCATGCAAACATAATACGCCTATTATTTTGTTAACTTGGTGTTTTCGATCTTAAACTAAGCCAAACTAAGTAAATAATGGACCTTAATAAGATAGGATTAAGGCTCCTTTTCTATTGCCTTATAATTATTTCCTCTAGTATTACCATAGAAAGTTCCAGATTACTCACAATACTCTTGTTAACACTAGCGATGCTCCCCAGCGTCGCCTGCGCGTCGACGGCGGCGCGACTGCGGTCGTCCCCGCAGTCGAACACTCCGCGCCTTGCTGTTAGGTCTTCTAACAAGGCTTTAAGGGACTTAACCCTTGCTGCAGTATAGGCTCTTTGGACTTTAAGTATTAACAATTCGAATGCATCTTCGGTTACGTAGCTCTGTAAAAAAATGTTTTATTTTATGACAAGTAAGCTTTGATAAATAATTATTATTAGAACAAGATTTTCGATAAGCAGTTCAAAAATGACCCTAAAAATTATGCTTACAGACTTATTTTATAAGGGTTTCTTTCTTTCTTTCTTTCTAGAGATTAGAACCTTCTGTCTGTTTTTCGGAATGAATTACGCCAAAAGACTCCGTCGTCTCTTCATTCAGCTTATCTTCGTTTCGCTAATGAGCGGACATCATGTAGTAGAAAAATAATGCATTTCTAAAATTTGCTGATATAATCAAGAAAAAACTTAAAAACATTTTTGCAAGGCAACCATCAAAATAATTAATTTTATAATTATGTCATTACTCACGCTAAGGTCTTCAATAGATACAGTCAACTTTTGCTGGGTTCTTTGAAAATGAGCTCTATTCTTGATAGCTTCAAGTGCCAATGTTGATTGCAATGCTTCTGTGTACCCGAGTATAGATCGTTTATAAGTTCTGAAAAAAAAAATATTAGTAAGATAAACATTTTCAAAAAGAAACTTAAAGATTTTGTGATTAAAAATATCTGAATCGGCTCGGGCAATGTGTAAGAGCATTGCCGGGTACATTATTAGATATTTAGATATTAGACTACCTTACCCGCTACTATTTTACGATTGTGTTGTTCCTTACCGCTGTGCCGAAAGATAAAATTTGCTTATATTAAGTTTATTACTGTAATTTCTCATTAAGTGAAATTTGTATAATTTCTTTTGAGAATAAAATTCTTTAACCACAAATAGCGAAAATTTTATTACAAAATTCAATACCGATAAACATTTGCCTTATACTTGTAGTTTTAGTGATTTAGTGTTGTAAACACCAAAGTATAGCGTGCAAATTCGAGGCAATGTTCTGCCTACGATACAGTACTTATTTATGGAACGTTCATTGACCTCTAGCGTCAGTCAAATGTTTTATTTGCAATACCGAACTTTCAATAATTTTTTTTCAGTAATCAACGAAGCAAAATATCTTTCAACAATTATACCTGACCACCAAAGGGATATGTATCGGCGAATTCAGCCCGTGTTGCCAAATCCACATCAGAAACGTATTGTGTGACCTCTGTCTTACCTGTTATTTGTAACGTCAACTTGCTTCGTATAGGCTTCGGTTAGTCTGGAGTAAAGTGTATTTTGTTTTTCAATCAAACGCGGCCATAGGACATCGCCTCTACAGTTTACGAAAGACTTAACATAATCGTCTGTAACAAAAAATTATACATTCAGAATCAAAATCAAAATTTTATTTATTACACAAAGAGATGATGCTCTCATAGATATATGGTTCTTAAAAATTCCGTGGGAACTCTTTGATTTTTCGCAATAAAAAGTAGCCTATCTCTGTCCTTGGGATTGTTAGATTTGTAAGATGATATAGTGATGATAAAAACTTAAAAAAAATAAAGCTACGAAGTTTCCAAACGCGCCCAGGTCTGAGAAGAGCCCACAACAAACTCAAGTTTGGTTACTAAGATATATCATTACTTATTGTCACTTAAATAAGATAGGCTAAGAATAAAATTAGTTATTAAAAGGCTTCGCTTCCTTCAGTCCACCCTGAAGGCTGCCGCTTACGTAACTACTGGTGTGCAAAAGTTAGCAAAATATCTTGGAGCTTACCTGTTTCATTGCTAGTTGTCTCATTTTCATGGTTAGACACAAGGGAGGAGCTTGCTAAGGGAGTGGACAGTGATAGAGTGCTGGATTTGCTTTTCTGCTGTCGGAGCAGGGCTATGCATTTATCGAATTTGTTCTGAAAACAATGTATAAAAATAATAAGGCATATATTAAGAGGGCTCTCTCCGTCACTCGTTTCATACAATCGTAGTTCCAATTTCATTTGAATATTAAGCAACCAAAGTCCATGAAATTTTGCAGACATATTCTAGAAACTAATATCTATGTCTGTGGTTTTCCAAATTTCTGTTAAAATATTCGGTTTCAAAGTTACGCGGTCTTAAAAAATTTCATACAAATCTTTGAGCCCCTGTTATTTTAAAACTACATATTTTTAGAAAAATCTAATACACCACAGACACAGATATTAGTTTCTAGAATATGTCTGCAAAATTTCATGGACTTTGGTTGCTTAGTATTTAAATGAAATTGGAACTACGATTGTATGAAACGAGTGACGTAGAGAGCCCTGTTAAATAGTAGTAGTTAGTAGAAGCAAGTAACGCATTGGCAGTTCAATTCATAAAATTGATAATTTTGTGAAAAAAAAAAAAACTATACATATACTTAAAATTTGAAGTATTACAATGCAGCTGTCACTGCAATGCTAAGACATCCCACCACACAAATAATAAAATTATTAACTACTAGAGGATACCCGCGACTTCGTCCGCGTGGATTTAGGTTTTTAAAGATCCCGTGGGAACTGTTTGATTTTTCGGGATAAAATTATAAGTTGCATATGTCAATAACAGGGACGCAAGCTACCTCGGTACCAAATTTCATACAAATCGGTTAAGCGGATGGGTTTTTGGGAATCCCGTGGGAACTCTTTAAATTTCCGGGATAAAAAGTAGCCTATGTCCGTCCCCGGGATATAAGCTAACCCTGTACCAAATTTCGTCAGAATCGGTTAAACTGTTGGGCTGTGAAAAGCTAGCAGACAGGCAGACAGACACACTTTCGCATTTATAATATTATTAGTATGGATAGTTTGGAAGCATGGATTTAAACGAAGCCTCACCAGTCTGCACTTCATTCAATAGGTCACCCATAAAAGCCTCATAAAATACCAGATAAAAAAAATTGGTTGTCTGTAAAGTCGGTTTACTGACGATAGTTGAACGTGACAACAAAGGCCGATTGTACTTCTTTGTCGCTCGTTCCGCGCTCTCGCTTGCACTTCAAGCCTTACATGGAACGCCTCAGAGCGAGGTAACGCTGCATGAGTCATGTTTTTTCGTGCGTGCAGTCGGCTCTATCGAATTATAAGACGTTGTCACGTCAAAAACCACAGATGCAGTGTTAGTAGCGATGAGGCTCACGTCTGGCGCGCGCGTCGAGTTCATTGTAAGATCAAGCGGGTTAAGTTGTTGTACATGTGTTCACTTCGAACTAGCGGCGGAGCGCATGATTCACTTGCACGTCAAGTACACTTACCTACCTGTATATCATTTTGTTCCTTCTCAGGATTGGCTATCCTAGTCGTGAGCTCGCTGGACACCTGACTGAGCAGCCACGACCGGCGAGCACGAGTCTGCTATGCGTTGCCGCCATAAAATACCAAATAAAAACTCCTCCCTAGATATACATAGGATCTTAGTTACCTTTTTTATCATTCTGGTCCTTGTCAAGGTCGCACAAAGTGTCAGTGATGGTCCTCGTCTCCTTTAGATTAGTACTGAGCTTCCTGGACACCTGACTGAGCAGCCACGACCGGCGCTGCAAGCCTGCTATGCGTTGCCGCCATAAAATACCAAATAAAACACACTCCCTAGATATGCATAGGATCTTAGTTACCTGTATATCATTCTGTTCCTTCTCAACATCACACAGAGTGTCAGCGATGGCCCTCGTCTCCTTCAGATTGGCTATCCTTGTTGTGAGCTCGCTGAACACCTGACTGAGCAGCCACGACCGACGCTGCAAGTCTGCTATGCGTTGCCGCGACGACTTTCGTTGAATAACTAAAAATAAACAATGACACATAGACATGTTCATATTACATGGCGCATATAATATGAACGTAAAAAGCTTGGTGATGAGTAAGACAGAAGATAACAATCGGTCCAGTCGAACTCTCACACTAAGGGTTCCGTACCGTCTTACAAGAAAAAAAAACTATTTTATTTTTATTTTCATGGCAGCAGTTTTGAAATTATTATTATTGGTTGCAATAGAAACAGATATTCATTCTGAAAAAATTTCAACTCTCTACAGAAGAACTACTCAATAGAGAACCCTAAAAACGCAAGAGAGTGTAAGAGATAGCACTCTACAAAAATGCAAACCACTTGGTTGTTTTTATTATTAAATCAAGTAAACCTGAATCAATTAAAAAAAAAAAGGAATACAGATAATCAAGATAAAGAATCATTTTGGCAATGTCTCACCTTTTCTAGACACCTTATCCATAAGTTCATTCAACACTGTTCTCGCCTTTAAGACGCGTTCCTCTGCTTCTGCTACCATTTCTTTGACTTCTGTGTGCTCCTTCCACAGTGACAGCTGTTCTGGTAGTAGTGGACTGGAGCCTCTCTGAAAAATCGTTTTTCAATTTATAGGTACAATCATGGATATAAACTATTGCTCCTTAGCCCACACAGCAGGCCTTAGCAAGCAGAGCAAGCCCTTTGAAAAAGAACCCTGTATGAATTCTCTGACTAATCAGACGGAGAGTATCTGACTAGTTTCGTGAGTCTAGCAGTAAGTTGCAATTGTGAATCACTTACACTATCATTAACCTAGACTAAGAGTTCTGTGACACGCGGACAGACAGCAGAGTGACATTAATAGGGCTCCGTTTTTACTCTTTAGGTATGGAACTCTAAAAGCAGACTATTTAGTCATACATAAGCGCAACTTAAGTGCAGGTTTGTCTTAAGCCACAGAGCTATAAAAGAAAATTAGGAGTGATGGAGAACAATTTAAACTTAGAAATATCTCTACAATCATCAACAACTACTACAAAAATGCATAATCAATATAAACAGACCTCATTAAGCAATTTCTTCTCCTGACACAGTTTGACATCATCATCAAACACTGTCAGCCTCTTGTAACTAATCACATCTTTTTCCTCAACATGCTCCATGAGGCTGCGCCATACCATATAGTATTGCCCTCTGCACATCCTGAAAACGAAGCAGTTGGTTCCAGATACAGTGTTCTGGCAACAAGAAAAAGGATGTGTCTGTGCATAGCTTCTTAGTTAGATCAGGTTGTCATCGAAATATAAATACTTCAATGGATCACTGTCATTTATTACTTAAACTTCACAATATTAACCATAGTAATATTCTAAATGCAAAAGTCTGTTTGTCTGTCTAACTTTTCATGGTAAATGCACTTAACCGATTTTGACGAAATTTGATAGAGATATCTTGAGTTCTAGAGACAGACATAAGCTATTTTATCACAGAAAATTAAAGAGTTCCCACAGGGCTAATAATCTAGAATCTAGATCAACGCGGATAAAGTCTCAGGCATCCTCATAGGCATAGATGTAGAGGATTATTGATATTTATATAGGAATATGACTGGCTGATAGTTATATCAACATCTACATAGAGCTCAAATAATTAGGCCTAGAAAACTGAGATTAGGGTAGGATTTAGACAAGTTTCAACGGCATCTTTAAAATCCTACGTCCGCGTTGATCCGGCCAAAAGTTAATATTATATTAAAAACGGTAGGTAGTAGAACAGACCCAATCATCTTTTCGATGGAAGGTATATTTTCTGTAGGACATTCCATTGCCAGCAACCATTCGATAAACTTTTGTGGCACTTCATCACTGCTTAACTTTTTGCCGCTCATTTTATATAACCATCAGGTTTGTTTTAATGCTTTTTCAATACAAATAAAATATGAAACAAAACACGTCTTTTAATATAGGTACTGTTTTAGATATATTTCGAAATGTAACGGACGACATTTGAATGTTGACGAATGACGTTTTTTTTTTTTCTTTAATCTGGCTTTACTCTGATTAGCCAATGTCAAGTTTGTGATATTTTCAAGTACGAATGACGTTTTTGACTTGGCGTTGATTATTGCATAGACAAGCGAAAGTCAAATCTGATGTCATACATGATTTTAGTGCAACAAGGATCTTTTGGCGCGCGACCAAAATCGGAACTAACGCCGCCATCTTGTGAAGTGTCACGCTGTCCCATAAAGCTTTTATCTAATACGTCCATGCCATATGCGCTGTCCCCTTGTATGTGGTATTGCTAGGTAAAAATCTGAATTTCACTTTTTTAAATATTAGAGCCATTTCTTAAACATAACTTCATACAGCAAAACTTCACTACATCAAAACTTAATACAGCATTAATGTGTCTACATCTTATAGTTATATTTTGCACTAGGTAAGTATAGTATTTGAGCAGGTAAACATGTTAGGTTGCAAATCCACGGTTTATCAATGGTTTTTATGATTTTTTGATTTTTATGTGGAAACAGGGACGGCTTTTCCAATTTCTCATCCAATTAAAGTTAGATAAAAGTTACTCGATTTTCAATACTGCTATTTTCAGCAGCCTTTGTTCTACAATTACGCCTCCCTGTCAATGTCATTCCAAATGCCAAAAAATCCTTGTCGGATTATAATAGGTGGAAACACTGCTGTGGTGACATCATAGAGTAAAGAGTGACATTGACAAAACCAATTGACATTTGTCAGTATGACAAGACAATACGTGACATATTGACATTATTTTTTGCTGTGATTTGTGGTGATTTTTTGTTTTGGTGGCTGCATGCTGCTGTGGTGATAATTTATTTTGCCAATTTTTCGTTTCAATTTAATTTTGAAACAGAAAAAATGTTAGGGAATCTTAAAGAATTCATATCAGTAGTTCAAGACGGTTTAACATATAACAATAATTTACGACAAACGCTACAAGAAGTCCAGAAAGTCAAAAACATTTTTCGAGACAAGCAAAAAGTTTCAAGTGAGAGCAAAGTGAATTATGGAGCTGGTGGGGCTTTGCTAGCGAAATATCAACAGGAATGGAGTGAAATACACGAAAACGCGGACAGAAATGCCAAAGCTGCTGACGAAGTCGATAAGTTAATCACGGAATTGTATGAAACGACGAAAACAAGACTGCAAAGTGCTACAGAGTTGGCGCATAATTTAGCACATTTACCAAACTTAACTGTAACTGTAGCACAGTGTGTGGATAGTTTGAAGAACGTACAAACCCTTTTGAGCGATGTTGAGAACCAGTTGGTGGAATTCGAGGATATTATCGAGAGAAGTAACTTGGAAAAGTGGAAATTGGATCACCATTACCAGTTGACATTATACAAAGAAAAGAAAATGGGTTCGTTCATATTTTACTAAAGCCAACTCTTTAATCTGTGTGTTTAGGCACTGTAGTTTTAGGTTGATTAGGATATCCTGATACTTTAACAAGTCTTTTAGGGCTACAAACAGCTTCCTTCTTTATGGTGTGTTTTGGTAGGCTATTTGACTACTATAAAGGGTAGCCTGTCAACAATAGCAGTTCTGTGGTTGAGGTTTGTTTATAAGCTTACAGACAGACTAATGTCCACACATAACCCTATATTATTTAGAATTTAGTATTAAAAGTATTTGTTTTATATTTTCAGCTGGTTTAGAAGAGATTCGTAATAAACTTTCCAAAGAAAACCTTGAAAAGAACAGCATACTAGAAAGGCAACAGCTCGCAGAATTACAAACAAAAAGAGAGAACAGTGCAGCTGCTTTCCAAAGTGACATAGCCAAGTACTTAGCCAGCGGCAATGTACCTGTCGGTAAGATTTCTAGGAATTAAATATGTTTAAAAAAAAATGTTCCATAGGAACTGGGAACAGAAGGGACACTTCAAGCTTTTTAGAATTTAATTCTTGCCATACACTTTATTAACTGCTACAATAAAATATTTATGATTTTCTCTGTTAGTACTGTACCATTCTAATAATATAATGCTCAAATTGGATTCTAAATTGTTACATTGCCTATAAATGCTCCTGTGGGGTGAGTTGCTAACTCAGTATGATTATCACTGAATGAAAGCCAAAAGCTCATTTGACATTTATTTTTAATCCAAAGGTTTCGTATGAAAAATTTCTTTTATGTCGCTCAGTGAAGCAGCAATGTATAACCAACCAATGTCAAATAAGTTTGATGTCTTCATTTAGAGATGATCACTGATTTAGCAAATCACTTTGCTGGTAAGACTCAAAATAATTCATTGAATGTTTCTTTAAATTGTTTTAGTCCCATCAACACCACCAAAAGTGACCCTAGAGCAAATACAGCTAGAAAATGACAACACAGACCTGGAGAAATTTCTAGAAAGCTGATCAACAGAGAACCGACTTATAGATGGTGATATGAGTAAATACAGAGCTTTTATATTATTGTAGTTTGTATAATATGATAAGATGTTATATTTCCAAGTTAATTATTATTAAATAAAGTTGATTGTAACTTTGTTTTTGTTGGTAAATAATTTTGCCTGAGATACAGATTGTACAGAGATTAGAGATTATTGTGAGTAGCAGAACAGATATAGGAAGCATACAGAGATAGTTTATCCTGCATAGACATAGTAAGTATTCTTCTACTTTGTCATAACACTCTTGGCAGAGCAATCCTGGTCATCACGAAGCAATGTCTTTGGGGGCAAATGTAATATGCCTCATGCTTCTCCCTGCTGGCCGACAGCCTGGTACACTTGTGCCATAAGTAAGTATAGCCATATTCAAATGCTACATATTCACCAGAGATGTGCTATGCTACATTGCTACAGATGTGTTTGATATCCACCAATCATTATCATTGCTCCACACGGCTAAAGCATAGGTCGAAATGGGATCAATTTCAAAATGGAGAAGAACCCATCATGTCCGACTCGCACTTTTTTGAAAATCAGCGCAATGGTGGGTTCGTATCTCATTGTTCTATTTGAGCTCTTGTTGTCTACTCTAGTAAATAGGGCCTTTCCATCTTTGATAACAGACAATACTAAAATCTGTTTAAGCTTTAGACAAAACTTTTCTAGCACACAATTATTACAATTTCAACAATTCATAAAAATTTATTGTCTCCGGACTAAATACCTAATGAACCTTTTTTTTTAACTCATGCAACATAATTTTAAACTGAAATTATTTTTCTTAATATAAATTCAAAACTACAAAAATATATGTACAAATTGTTTATGACTAGTATATAAAATGTTAACAATTCATCAAATCACGGTATATAAGCCGGTCATGATTACAGTTCGTTACTCGTCATTCTAGTATGAATCTCACTAGATACTCCTACATCTCCCTGGAAATGGATTGAATACATGACTAAATAGATCGTTTAGTAAAATACGAGCCGTAAGAAACTGGCTGATTCTTTCCTAGAAAATTTAAATAAGATTGCGTAGTTATCTAGGCATGTATATAATCCATGTAACCAAAATTTAATATAAAAACACGCCTGCCACTAAAAGTCGGAAACTTACAAACTGAACAAATAAATCGACACAACACGAATTGTTCAATTGAAACAGTTGCTAACCGAGTAATCCAAACACTGACTTAAAGTGGCATAAGAAAACAGGGTCTTCTCATCACTTTGCTACTAGCTCTTGTGTAAAAAGTTAAGTTTTTCTCATGATTGGATGCAAATCGCCACCGCCGTGCGCGGACATTTTGACCTTCCCAGTCGCACGGTTCTTTATACAGGGTCCAGCGTCTTTAATGGATACACTCACTTCTTCCGACTCTTCATCTGAAGAGAAATCGACACACGCAGTTAAATGTCGCTTCTTTGGTGGCATAACATGTAAAGTCCAGCGCATTGCTCCCCTGCTTCCTTTGGTGTTTGATTCCCGTGCTTCGTAATCAGTATCCGACGCTGGTCTTTGGGGCTCCTTCTTCTTGCTTCTCATACATTTGCCCGATCTATGAGAATATTCTTTTTTCTCCCCCCTCGGGGGGGTGTGGAAGTTTTTTAAATTCGTTACACTATTGGTATCTCTTTTAGCGTTGAGATCGGGAAAATTCGGCGAGCTATCCACAGATTTGTCTGTATGAAATTTTGCCGATGGCGCTTTTGCTGTTTCACTGTTTGGCAAACATTCAGCAGTTTTCTTTTCTCCAGAATTCCCACTGCTGCAACTCGTGTTGCTGTTACTCGTGCTGTATTGGTCGACTGCTTCTTCTTCGAGCTCGCGAAACTTGGTGTCTATACTTTCATCTGACGCTTTATACTGTTCCAAAGCTTCTTTTTCGAGCTCCTCAAATTTGTTATCGACGTTTGGCTTAACTCTCGAAGACAGAACCAGTTTGCGATTTAATTTTATTAGACCAGGCGGTAATTTTTGTGAGAGCCTGAGACATCCTACTGCGTTTAAATTAACAGGAGGCGGTGGACACGTGCTAAGAACGGTGCTATAGAGTCGCTTCTTTCTCGCGTCTTCTATCGCGGCAGCACTCGTAGATGGTAGGTGGTTATCAGCAACGACTTTGTCCTTTTGCTGTGAAAGACTTTCTGAAGTGGCTTCCTGTTGCACTTCAGGTTCTTTTGTTAGCTGTTCGTCTTTAGATAAATTTTCTGGTTCCTCTTTTTTGATTCCTGTTTCAATTTTAGCGGTTATTTTTTCTGTCTTTTGGCTGTTTGTTGCGTTTTTTTGTATTTGTGTTATGTTAAACCTGTTTTCTAATCTTGGTGTTAGATTGTCGCGCGGCCACCAGACGCCATAGCGTCTGTCGGGGTAGCGCAAGGGTCGTGGACTGGTGGGCGCGTAGCGGCTGACGTTTGTGCCGCGGTATGGCGTACATCGATACGCATTAGCTCTCATCACCGCTTGCACGCTCGCTGATAAGCGTCCCATCGCTCTTTGATACTCAGTTAATTGTTGACGTGGAGTCTCGAATTGAAACTAAAAGAAGAAATATATTAATATAAATTAGAGTGAAGATTAGAGAGACCTTATTTGAAATAATATGGCATCTGTGGTGCAAGCAGTGATACTCTACCAAGCAAATTGTTGGTTATTTAAAAAAAAAGCTTCTTGTTAGTACTTTTTAACGAAATTACCTTACAAGTTGGATCGCAAAAGAGTTGAGTTGGGGCTTCTAAACAATACGCAGGTGGGGGAGGTGCTAAGGTCAGTCTCTTTGGTTGGCGACGCCTTGCTCGCATTTTTCTCGAAGCGGGCGGCGGTGAAGGAACTCTAGCTGGTCTCTGGCTTGGTGGTTGGTTCCATAAGGATCTAGTGCTTCGAACTCGGGCCTCCAACGTCGCTTCTTCCACGGTCCGCGCTTCAGACGGGTCCCAGCGCTCGCTAGCTGCCGATTGGTGTCCGTTAATTGCCATATTTGATAAGAGGAGCGAATTTTGTAAAACAAAGAGGTAAATTAGTTTTACAAACAAGAGTTTGTACAAGACTGCAAATTTAAAAAGAGATTTACTAAGTGTAAATCTTTTGAAAAGAACTTCTATTGAAAAGAATAACGAAAACGTATCAGATTTAAAATCGAGTACTAGACACCTATAAAACCTTACCTATAGACCTTAGATATAAAATCAAACCTACAAAATTAAGATAAAGAAAATGAAAGAAAATTAAGAAATTCAAAGATATAACCAAAGAACGCACGAATCGTCATCGGGAAGAATCTTATATTGTCGACGACGACGTGGCACCACACTGCGATCACTTGAGTCGTCTACAAGTTTCCGAAACCAGTATTCAACCTGCAAAGATGATTCAACATGAGAAAATTCAATAACCAAAATGCCCCCCGATTGTGTTAGAAAAACCGAAAACGTATTCATCGCTATCGTTATCGTCAAGAAATTCTGCCCATTGATTGGCTGTGAAAATAGGTAAACAGCGAATAAACCAATCAAAGGACAGCATTTGTTGACGGTAACGATAGCGATGAATGTTTTTCTTACACAATCGGGGGGCTGGTCAGCAATTAAAATCTTGCCTATCCAGTATCTTACAGGTAAACAACAGTCCAGCATCAGTGTTCTCCTCCACGTTTAATATAGGTCCTTCCTTCGAGTCAAGAGTGAATAGGTACCTAAGTGAGCTCCATCTTAGACTGGATCATCACTTGCGATCTGGTCTGATTGCAGCCAAGCGCAAACTCAAACTCAAAATCATTTATTCAAAGTAAGTACTAGTTGTTAGATAATTAATGATAATGATAGTTAATTACGTAAACTTAAAACTAAAGCTACCTATAAATGGATATTATACTCCATATTTTCTTCGAACCCGATCCGATTTCGTAAAAATATTATGTAAAAGAACCGTCATATTTGTTAAAAAAAAAAACCATAAAGTGCCTAATTGCTTGGAGTCCACATTACCTCAGGTAACATCCAACATTCTGTAAGATCGGTATTGTCGCATCCGTGACTGTTATAACCACGCAAGTTAGCTTTTTCATTTGTACAAGTATAACAGTTTTCCCTGAAAAATAAACCATCAGTCATCATCATCATGATCAATCAATCGTAGGATTACTACTGAGAATCAGAATGAGAAAGATTGGCCTTAGTCTACCACGCTAGCCAAGCGCAGATTGGCAGAGGTCATACAACTTAGAGAACATTGTGATCAACTCTCAGGCATGCAGGGTTTCTTCACTGTTAAAGCAAAGTGATATTTAATTGCTTTTTAACGCACATTCCAACTCCGAAAAGTTTGAGGTACGTGCCAAAGATCGAGTCCGGACCTTTAGGCTAAGTTTACGCAAAAATGAACGTAACCGTAATAATTTAAAACTTTCTAACTGAACTTCTTGAAAATAATCTCAGCACAGCTATGTTGCCATTGCTTTAACCAGGAGTTGCTAAGAATTCAAAGGTCAAGGATGAGAGATTGAAAAATAATCACCTGATATCGTCGTAGTAGAAATTACCATAAAATTGTGCTAATCTAGATTCTGGTATTACGTCTTTCACGCTTCTTCGACTACTGCAGCTGTTATTCTCTTGATTTTGAACAATTTGGTTCCCTACAATTTTTTTTACTTCATTAATCAGCACTACCAATATTACAAATATGAAAGTGTGTTTGTTTATTGACATTGAGTTTACTGTCTCGCGAGGCGTGAAAAGTAGAGTGTTCAACGTGTTTTCGTCTTGGGCGCTCCTAAACCCCGCGCTTCACTCAGGATTCTAGATGCAACATCCACGCTCCGGAGTTACACTAAAATCCCTCGTTACGCTTTGGATTTATCCCGGCGTGCGTAACGTAAGACTGCATTACCCCCATGTTGAATAATCTACTATTAATCTTATTGATAGAGCAACGTGCAACAGATAACTATTTAATTTCCGTTTGCACCGCCATCGAGAGGATATTGTATTAGAAAAGGAAACTGAACTTTCCGCTTTCATTAAATGCAAAAACTGCAGACGATATCATTAGATATTGTAATCTACTAAAGGATCAGTTTTTATGGAAGATAGAATTTCGAGAATATAAGTTTAGTGCATATATAGTGCATATATGAACAATACTCAATTATTACCTGTGTGATCGCAATGATTCTGTATGCACTGTGAAGACTCTATGGATGAATCCTGGAGGACTTGCGATACACGGTAATGCTGTGCCCATAGGCGCTGAAAAATTAAATTTTAATGGAAACTTTAAAGAAAATGAACTTGCTGACTGGCAGCACCACATTATGAAAGTATATGAAGAACCTATGATTCCCGATTCGTTTAAAAATTCAAAGGATAAAGTAAAAGTATACTTTGAAAAACTATATTTTTAGTTTACGTCATGATAGCGGATGTCAGATCACAGATGGTCAGATGACAATCAGGGTAACAGCTGTTTTCTGTCAACTTTTGCTAAAAGAGAATTCCCAGAGTAATTTAGAAAGACCGTAAAATTGCTCTTTGCTTTGTTATTCCTTTTCGGACATTGAATAGCAACTACCCCTTTTTCTGAGTCCTTCGCAACTAGATGCCAGGACTTCTTAAAGAGTTGGTTTATGGTTTGGCTTTGGCTACCTGGTTGGCTACGATGAATTCATCAGGAGGTTCCGAGACCCAAGTGAGATCCGCACAGAGGGCTACATGTGCCCAAGCAGACGATTGACGAGCCACTTCGAAGTTCATTCAATGTAACATCTCACGCATACAAATTGCATACAATTAATAATAATCTTTATCATAAGAAACGAACTAATATAATAGTCACTAAATTTTAAGAGAATAACTAAGGGTAAAATTGTAAATAATAATAATGACAATTTGAAAGACATTGGCGGTTAAATCTACAATAATAAAATTTTCCTCTTTTTATTTGATAGGTAAATTATACATTTTTTTTCCTTTTTAATTCAAAATTGTTTTTCGAATCACTGTCATCGGGTCATCGGGTAGGCTAGGCTGATGAATGTCTTTTGTGTCATTTGTCATTTATATGCTAAGTTTCGTGGTTTCGCCACAAAAAGTTTTTGTTACTTAGATCCAATACTTTTAGATTTGCTTCGATCTGTTTTATTTAAGCTGCAAAAGCGAGAAAATACAACATACTGGTAGAAGAATAGAAGCTTTTTAGTAAACTATATCATATAATCACTTCTTCATCTTCAAATTATGGAAATCCTTGGACGAATTATTCGTCAAAAAATTTGAAAATCTCAACTTTCCGCCTTGCTAAGGAGTTTTTATGTCGTCATGAGAGAATGCTGGCAATATTATGAATGCATTTTTGTTATCTGCATCCCCACAAACCGGCGCGTTCGCTCGGGCTCGTCCATCGTCACGTCACTCGTCACCGTCAGTCAGATTTGCGCAGGTGGCGCTATCGGTCGCGTTCGCGCATGCGCTCGTCAGTCACTCGTATAAATGAACACTGACAGAACCCCCTAATTTTATTTTTATTTAAATTAAATTAAATACAAAATACCAAACCAAAAAACCGTTACACAAACTTAAACTTTTCGTTTCGAAAAAGTTTATGAAGGTATTGATGAAAACGACTGTGTTGAGTTCAATGTTTTAAGTGTTTTGATGAATAAAAAATCGATTTACACTGAGCTAGCCTCTTTATGTTGATTTTTGTGTTAGATTTGTGTTTTTTACATTGTTGATTTTGGCGACAAGTTAGGGCATTCTAACTGTTGGTGCGGTTGGAACAGGTTTTTAAAACGGTAGAGTTATTCGTGGTGTTTTCGTTGTTTATGTACGCGTGTATGGACCTATAGTTCGCGATAGGCAAAGTGAGTGAACCTCTTACCAAGTGATGCTGTGATATTTGTACAAATAGTTTGGCGTAACTTCATCTGTGCATGGTGAGTGTCTGGCGTCTAGTTACTAGCTATGTACACTTGTGTCTATAAGTAACTATTATGCAAGTAAGCGGACACCTAACGGTTGGAACTTGGAACGGTGCAACTTCAATCAAACTGTCTCCAGTTAATGACTTAACGAAATCGAATTAGGTATTCATTATTCATATAAACATCGGACCTTCTATTTTGAAGATGAATGGAACTTTTCATATTTGAGTATGTTGCTAAATACTTAGTTTTTCTAATAGCGATAGAATTTGCATCATCAATATCAGTCTTTTCATCGCAAACTTTGCTGTTTTAGAATTTCTTATTTATATAAACATCACAACCTTTGTTGTTTTAGAATTTCTTATTGTTATAAATTAGAGTGTAGATTATTGATAGTGCATCAAAGGTCTCATTTATTAGCCACTCTACTCATCTATAGGATCATAGTTCAGGTTTAATATAAACAATACTTAGCTACGTACCTACTGCCTCTGCATATAATATCGTTAATTAATCCCGTTGTAATTAAGACCGTGTGGTTAGCTCATGTGGTTTTCCTCTGTTGATTAGCTTCCTCTGACAGTAAACGATATTTTCTCGGCAATATACCTAACCACAATAAAATATTTAGGTATAGTACCTACTTGTAACGAAAGCTTTCTTTGTTCCTCTGTTTAACTATATCCAAAGTATCTTCTCATCAAATTCTATCATAATCTGGTTAATCTTCTGTCTTATTTACTTTAAATTAAGTTCCTAGCTACATATGATTTTTAATCATTAATATTGTTTTATGGCTCCAATAATGTATAATTACATATTTGAATATGGTCAAATAATTTTGGTATTTTCTACTTAATCATTACTTACCTATCTATCTAGACTCTTTAGTTAATTTATTTATCTGATAGGTAAGTAGGTAGGTACCTACTTAAGTACTTAATCTTTCCTTAATTGTGCTAATAGGTCATATTTAACTAACTACACATTGTCTTCGCATTTAATTATTAATATTATTTGCATTGCTAATGACTAATCTGTTTTATTTTGTTTAGGTTTTTGCGAGCATGGTGGTGAAAATATAAAGGGGCATAAACGCATGGCTTGATGGATTGATTTTTTCTTTACAACAGCTTATGCCCGCTTTTCGAATTAATTTGCTTAATTAACTAATAAACAATGCATGATTTTGCTTCTGTAATAACACGCATAAAACAAACTTCACGTTCCTGTATAATTTCCATGTATAGTTTACCGTCTTTTTAAATTGTTTCGTAATTTTTTCTGAAAGTTAAATCAATAACTTCAATCTCTCAAGAAGTTTAGATTCATCTATTGTAGGTAAGCATTAGTTACTGTTCATGAAGCGATAAGCTATTCTCGCGTAATATTTCAGTAGAATGTTCTTTATACATTATGGAATACAGAATGGAAACCATAATGTTATTTCACGGTATACTTTCATAATATCCATGATATTTAATGGTTCCAAGTTTAGACATAGATCATGTCTAAAACAACATAGTTTGTAAACTGAACGATCGAACGTTGTTTTTTGTGATTATTCTCGTCCATAGTCTATTTCACTTTCCTTGAAATCATTTCGTGTACATTTTTCGGCCGAACCATTTTATGCTTACAATGGTAAACTTTTTTTTCTCTCAAGTGGTTTGAAAGTTTATGTCAGGACATTACGCAAGAACTGTGCACTTTTTGCGTTTATTACGTACCTACTACCTACCTACTTATCGCTTCTCTACTTCGATTGCTTTTATTTACTTACTAGCTGTGCCCGCGACTTCGTTCGCGTGGAATCAGCGCGCTTTATATAGCTACGGACGCTCAGGCGCGAGGCGTGTAGTATATACTGTAGGCATACTCTGTACGTTAAAAATGTTCGCCGTGATTCTTTAAATTGACATAACTTTTTTATTTGTCAACCGATTGACATGAAATAAACACTAAATGTTAAGTGAAGCTTACTACAATATATTAGTGAAAACCGTATCTAAATCGAATAAGCCGTTTCTGATATTAGCGTGCACAAACACACAGACAAACAGTCAAAAAAAATTAATGACAATTTCGGGTTCGGCATCGATATAATAACAGCCCCTGCTACTTTTTTTTTATATATTTCCATTGTACAGACACCACTTTTCTACAAATTTTATTATATGTATAGATTCCTTGAATGCTGTGCCTGTACCACTGCTTAGTGCTTACTTATTTCAATTTTAATTTGCAAATAAAGTCATGAATTATTGTTAACCGCATTTTTTTATCCCAGCATACTAACCTTAAGACACAACTCATATGTTAAGAATCATTCTTATTGACTGAATAACAAAACCTGTCTTAAAACATGATACGTGTACCGAACAGGCTTTGCTATGGTTTCGTTATAAGCTGAGAATATGGAATTATTTTAACGTGTTTTACTGCTACGAACTAAGTACTATGAGGTGTAAGATTTATAAGTTTAACTTCTACGTGGATTTTGCACTGGAATATTAAAACTTGTTGGTGATTAAAATGATGGAGACGGCGTTGTGGTAGACGTCTTTATTCTTCCTTATACCAACTAACAGTAGTTATAACCCAATCTTATAAGCTATTGTCTTAAAGATATTTCTTAATCTAACTCAAATAATTTTGTATCACCTTTTGTTCAAATTCAACGCGTAAGCAACCTACATATTACAGCACACATCTATGATCGGCTTAACACAGATTTTTTCAAATCAGTAAGTACTTCTTTCGTATTAAAGCTGGTATTTGTTTTACGAATTTTGTGTGATCGATATAGAAATAATGCTTATTATCAGATAGGTACAGTCAAAATCGGTTATATCACTTATAACGACATCAAGGCGACCTCTTAAATATATTTAATCGTCGAAGCCAGTTGTAACAACCGGTGCTATTAATTTTTGAGTTACAAATAATCGGGGTTTCTTTTTTATCATTAACACGACGATTTTGTTTGTATTAGTGGTAGTAACAGGGAACGATCGATGTAGAATGATCCAGTAACTAATGTCGATTGTCAACGACATCAGTTGCTGGATGGTTCGCACCACAGTGGTGTCGTTTTCAATTTTATTTTGGTAATGGCACCACCGCTGACTATAATGTTTTATTTAAAGTAGAATATCACCAGTCAGCGGTAATGTCGTTAGTCTTTAGTCGTTACCATAAAATAATTGAGGATGACACTATGGTGGTGTCGTCCAGTGATGTATTTACTCGTTGACAAGACATGGACTGATCAACATCCTAAGGCACAAAATGCACATCTGGCGATCTCGTTCGATTCTGTTTATCTAATCGCAATTAGGACACACCATAATATCTTTATGGGACACACCAACATTGACATTTGTGAAGTTGTTGAGATTTTTAATATAAGTACGTATATCATCAATTTTACAACATAGAATAAACATCAGTACTATTGAGAAAGTTTAAATAAACGCATCTTGCTGGAAAAGTAGCTCAGGGTCTTTACTAATAAAAAAATACACATTATATGCACAAAGGAAAATAAGACTTAAAACATATGTAACCAGTGTGTAAACTTTTATTAGGTACTAATACCCTAATACCAAATAATATAACTGACAGTTTATCAGGAATATTGACAGATTTCTATGATAGCGATAGGACACCTTGAAAAAACATGAGGATAGGTATTTTTCTAAACGTAGAATTGAATCGGGCTTATCCTTTCTCAAATAAGATAGGAATTGGGACGTGACACAAAACTCGGTATCAACTATTGATACCACGGGGAGAAATGAAACAACCTCAAAGGTCCAACGTTAGGCCCCAATTTGGCTTTCCCTAGTGATATCTTACGGACCTTGCCCGTCCGAGATCTTAGCTATTCTAACAAGTAACGCAATGACCTTGGCCCCATTTTCACAAATAGGGTTTCTCGCGCGAAATAAAAGAATCTTCGGGTCATTTGTACAAGAACAAAGGAAAACTTAGATGTCTAGGTACTTTATCGTCTCTCTGTTTTAGTACCTACTACTATATATGGTTTTGTGGAGGCCCGTCTATTAAGGGAGTTTTCGCTCGCATATAAACTTTATACCACGTAGTAGAAAATTCATGTTCATAGCGTACATTTACTACATACTAGGGTTTCCGATATCTCGAGGTTTTTTAGTTCTCGGGTGTCGAGACTTCTCGAGCCTGATTTCTCGGGTCTTCTCGGGTTGTCGAGAAAAAATAAAATACGTCTAAATTTTTGTTTAATTAATAAAAAGAGTCTTTAATTTAACTGTGTTTATTTTACATAAAAAAAATCAACATAATTTTTAACAAAAAAAACAAGTTCTCAATAAAAAATCAGCTCAAAACAAAATTGCTAACTAAAAACAATCATACTTCTTCTCCTTATCATAACTAATCTCATCTCACTAATCTGTAATAAAAAACAAAATCTCTGTTAACAATCAGCTTAAAACAAACATCTTAACTAAAACAATCATACTTCTTCTTATTATAACTAATCTCACTAATCTTTAATAAAAAACAAAATCTCTGTTAACAATCAGCTTAAAACAAACATCTTAACTAAAAACAATCATAATTTTTCTCATCATAACTAAAGATCACTCACTAATCTCACTATGTGGGTGGTATGGTATCACAATTTTTGGCAGTTTTAATGTAATTAAATAAGAGATTAAGGCAAAAACAAAGGATACCGACAGACACGAGCCGTGCTGTCAAAGGATGCCGCTGCCGCCTCGCATTTACAAAGAAAGCTAAGCGTAAAAATGTTTATTTAAACTTCTCGATGTCTCGACTTTTCTCGAGCTGAATTTCCCGGGTACGAGACCGACCGATTTCCCGGGAATTCCCGGGACGAGAATTCCCGGGAACAAACCCTACTACATACAAAATGTACTTTATGTATTAAATAAGTTTGTGAGCCATTGAATAAAGCTTTCTAACTTAATTGAAAGGTTTTCGTTACGCCTGTAGGCAGGAATGGTCATTTACTAAATTCAGGCAAAGAAGTGTGTCCTAAGTAAATATACGGGAATCGTTTTCTGAAATAAACACAATATCTGGAATATCCATAAACAACGATACCTATCTAGTTACACTAGTAGCCACGCTGGTTTAATTATTATCAAAATACGTTAGATACTTACTGCGTTACAAAAAATGGTGAAGGAAATTATCTTAGAGCATCTCTTTCTTGTGTTACCCTATTTCTGCTCAAGGACATCAAAGTTTTGTTATCCGTCTCATTTCAATGGTAAAGAACGTTGCTCAACTACTGCTTTAAACTAGGCTCTACCAGAGTGAATTGATGGGGCTCTACCGTACCGCCAATGAACTTACCTACCTATTTAACGAATAATTATTCGAAACGAAGGCATAGTTAGAGATCATTTTGTAGCGTTCGATCTCATCAGACAACCAATTTTTTTGACGTGATAAAGTCTTATAATTCGATAGAGCCGGCTGCACGCTCGAAAAAACATGACTCATGCGGCGTTACCTCGCTCTGAGGCGTTCCATGTAAGGCTTGAAGTGCAAGCGAGAGCGCGGAACGAGCGACAAAGAAGCACAATCGGCCTTTGTTGTCACGTTCAACTATCGTCAGTAAACCGACTTTACAGACAACCAATTTTTTTTTTAACAGATGTTAGTAATTGATGAACCAATTTGGTTGCTTGGGTTGGTTGGTTGGGAATGATGTATATTACGCATACCATTAACGCTATAAAGCCCTATATAATTTTCATTTATGGAATATCTGTCCGCCTATTGAATGACCCAATATAGCCTTGCTTCTTTATCGTACGTCAACGAATATTTTGTATCTATCTGACCCAGTTTGAGAGGGTGCGTGGCATTCTGTTCGCGACCTTGGCCCGTTTTCGTCGGCCACCCTTGCTACTGGGAGTCTGGATGGCCATTTGTAAAATTGCCAACCGGAACAAGGACATCGAACGTTCTGGATTTCGGTAGCCTTAAAGGTCTGGACTTGATGATTTATTACTAGCTAGATGATGCCCGCGACTTTGTCCGCGTTTATTTAGGTATTTGAAACCCGTGGGAATTTTGTTACGTACCTATTCCCATCTCTGGGAATGGGATGCAAGCTACTCCTATACCAAATGGATGATGCTCGCGACTTTATCAACGTGGGAGGTTTAAGAACTCTTTGATTTTCCGGTACAAAAACTAGCCTATGTCCGTCCTCGGGACGCAAGCAAGTATACCTGCCAAAATTGGTTAAACAGATGGGTCGTCGTGAAAAGCTAGCAGACAGACACACTTTCACATTATAATACTTAGTTCCTAAGTAGGTATGGATTACGTATTTTTAAACAAATCTGTTATAACTTTAGAAGCCTCAATAGCTCAAAGATTGCTTCTTTTGCAAATTGGAATAATGTCGTATCTACTTTAGCGCAAATTAATGCGTAACTAGAAATAATTATTTAGAGAAACTTTTGCTTATCATCCTAAATGAATAAATCGTTATGTACTTATGTACATTATACGTAACTGGTAGGTAATTGGTATTCAAGATTACATAAATCAAACAATAAGGACGGTGTAGTCGTCATGATTGGCAGTTTTTCAAAAAAGAACTTTCACTTAAGATATCATTTCTGTCCACATGTTTTCCGTTATGAACTTACGAAAATTATTGTAAAAGCCTTTTGTATACTCTATAGAATATAGAAACTACCTAGGTACAATGTCATCCCGTAAATTTTATAACTAAGTAGTCTTACCTTTTTCTTAGTATTGACTTAAGACACTTGAATGGCACAACTTTTTCAAAGATAGACAATGGAACCCGTGGGTTATTGGCACAGCAACAGCAATTGAATGCATATTTTTTATTTGATGTATTCGCACAAACATCTGTGTAAAACCTCCCGATTGTAACTAGAATATTCATTTCTTTCTTTATAAACTCCAAGTTCGATGCCTTATTTTAAAAACTGTCTCCTGTAACGCCTTTCATGTATAAAGCGTCCTTTGTCAATGCTTCTTCAATTTGACCTGCAGTAAGTTTTAGTTTGTTCCTCCCACCTTTTTACCCGACTACGGCAAAGCCAAAAGGAAGGGTAATAATTTAAGCAGTCCATGTATATCGGCGCAATAATGAGACACGTAATTCATAGATCGAATGACGAGTAGAATCCTCAATGACGCATCGTACGTCGTCGACGTTTCCGAACCCCACCGCCACGATAGTATTTAAAAGCGAAGCGGTCCAGCGGAGCGGCATTCTATTATCGACAGTCGAAGTGATAACACGTTGAATTTGTCTACCTTTTTAATTTATTCGGTTTAGTTTGACAGTTAATTGTAACTTTGGTTCAAATGTTGAGTTTCTTAACTTCTTTCAAATTTGTTCGTTTAAAGTTTGACGGTTAAATGTAATTTCGGTTAAAATATTGTAAATCGAATCTTATTGTAAATCAAATCTTTGAAAAGAGCAACCGCTGAGTTTCTTGCTGGTTCTTCTCGGCAGGAAAGGCGTTCCGAACCAGTGGTAGATTCATTTGATGATTCAAAAGTATTTGTAAAGGTTTATTTGGATAAAAGTAATATTAAAGATGGTTAAAAGTTTGATAATAAACTGTGATGAATAATAACAATGGCGCGAGTTTTATTGGAGCTAGTTCTCCTACTCTTACATCAGAAGAAGGGATGAATCAACGCCAATTACCATCATCGCCTCGCTAATAGCAACAGCATTTCTGGATAATACTTTAGAGACATAGATTGAGAAATAATGAATAGATTTTAGCCGTTTATTGTCAAACTTCAACCCTGATGTGAAAGAAATGAATATGATTTAAAATACAACGAAGTGCGACTGAAAGCAGCTAGCGCTCATTTAGGAGCAGTAAAATCGTGGGAATGTTTGCTTAAAACCACGACACGGAGTACAGTACCAGTTTTAGAACAATCAATCCAAGGAGTATAACCTGAGTGAATTGGCATACGTATGATGTTGGATAAGTGAAATAATGGCTGAAGGTATCCAAAGTCTGGAACGTGATACAAACCTAAGATTTCAAAGATAGTTGCCGACAGAAGATGACGTGCCTGGCGTGGTGTGAGCTGTTTTATTTGTCATCATTTCATTTATTATTATCATAATCTTTATTTATTTTTCCAGTGGTAGGCCGCTATTAGAAGCAGATGTGTTTTGTAAAGCTTCACAGGTGTATTTCTTTGAAAACATTTACTTTACTATTTCGTGGTCCCAAGATGATAGTAGACGGGTTTAAGCAATTTATCGGACTCCTGTTGTGTTTCTGGATAGTTCCGTTTTTTTTTTTTGTCTTCAAAATCGTTTTTGATTATTCGTAGATTTCGCTGTTAATGGCGAACCGTTGAATATTCTTAAATTTCACAGCAGTCACTTTGAGAGGTCATAATAGCATAGTAGTTTTGTTTTTTTTAAGTGATCCTTAATACCGTACTAGATCAAGGGCTTGTTTTATGGTGGGAGACACTGATCGGCAGTGTTCCTTCTTTTCAACGTTTTCTGTTTTACGGTGGAATACTATTACCAAGGACCAAGCTACTGACTGGATGTTGTGTCATATAGAATCGGTTGTTTTCTTCGTAATACAGGTTTATCGAATAACTTTGACAAACTCTGTGGTGAGCTGACGGGTCTGTGCGAGGTGACTCAACGGCTTTGGTGATTTGCTGATCATTTTCCATTTCCGTTAAAAGTATTGGCTCCGTTAGGAAGTGTTGTTGGGAAAACTAAATTGTCTTTCTTGGCCGTTGGTTATGAATATCTTTTGTAGGATTTAATCTCAGAGATTTTTAATTTTTTTTTTTTTTAAGTTGATATTTTAATAGTTGTTCCGCGTGTTTCTCAGACCACTGCCGCATTTGGCGGATTAAACATTTGTGGGTACATGGATTGCTCGATTAGGTATTTGGAGCCCGAATCCAAGCTATCTTAAAGACTTACTGGAACATCTTCGTATTGGCCATTTCTTTCGAGTTTCTCGTTCGGTTCAGACTTATTCTAATTACAAGTTTCGCACTTAAACGTTTCCGTGTGTTGTGCGTGCCAATGCCAAATATCAACGATACGTAGAACCGGTATCCCAGTTTCCTTTTTGTCTTAAATGATAGTAGTGAATAAATTTTTAAGGTTTCATTTTTCAACCAAGATACGAGTCTTGTAGTCATAAATTTGTTGAATGTTCATAAGTTTGGTTCATTAAGAAGGCCATTATTATAAAGAATTTTCTACTAAGTAATTTACTCGGACGATTGACAGACAATTTAAATCAGTTTTAATAACACCATCCCATATTAAGATCAAGCTCAAGCTTTACGAGAAAGCTAAAAATGTCTAATCAAACCTTCAGTGGAATACATCAAATCACACCATAAAGCGGTCCTAAAAGAGATGAAAGTACTGACTTAATCACGGCATATCTGAGGTACTTATTGTCTACCGACGAGAAAAGGTTGTCATGGGCAGAATGGCCGAACATGTTCTCAAATTATGTAATTCACCCAAGAAATCAATGAGACCACATCGGTGATGACTGACTGACAGACCTCACTTGTTCCTGTAGTGCAATCCAAATTTTAATTTCAAGGTGTTGACGCGATTTTATAATTTAAGTGCTTCCATGTGTTCCTATTATCTACCAAATAGTACAGACCTCATAAAGAGATGTGTTTGCGAATCCACTTTTTTTCTTCTTATTGTTACAAATTTTTGGTACCAACCAAATACGAACAGATAATAACATTACAATTGTCGTAATTCGATTAAATTTACTGTTTAATAATTCCATAATTATTCAAAGTTTTGAGTAAATCGTGTTTGTCCATAGTCAATATTATTTTCAAGTGGCAACTTTAACAATATTGGCAATATCATTTTTTATGTTGGCAGTCTTGTGATATGTTTAAATCGACCAATAGCAAGTGGCGCGGGTATTTTTATGATAAAATGGCGTGAAGTGGTAGGGAGATTTTTGGGGTAGACACGCTAACCAGCGGCAGAGCGGCATTCATTACGTGTGGTGTTTCGACAGAGTGAAGTAGTGAAAGGACTTCTTGAGTCAGTACTGTGAAAGTGATTTTAAGTTGCAGTTGTAATTGGTGAGTTCGTTCCAATTTGTACAGATAATGTGAATTTACATACGTGTGGATATTGTTGGTTAGAAATGTTGATTAGACGGTTGAGGTAGTAGTTACGATGGAGCCAATCTAGTGTAGGGCACCGTCGCCCAGTTACTTGTTGTTATTATAATCAGAGTTCTACAGGTCGGTGATACATATCAGATCTAGTTATAGAATCCCGTGGTGTTTTATGAATTCGTAACGCTGGGTGTTGTATATATCAAAACCGATTCATTATTCTGCGGCTCTGGTCAGAGACACTTCTCAGTAGACACGGTCTGTCGTACTTACTGTAGGTTTTAGAGTTGTGGTTTCCGTTGGTTGAGGTCATAGTACTAGTTGTGGTAGCTAGGCTAGATGGTCGGTTTGGGACCGGTATAGGGGTGGAAGAGCCGGTCTAGGTAGAGTTGGGGTTTTGTATTTATCAAACAATGATACAAAAAAAAAAAAAAAAACAATGGGATAGTAATGATAAAAAAAAAAGAGGATAAATATTTAAAAAAAAAGGGTAATACCAAAAAAAAAAAAAAAACAAACAAAAAGATAAACAATGCAAAAAAAAAAAAAAAAGAAAAAAAAAACTGATAATAATATTGTATAAAATGTTAACGTAAAAGCTGAAGTAAGAATATCCTCTGAATATGAATATTACTGAACAATAGACGTGAACTTCATCGAAGTAAACCAATGGGACCAGAAGAAAAGTTTGCCACGATTAACGAACGTTTGGAAAGCGTACCAAAATTTGAAGTACAAAGTAATGTGGCCGTATCGGCTATGAGTAAACGTAATAGTACGGCAAAGTGAGGATTTGACGCGCAGACTGACGTGCTTTTATAAGTTAAGTACTTTTCCATTATTTAAGTGTAAACGGCAAGGCCAATATGAGCGCTGAGGCTCTGAGGCTGAACCAATATTAGCGCTGAGGCTTGAGGTTCCGCCGTCATCACTTTTTACTATCTTTCCGAAGGTGTAAACGTCAAGGCCAAAATGAGCGCTGAGGCTCTGAGGCTGAACCAAAATTAACGCTGAGGTTATGAGGTTCCGGCGTCATCACTTGGGGTTTCAATTATCCTTAAAGTCCATTTGATGTGTGAACCAAAATTAGCGCTGAGGCTATGAGGTTGTAACGTCATTTGTGCTTTAAGATAATTGAAATGTGAAAAAAAAAAAAGCAGCAAAAAAATGGTTACTGAACCGAAATTAGCGCTGAGGCTATGAGGTTCTGATGATCACTTATGTGTTTTCAATTGTCTTGTAATTCATGTGTCAACGTCAAGGCTAAAATGAGCGCCGAGGCTCTGAGGCTGAACCAAAATTAGCGCTGAGGCTATGAGGTTCTGACGTTATCACTTATGTGTTCCAAGATAATTGAAATGTGTTTACGTGAAGGCTATGAGTTAACGTGAAAGCTAATATGGGTGTCGAGGCCCTGAGGCTATGAGATTCTTAACGTGATAAGAGTGTTGAGGAACCATTTTTGATTTCGAAATTATAAGGGTTTATGTGTGTGTGATGTTGGTTTACTAATTTATGCACTTTATTGCAGAGAAAAATGACGAGAGTAGGCGCAGGGACGCGCCTATGATCAGTATGGCCGTATCGGCGCAATAATGAGACACGTAATTCATAGATCGAATGACGAGTAGAATCCTCAATGACGCATCGTACGTCGTCGACGTTTCCGAACCCCACCGCCACGATAGTATTTAAAAGCGAAGCGGTCCAGCGGAGCGGCATTCTATTATCGACAGTCGAAGTGATAACACGTTGAATTTGTCTACCTTTTTAATTTATTCGGTTTAGTTTGACAGTTAATTGTAACTTTGGTTCAAATGTTGAGTTTCTTAACTTCTTTCAAATTTGTTCGTTTAAAGTTTGACGGTTAAATGTAATTTCGGTTAAAATATTGTAAATCGAATCTTATTGTAAATCAAATCTTTGAAAAGAGCAACCGCTGAGTTTCTTGCTGGTTCTTCTCGGCAGGAAAGGCGTTCCGAACCAGTGGTAGATTCATTTGATGATTCAAAAGTATTTGTAAAGGTTTATTTGGATAAAAGTAATATTAAAGATGGTTAAAAGTTTGATAATAAACTGTGATGAATAATAACAATGGCGCGAGTTTTATTGGAGCTAGTTCTCCTACTCTTACATGTATGTATGTTACATGTATATATGTATGTTTGTATCCAGATTCTGTGTGTTCCACCATAGCGTCTAAACTACTGGGCCGATTTTGATTAATGAGGTGTCAATTGATACGTTGTAAAGGCCCGGGTGACATAGGCTATATTTTATACGAAAAAAATTGACCTAGAGGCTTAGAGGATGTTACATAAAAAAAAGTGAGGGTCTCCAAAAATATTTTTTTTGCTATTGTATTGAGTGGGTAGTCAAATGATAGAGGAGAAAATTCTAAATTCATGGGTGTAACTTGTACAACAACATTAACAACAAACGACAGATAAACAATATTTTACTGTAATATTTCAGTGTTTTACTTTTAAGACGATCGCAGTCGGGTTTTAGTTTTCAACTTTATCATGTGGTTTCTCTATCCAGCTGTTTCTCTGGTATGAAAACAATGCAGACCAGAAGCTTTGTTGAATACTAGCTAATGCCCGCGACTTCGTCCACCTGCCCGGTTAACATGGGCAGTAGATAAAAATTATATCCCCCGATTATATCCACTGATGTCATAGAAATCAGTGGATATAATCGGGGATATAATTTTTATCTACTGCACATGCTAGCCGGGCTGGACTACACATAAATCCCTATTTTATGCCCTTAGGTTGAATTTTCGAAAATCCTTTCTTACCGGATGTCTGCGTCATCTTAATGCCGAATTTCAGCCGATCCGTCCAGAAGTTTGAGCTGTGCATTGATAGATCAATAAGTCAGTCACCTTTTCCTTTTATATTATACTTAGATTTAATTGAAATATGAATATGAAAAACAGTTCATTGAAGATTTAGCAACCCCAATGTTTGCTGCTGATTTAAATTCCATACGTATCATGTTGTCAGAATGTCGCAATACGCCGCGTGGACGCAACGATCGCGAATGTTAAACTCGATTCCGTTAGTTGACAAGAATACGATGATGTTTTGTTTATTGTAATATTTAAACAAGCTACATATAGTGGAGTCAATCTATACATATAATAAAATTGTAGAAAAGTGGTGTCTGTACAATGGAAATATATAAAAAAAAAGTAGCAGGGGTTGTTATTATATCGATGCCGAACCCGAAATTGTAATCATTTTTTTTTTGTCTGTTTGTCTGTTTGTCTATGTGTTTGTGCACGCTAATATCAGAAACGGCTTATTCGATTTAGATACTGTTTTCACTAATATATTGTAGTAAGCTTCACTTAACATTTAGTGTTTATTTCATGTCAATCGGTTCATAAATAAAAAAGTTATGTCAATTTAAAAAATCACGGCGAACATTTTTAACGTACAGAGTACGTACTATGCACGCTTCGCGCCTGAGCGTCCGTGGCTATATAAAGCGCGGTCACTATTCCACGCGAACGAAGTCGCGGGCACAGCTAGTAAAGCAATAAAATAGCCAATCTTAGGAAGTCCTCAGAAACAGCTCCGATTTTGATGTTTTTATTTTTTGTTTTTTATATACATATTGCTTATTTAAAATCAGAAAGTTTTTCAAAGCGGGGAAATAATTTTTAATATTTTTTAATCCGTATGTATGGTATTTACACATGAAGTCCAGTAAAACGTTACCTTCTCTTTGAGAGGTTGTAGAGGAGGTCAAATGCTATCAAATGACCTCTTAAAACCTTTGGGCAAAAGGGCCCGTTTTTGAGTTATTGATCGTATTCAGAAAAAATACGTATTTGTTTCTTTAAAAATTTATTTACTTATTTAAAAACTGTTTACCAAAATACCAGAATACATTAGTTTTAAATAGATACCTTAATTTTTCAGCTTAGAAGATATCAAAGGAGACCTCTTAAATTATTGATTTAAAAAATGGCCTCATTATTTGGTTCTCTTAAAAGATATTGGTCAACATCATCCTATTGTGAATTCCGTCAAAGCTGGTAAACGTGTGTTTAGTTCGTGACCCAGTTTGTTGATCTGAATTTCTTGCATATTAAGCTTTATACACACGAATAAAACTACAACGTAGGCTTGACATACACGTACCACTTGTCGACGACATTGGAA
The DNA here is from genome assembly GCF_905333055.1 of Maniola jurtina. Lineage (NCBI taxonomy): Eukaryota > Metazoa > Arthropoda > Insecta > Lepidoptera > Nymphalidae > Maniola > Maniola jurtina. Next base: position 12,364,699 of record NC_060033.1, read on the forward strand.
GTTGGAACTACGAAAAAGTCACGTAGTCACATAATGCAGTCGACTTTGACAGCTGAAATTCATACAGTAAGATTTTTTATTAGATGTTATATATTTTTTTACTTGTTTTTTGTATGAAAAACAGGGCCTACCATATTATTATGTGGAAGTTCGATTTTATTCCAAATTAACTTAAATCTCAACTTAAAAAAACCACCTAAAATACTAGTTATTTCGCCCTTTCTAAAATAGGGCGAAATCTCTACAAACTGATAGCAAAAGAAAAAAAAAACAAAAGAAGCATATTGGAAGTTGGCACATTTAAAAATGGAAGTCGAATGACATGATCAACAGGTCGGCCAGGGCATCTTACATACATGCGGCAGTTGTTTTTAACCCCCGGCCCAAAAAGAGGGTAGTTATAAGTTTGACGTGTGTATCTGTGGAATGTGCCGTATGTGCCCTGCCCATTGCCACTTCAGCTTTGCCACCCGCAGAGCTATGTCGGTTACTTTGGTTCTCCTACGGATCTCCTAATTTCTAACTTGATCACGTAGAGTAACTCCAAGCATAGCTCGCTCCATCGCTCCATGACTGACTGTGACCTTTCTTATGCGGCCCATAGTTAGCGACCATAAGTCATTGTATAAGTAGATAAGTATGTATAATACTTAATTTTACCAAAGTTTGCGTTATTCCTAACACATAGTCGTCGTTTAGTACAAGGCATTTCTCATACTCTACGAATCATATTGAAATTATGTTTTATCAGCGTTTTATGTAAATTCTTGCAATATCAATAAGCATAAATAAGCAGTTGCCGATTAATTACGAATGCAAATTTCATTCGTTGTTATTCTAAAATTATTTCTTGTCTATCTCTAGATGTTGTTAGCGATTGTGGTGTCAACGCCCTTTCTGGTTTCCACCATAAAATGCACTTCTGTGTTAGCAATAAAACTAAGCACCATTTTGAAATCCGTCCCACTATAATAGGGTTACCATCAATTCAACAAATCATGATTCCAGATTCTATTTTAGTTGAAGCATCTCTGGGTAGGTACAAACTTCGACTTCATTTTATACGTAGCGTAAAGTCATCGATGATAATTGGTTTTACAGGTAGGTAGTTAGGTATACATTTATTATGATGTATGTCGTTATAGATTCTAAACACATATTCAAAGTTCAGGTTCAGATTTTATAGCGTTAATGAATCAATTTCCTCTCCTTCTTCAACGCACATTATGCCAATAAAGAATTTCTATTCTATTCTATTCCTAACCCATTATAGATTCCAGTTTCCATACATTAATTTACGTTTGTTTACCTTTCCTTTATTACCTTTGTCTAGGTGACTTTGTCTTAAATCAATGTTCTCTCGTAGGAACAAATCTTTCTTCTGTCATATCGCCATACCCATCTTTTAGTATTTCTATGTGTTTCTCTCTTACCTGATGTTTTTAATCTAAGCATTAAAAAGAAGCACAGTTAGAAACGTTGTAATAGACAGAAGTCCACTATTGAAGATTAAAGTCTCTTTCAAAGGATTGTTCGTCCACCTACTAGGGTTCTTACAAGTGCATTTCGGGAGACCGCCAAAGTTAACCGAAACAGCTATGAAAGTCATCTGTTGTGGATAGAATAGTTTCCCCTGACGCTTGGATAAAAACTTGACTATTTAAATATTAAACTGAAAAGGCCAGTACATACTTATTTGTTTTTTTTTTTTTACCTTGTCGAAGATTTTGTGTCTTGTGGGGGTCTTTTAATTTTTAATTTAGATTTTTTAAGGGGGCCGCCATTCAAAGAGATAGCTTAGAGTCGAAAGAATTACTTATTACTCTGCAGGTTTTATTTTCTAGATAAATAAATGGCACTTATCCCTAAACTTTACAACTAATGGAACATCTATTCTAAGACCGTTCGTAATATTAACTCCTACGCTGTTTATTTAGGAGTCCTCGTAAATCAGGCGCGAGATATTTTTATCGCATTTGCTCCTTCCAGTGTTTATTCTAAGTGTCAATGTTTAATGTAAGTTGATGATAGAGCGAATATCTAACATGAGTAAACTATGATCTTGATTCTTCTTAAAACTTGATCTACTACTGTAAGAATCAAATCTAAAACTGGCATTTTCTCTTTATCATCATGATCAACCCATCACCCATTCACTACTGAGCACGGGTCTCCTCTCTGAATGAGAAGGGTTTAGCCATAGTCCACCACGCTGGCCATGTGTGGATTAGCAGACTTTACTGTCTTTAAGAGGATACTTGTCAACGAGCCCCCGTCGATTTCCTACGTATAATATTATTGTTCTTATCTCTATTTGCCCTGGTTCGTGCATTCTCGGTTCCTAGATCGGTACATTTGTGATAACCAATTCAAATTGCTGTGATTGGCTGAATTTACCATGTTCTTGCTGCGACAGTGAGTTTGAGCCACTAGCGGAACAATGTTAGCCGGTCAGAAATGATTGCAATTAGTCAACCTGTTTGACGTCCGTGTTCTGTTTTCGATTACAAAAAAGCAAAAATTGTTGTTGCAATCATCAATTTTAGCAAATAGTGAAAGAGAGTCGGCCAATCAGAGGTCACAACTACCGCCACACTTTCTGTCAAACTTTGGCAGTAGGCCAGCCGAGTAATGAAAACAAATTTTTCATTCTGTCTTACTAGACACTACTACTACTACTTACTAGTAGGGTTGCCACCTGCCTCTTTTTGATTTACAGGCTACCACCATCAAAAATACGGGGTTTAGATTTGTTTACGGGAGACATTGTTTCTTATTTATTGTTGTATTATTGTATTGTTTATTATTGTATTTGAAGAAATAGGCGGTGGTTCTCTCTGAAAGCCTATTTAGATATTACAATTTATTTGTATGTTTTGTATTTTTTCTCTGTATGTTGCCGTGTCTTGATTGGTGAACTGTGTTTGCAATGTGGTTTTAAATAAAAGATTATTTATTTATTTCAATGGCTTTTAAAAACTCTTCATTTTGTAAAACAAAATGTTATACATTTCATGCATACAATCTTTGCATGTTAACTTAAAATTACATTTAACTTGTAATTCCACCTTCAAAGTAACAATACCATGGCCGTAGCCAGAAATTGATTTCGGGAGAGGTTTTATCAGGGCCGGAACTGAATCCTGTCATGAGGAAAAACACGTTCGCTCAACTTTATGGGCTAATTACCTGGTTAGTTGAATTTCGCCTTTCAGTTTGACAGTGGGATAAAATACAACAATGAAAAAGCGCAGCGCGCAGAAAAGGCACTGCGCGCATTCTTATTATTTTTCATGGATATATCGATGGTAAAAATGCCATACAAAAATATATGACCAAAATGTACTCACTCTACCTGCACTTTTGAATTTTCACCAGCACTCAGTTGGACACCTTACAAGTGACAGCATCTTATTATTGCATGGTCTTATATCGTACTATATACGTCATCTGGTGGTTCATATGACCCATCCATTTTTGAATATGGGCCTGTAGTCTATAAGTGTTTTTGGTTCAATACAGAAAAAATTAAGTGAAAGGGAAACGAGTTTAGCCATAGCAAGATACTTCTTTACCAAAATTTTGATACTTACTATTCAGAGATAACTTGCACCCCAGAAACGAACATAAGCTTTTTATCCCGGAAAATCCCCCACGGAATTTTTAAAAACCTAAATTCATGCAGACGAAATTGCGAGGCATACACCAAGTAATACAAATTCAAAACGAATTTGTATTACTTGGTGAAGCGAGCGCGAAATGTTTGATATATTTCCAAAAAAAATTGGTTAGTTATATGGTTAGTATGGCCCTACCGGCCAAGAAATTAGACTGCACTATTACCACTAGGAGAGATTAAAGTCAAGGGCTAACTTGTATAAAAAAAGGCTTAGATCCTAAAACCAACCTCCGCCTCTTTGGCTACGGCCATGATCAAAATCGAGTGGGTTTCGGCTACGCAGGTATTATTATTCTACGCATTGTCGCACAAGGAAAATATGTATTCTTTCTACTGGACATAACGTCAGTGTTTGGTTTCGCAAACCAGCCCGGCTGAATTTGTAAAACACCGGCCAAGTGCGAGTCAGACTCACGCACCGAGGGTTCCGTATTCGGGTATTTTTTTTCGACATTTTACACAAGAAATCAAAACTATTATGCATTAAAAAAATATGCATAAAAATAAATAAAAATCTGTCTTAGAATGTACTGGTAAAGTCCTTTCATATAATAACCCACATGATTTAATATTTAGTTACTTTGAAAATTGAAAATACTAATATTTGTTCATGAACACATGACAGACGAAGAGACGGACAGACGGACAGATGGACAGACAGACAGACGGACAGACGGACAGACGGAAAGACAGACAGACGGACAGACAGACAGACAGCGAATTGATCCTATTTCCTTTTTGCTTTTGAGGTACGGAACCCTAAAAATATTTAGTTTTATTTGCCCCATATTTTATTTTCATAATTACGGGTTTCTGTATCCTGAAATACCAACCAGTAACCAGTAAAATACGGGGCCTCTGGCAACCCTACTCGGAAATCACTGTCACATTCAAGTTAATGTCAAATATTTTGTTTTCGATTACAGAAAGCTGCATCAATCATTATTACAATATTTTATTTGTTGTGATTGGCTGAATTTTTGAGTTTCAGCCAATAAACAGACTGTTTACCAATTAAACGTCATAACAATATAAATGCCAGAAAGTTTAACCAAATAAAACAAAACTTAGTGAGAATGCAAACGGCACACAATTTATAATACATATTACTATGTTAGACGTATATAAAAGATATTATAGTAGTCGTTCACTTTGGTAATAGTCAGATTGTCATCAGTAAAATTGATATTGATTGATGTATCGTAAATTATTGTTTCGGTGACAAATATTTTTTTTATCTAAGTATAATCTTTGAACAGACTGGAATAGAATGAAGTGGAATGGAATAGAATGATAAATTTTTATTCCTGTAAACTTTTAGGTAAACTTCAAAGTGTTCTTGAATGGTCAGAAAAATTTAACACTGGTTCGGAATGCCGTTCCTACGTTTTCTAGGGTTTCGTACCTCAAAACGAAAAACGGAACTCTTATAGGATCACTTTGTTGTATATCTGTCTTTCTGTCGTGTGTGTCAAGAAAACCTCTAGGGTACTTCCCGTTGACTCAAAACCATGAAATTTGGCAAGTAACCTAACTGCGTAATTTTGGGTAGTTTTTTTAATCGATAAAGAAAGTTTGCGACATTGTTCAATAAAAAATTTGGAATCCAACTCCTCAATCCTGATGTTGCAGGGGACCTGACTACTAAAGCTAATGGGATTTAGAAAGTGTCGATCATTAATTGATATTGAAGGTATCTATACCAAGTAAACACTTAGTCGTTGACCTCAACCCTGATGCTGTAAGAAATTGCATTCCTAAATCCTGGTGATCCCTCGGGATTTGAAAAGGATCATTCGTTTAAATGTTTTTACGTGGTGCAGAAACAAGTTGCATTCCGGGGACGGGTTATTATGGAGAGGCAACTTTTGTTCTGGGAAATGAAAGGACCCCACAGGATTTTTAAAAACCTAAGTCCACGCGGGCGAAGCCGCGGGCATCAGCCAGTTGTAAATATATTTAGAAGCTACTATAAGAATAGGTACCTATTTCCTTATGTTTTCTTGTATGGCAGCGCGCGGTTTTAAATTATAAATTGCACGTCCTGTCCTTTTTTGCAATACAATTTTTTCTCAATATCTACCGCTTTATCTCATAGCAAGATTCCGTAAGACATAGTACAGTGAAAATAGGCAATATATACAATTTTTGCAGTTTCCACGTCAGTATCCGTCGAATAACAGCGTAAGCAGCAGAGCTGAGTTTACCATCCAGTGTTGATATATGGGTGTTCCATAGAAGCTTTGCATCTAACGTTATCCCGAAAAACACAGGGTTCTCCTTTATTTTCAACATATGATTATTTGAATGAATTTATGTCATTTAAGGTCCTGGTATTGGGCAGTGTGAACACACTTAGATTTCTTTACATTTGGAAGTAAATTGTTAGCAATAAATCAGAGAGTGACCTGTGATATGGCATTATACTATACATTGTCAAAAATTATAATATTTAAGCTGTGCGTGTTGCGTGAGGAAGAGGTTGCAAGAGAGTTGCAGGGTTTGATTCATGCGCTATTGCCAGTGAACATGAGACATATTATTACCTACAGGCATACGTCTGAGTAGGTAACGTATACGTCTAACGCAAGTTGAAATGTACCAGTGTATTTAGTTAGACCTATCCACAAGTTTAGAGTCGGGTGCAGTTTAAATGTGGCCCGTGTGTTTAGACCAGTTTAGACTGTCAGTTTCCGCCCCCCGTCACCGTCGGGGGTTGGTCGTCCCCCGCACCTCACCACCCCTCTTGCACAAATCGAGACAGCACGAAATTTTCAAGATTTCTGGGTGTAATTTCTGGTTTTCGTAGTTCCAACATAATTATAACAATATAAAATATATAACGATAATTTTTTTACTACATAATATTCATTAAATTTTCTAGGTCTGTGGTTTTTCCAAATTTCATTAAATTGCTTCGTTGTCTAGAAAAACGAGCACAAAGTTCGGCCTTTTTTTAAAGAAAAATACAAATCTTTGAGCCCCTGTAATTTTAAAACTACATATTTTTAGAAAAATCTAAAACACCACAGACACAGATATTAGTTTCTAGACTATGTCTGCAAAATTTCACGGACTTTGGTTGCTTAATATTCAAATGAAATGGGAACTACGATTGTATGGAGTAAGTGACGGAGAGAGCTCTGTTAAGGACATTATGGAGAACTATCAGGTATGCAGGTTTCCTCACAATGTTTTTCTTCACCGTTAAAGCAAGTGATATTTGATTTCTTAAAACGGACAAAACTTTGAAAGAGGCGGACCTCTTAACTACTACAGTCTAGAGAGAAAAGAGACAAATCCGTGATAATCTAGTGACTAGAGTCTAAATTCTACTTAGATCCTACTTAGTTTTCACTTTCATATTTTAACGAATCATAATACGAATTGTCTGTTCTAAAACTCCACTTTGATAATAACGTTTTATTAGTACCTAGTACCTACCTACTTACTTATGCAATTGAAAATAATTTTATCAACAATTTTTGAACCGATTTGAATTTATATAAATAAGTAGGGGGATTACGAAGCATCTGCTAAGAACCACTATCCATTCACCGGTAAAGAGTACCTTCGTTTAATTGATTTTTATAAACCGGTTCGAACCGGCTTCGTTCCATTCATGCGTTCAACTGAATGATCTTGAAAACTCACTGATTTATAATGCATACTTAGGTTTGTACAATACAAGACTTATAGTATGTAATAAATGTCTACATATCTAGGTTAAAGCATTGAAAAACTTAAATTATAATACCATTCGCAGTTCTCACATTACGGACGAGTTGCAACGCGCCGCACAGAAATCGATAAATCCACCAAAAACATTTCTTTCATTACCTAGGTATGGCTTTATTCAATGGATTTATAAGGAACTTATCGGTTTATGCTTGGATCAGGTCATTTTATTTTAAGCTCTTCTTTGAAGTGGATTTGGCGGTTTCTATTCCGATTAAATAAGAAAAATATAATACAATATATGGACTCGGTATGACTCGGATTACCGACCATTGAGATTGTTCTTGAACCGTACCTACTTAAAAAGTGAGCCTTGCGAATCATGCTGCTGATATCTTCCGCATTTTCAGGCAGTACTGGAAAATGCGTTGAATATTGATATGAACCTATTTATCCTGTAGGAAAATTTGTGTCACTTATGATATTAGGTATTACAGGACTATACTACCAGTTCGAAAGGGATTCTACTGAAAAGACCCGGCAAAAACTGCGCTTGCAGCGCGGATTGCAGACTTTTGGCTCATGCGATTAAATGCGATCAGCATAATATTTCGATCTCTATAAATAAGCTGACAAAGCTGCCGTTGCAAATGATACGCGACATCTGGTCGAGGGGTTCGTCAGGCAAAAGAGACGACATGGGACCTTTAGCAAAGAGAAACAATAAAGCGTTCAAAAATTTGTGTTTTACACATCTGCTGTTGTGTGGGTTGCTCTACATCTACCACATGTTAATACATTTATAATCTGTCTGATTAGGTATTATAAATAATACCTAATCAGACAGATCAATATTAATATTAGTAGATAGTAACTACCTCTAGAGGCTGCATAAGCGTAACATAATGTTTCAGAAATATCTATAAGCAGTTAGTTTTAAGAATATAAAATAATTTTTATATCTTGTTTGTATGAACCATTTTAGTTGTTGAGCAAACTGAGTTGGGTACCTAGTTGCCTGGTAGAGATTGCTGTAAGCAGTCTAAGCAATAATGCCGCCTTTGCACACAATTGTTTTATTTCCTGTTTTCTTCCTTCCTTTTTCCTTCCTTACATGTTTTCGTGTGCAATAAAGACTTCTATCTATCTATCTATCTAGTTATTGTCGTGATGTCCATGGTAATCTTCAATGTAATCTGGTATGCAAGCGTGACAAGACGGCGTCCCTTGCCACTGCACCACCCAGTCTGTGCTCAACCAACTGTGGAGGACGGATGCTCAGTGAGAAATAGCTTCCGAGACTGTACTCTGACTCTTTATAATTATATTACATACCTACCGTCTACCGAGTACCGACCACAATTCTTCAAAATAGTATAACAATGACTTAGGTACATATTATAAATAAATAAAATACCTATTCGATTTAAATGAATACGGATTGGATAAATTGAATAGGAAGGTCTCCTTAGTGTAAAATTTTCGACCATCAAAGGATCGGTTGCTATTTGCTAATAGGTAAGACAAAAAACCTACTCGACCTAAGACAGAACCGAATTGTCAGCACGTGAACCATAGGTACAGCAGTGGTTCAAGCGACTGCTGTTCTATTTCTGTTAAATGAATGAATTACAAAATGAAATTTTCTCTTGTGATACCCTTATTATAGTTAGCTTATGCAAAAAACTCTACGTAGGTACCGAAGATCTAACCATAGCTTACTAATTTATCGACTCACATAATATAGGCACCAATTTGAACTAACAATTTTTTTTTAATAAAGATTATTAGCCATGCTAATCATGACTAATATTCCCCTATTCCCCCCAACTAAGCGCAAAGCTGTGTTAGGAGTAGGTACGACAATAGTGCAACGGGTGGGGTTTGAACCGCTGACCTTTCGGAATTCAGTCCGCTCCTCAACCGTTGAGCTATTGAGGCTCTTAGATTCTTCTTCTTTTGCTTTTGTTTTCTTATGTTGTTATGCCTAATTTTATTGCAGTAGGATACTTATATTTCGGCTACTATTGTGATTCGGCAAATGACTAGTGTCAATCGTATCGTTCCGTAAAACACTAGCCCAAAGTCCGAATGTAGTTGGGTATTGAGTCAGCATTTGCCAAATCCCGATATTGAAGTCACATGGAGCCGTACCTATACAGGTATTGATGAAAATGATTTATTTCAAGCGGATGATGTAATCTTAGCGCCAATTATGCCGCACCGAAACAGGTGCAAAAATCCGGAATATCCACGATACCGATCGATTTCGACATGTTGGTAATAAATTTCCCAGTGGTATGCAATCATAAATAACTGCATGAACTGCCCAGTGCCCACGTATCATAGGTACTTACATATAGACTGCACAAAACAAGTAGAAAAATGTGACAATAACAGAACATATTATTATTATAGGTACTTACATTAATGTTCTTTGATGGTTCTGTGGTGACAATGAATCTGTGTGAAAATTCCGGTCGAAATTGGGAAGAACTTTGAATAGGATGGCAGATAGATACTATGTATAATAGATAGCTTATATAGTGCGTTTCATTCGGATAGTACCTATGGCGTTATGTTGGCTCCCCTGTCTGTTGGGTGGTCGTTGGCACCTGGCACCATATTGGCATGAGAAGACGCAGATTTTGTTTATTTTCATTTGATTTTCATTTCATTTCATTCATTCAGGAAAATCAAATGAAAATAAACAAAATCTGCGTCTTCTTATGCAAATATCGTGCCAATGACTTGGACAGACAGGGGAGCCAATATAACGTCATAGGTACTATTCGATGAAACGCACTATAGTTATCATGTACATAGTTACAGTTTTCACTTCATCAGGAGGCAGGGCCTCACACCAAAGTCTGTAAATAATGTTCTGGTAAGATAATAAAGATATTTATTTATTTATTTATAGAGCCATAGAGACTATAGAGCTTTCGCCATAGAATACTTTATCTGTAGAGAATATACGCCTTCCGTATGCCGATATAGGTACACAATAATAAACAATACTGAGATGATTTGCGCAAAAAGTAGGCCACTTGTACGGTACCTAGGTATATAGAGATAGATACCTGTGCAATATAATGGATTAGAAAGTCTTTGTTGTATGTAATGAGCTAATGACAGATACATCTCAGGAAAAAGCGAATGTTTATTAGCTGGAGATTGCCAATCAGTATGGAGCTACATTTGAAGCGAGTTAGATACTTAAACTGATATGAACCTTTGTGTGTTAAAATAAGTGTTTTATTTTCATCCAGTTCTCTAAGCAAAAAATAAATCCCGCTCCTTTTTCATGTCTGAAAAATGCCTGCTCTGAAAAATAATTTAATTGACTTTTTAATTCAATATTTACTTTTGGGTCAAAGTTCTACACCAAATACTAACATTTCAGGTTTGTAACTCATTTTATCTACTAGCTAGAGACCTGTGAAACACGGACAGACAGACAGCAGAGTGACATTAATAGGACTCGGTTTTTTTTACGCTTTGGGTACGGAACTATAAAAATGAAGGAGTTCATCGCGCTGTCACTCTGCCGAATCCCACACCCTCCGCCACGAGACGTACACGAAAGGACGACTCAATTTTAAGTCCTATTTAAGTACTACCTAAGTAGTAGTTTTGTGCTACTAGCCGTTGTATATCAATTACCTGCATATTATTATTGATATCCGCGTAACTAGGTGAAAACCATTGTGTACTTGCAAACAAAACGGTAACCATAGGCCATAGCACGCCATAGCTGTTTCGAATCACACCTATGCATAACGTGAGAATCTGTCTGGCTTTACCTGCCGTAGAGTTTCCCATAGCCTACTACTTAAGTAGATATGTACCAATCTACCGATTCCTGCTGCCTGCATCCACAACATTACAAACATTAACATACATAGCTTTCAGTATCAACCCGTGATTTCGTAGTTTAGTTCAATTCCGACGTAAAGAGTAGCATAGCTGGGTGACTGACATTGGGTTCTCAAGATTTGATTGATTTTTTTTCAACTTTACTATCACCGATTAACTTTACATTACAAAATTTCTTTGTTTCAATAATATCGTATCAAAATGTAAAGCGACCAGTCCGGGAAACTACAAATATATTATGTCAGTAGACCCCACTAGGTGAACAAGCTTTAAACAAGTAGCAGATACCCGCTGGATACAGCAGCAAAAGACCATGAAGCTTTGAAGTGTTGAAATCCCTATAAGATCCCTATGTTCAGTGCATGTTCATCGGCTGAGATGATGAGGATGAAATAGTCTACGTCCTAATCCTTATGGATTCAACAATCTCTTTGTAACAAACAGAACCGGAAGACTAAAGACTTATTGAAAGTGTAGTCAATTTGGTCATCAATACCTAATGAATTTAAAGTATTCACATAAAAAACTTATATTATTCGTAATCTATATAATGTTTGTACTTAAGTACTTGCTATTATTGATTAACTGACCTAATAAACCATAAGTTCAAAGGTAAAGCGAACAATACAAGACGGTACAATAGCCTTGAAACTGCCAGCGCCATCGACAGATGTGGCGTAGGCTTTATTCCACCCACAATACTGTTATTGTGCCTCGTGGACACATAATGGAATGTTTATGAACAATTCTTGATTTTCTAACGGAAAGCTTTTATGGTGTGGGCAGACTGCATAGCGCAGGTTAAGGAGTAATGGGATAGCAGAAACAAAATGGGGTCTAAAAACAGACATCATTCATATGTATGAAATACAAAGGTGTTACCTGAAAGATAAAGCGGAAGAGGAGGAGGTTTTTAGTTCATAGGTAGGCCATTGGGCAACATCGCCAATGGATTCATGTATGTCTGAGGCATCCATGAGGATTTTCCGCTTCCCCAAGCGAAAAAAAATGACTACAGTGCAGGCATCTTTTAGGAGAAGCCTTCGCCTTTGAACATTTAGTTTAAGTTTATCATATGTAGAAAAGCAACTTGATAGGTATACTTGGTATAATACTTTACTATGAAAAGAAAGGTACTAACTCCAGCGTCAAGCATTTAAGAAGCGACGAAATAAGTAGAAGACGTGACTCTTTTAAAGTATTTTTGATGTTTCTAACCAGAAGAAGTCGTTTATATTTTTTCTACCCAGAGCATAACTTATAAAAACGTATCATATAACCAAAGCAGTACTAAGTCGCTGTAAAAAGAAAGGAGTACAGCTTTTATATGTGGCGCAGTCCTAAGTGGTAGCCAGCACGCGTAAGATTTTAATAGATACTTGTGAGCTCGGCATGTGACCCGTTCTTTAATGGTATGGTATGGTATAGGTAAATGAGCACGGTTTATGCTTCTATGTGGCCTATATTTTATAACCCCTCCCATGAAATAAGTAAGTAGTTACTACATATAATACATAATCTATAGACTAGGTATGACTATTTGGAAACTCGCCCGTCACCAAACTGGACTGGCGAGAAACCTATGGGGCAGCCAGTGCCTGGATGGGTGATGATGAAACATTCATTACCAACCACCCAACACAACCACACCCTCCGCTTTGGGGATATGCCCCACGGGTGCATCTACTGCGCCCTCTACTCAGGACACTCAGAGGGACGCCCAGACAATACACGGGAAGTACCCTATAGGTTTTCTTGATAAACTCGACATGCAGATAGACAGACCGACATCAAGGGTATAAGAGTTGTTTTTTTCCTTTTGAAGTAAGGAAGAAAGAAATCTAGGCAATAGTGTACATTATATTAGGTTGGTATTCCGCATAAACTGAGACAAGACTGAATATTTATAAAGTGCAAATAAATATGTATTCATAAACTCAATTTACATTTTCTGCGTTCGAAAAGATTTTTCTGCCAGTGATGTCAGTAAACATCAAACAATACGGAAAAAAAATATGAATATTTAAACAAAAGCTTCTTCATTAATAGCGCATAATTACTCGCTCGGTGCTCGTTAGCATATTAATGTGTTAATTTAATTACGATTAAGTAAGTAGGTACGACCTTACCTACGTCTGTTTTTAGACGCAAATTAATACGGACACGTGAATTATACATACTTGAATGTTTATCAGTTTTAAGTATCTGGGCAAAGGTTTCGTTATTTCCCTTAAAATCATAAACATGCAAATGTATTTGCGTAAGAGAAGTTTTAAATAAACAATTCTTCTTCAAACTTTCGCGTTTATAATATTAGTAGGATAATTCCTAACAAACCTTCTTTTTGCTTGATTTCTTTTAAAGGACTGTGCAGTAGTTCCAACTGCACAATCAACTTTAATTTTGACCATGGTATTACATAAAAAAAACCAGCCAAGCGCGAGTCAGACTCGCGCACTGAGGGTTCCGTACTCGGGTATTTTTTCAACATTTTGCACGATAAATGAAAAACTATTATACATAAAAATAAATAAAATCTGTTTATCTGTTTTAGAATGTACAGGTAAAGCCCTTTCATATGATACCCCACTTGGTATAGTTATCTTACTTTGAAAATTAAAACAGTTTTTTTTGTAAATGATGTAACCATCAATTGAAGTTTTCAGATTTATTCCTGTACTTGTGCTATAAGACCTACCTGCCAAATTTCATGTCTCTAGGTCAACGGGAAGTACCCTATAGGTTTCTTGACAGAAACGACGGACAGACGGACAGACAGACAGACAGACTGACAACAAAGTGATCCTATAAGGGTTCCGTTTTTCCTTTTGAGGTACGGAACCCTAAAAAACGAAAATCTTAAAGCCTCATCTCGTGCGACATTTAATGCAAAAAGTTTGAGAATTTCACCATTCATACACCAAATATGACTTAGATAACAATAAGTGCCAGCATTTCGCGACGGCTCGACGAAAACAATAAAAATAACCCCATTGTGCTTCCAAGTAATCAGCTGCCATGTGGTTTTGAGTGGGTGGCCATATGTTTAATTGCCATGACCAGCTGTAATAACGTTAGAGTAACCACATTTTTGAAAATAAGTACCCTTTTTTGTGGCTGAATGTGGGCTGCAAGTGAACTCTGTTACTGAGTTATTGAGTTTAACCTTTATTCGTGTCGAATTTGTTTCTTGCCTTTCCTTTTCGGTGTCTCAAACAGAAACAGAAACCTCATGTTATCCAGATGAAATACTTGCAAAATCGTTTCTTAGCATACTCTTAGTGTCCTACCAAATTACAGTGAACTCTGTTGTTGAAACGCTTTTATCCGCAATTCTCCAAAGGTTACTGATAACCAAAGATTAAGTAAGTAGGTAGATGTTTATTGGTGTCGAAATTGATTATTCGTCTCGATACCAAATAGGTACTATTCTGTGTTCTGTGTCGATGCCTCTAATAGAAATGGAACTCCATGCTCTTCACAAGGAATAACTCCTATGTTCTTCATATAAGATACTAGGTAGTTATCCTACATGAAACATTTTTTTTAAATTGTTACCACTAATGCATAAACCGATGATGATCAGTGTAACACTTCTGACAAAAGTTTGTCAGGCATATTATGTAGGCATATACTTAGTGTAAATTCAGTTAAATAGATATATACCTACCTAGTGTAAAACCAAAACATTTACATAATGACTTGAGGCATAAGGTTCATTATCTTTTGTCTGAAACTTTTATGGAAGAGAGAACAAAAACGATCATTAAATCGAGAGTTTTATTCAAGTCTTTATAATAAGTAGACTATATTGTATATTTATAGAGGAAGCTAAGTGTTCGTGTATTCACGGTGCACTGGGTACTTACCAATCCGTTGTATATTGTATGGCAGCGATGAGCGACAAAAAAACGTTAATTACCTACGTTCCTTCTATTTCCACGTACAGTTTTTTAGTCTTTTCAATACGAGGGTAGACCGTACAAAAGAGAAAGGTAATCCAATTATCATCATTGCCTCAGATATGTTTGTATTTGAAGTCATTTTTTCCTGCAGCTTATTTTTTTAAGTTGAGTACAGATCAGCACGTTAAGACAGCTACAATGTCATCTCATAAGGGTTCCTTTTTTCTCTGAAGACCCTAAAATGATCTAAGTAAGAAGACTTTTTTTGATTTGAAAATGGCGCCATGTTGTTCCCACAAATTACTATCAATTATTATGAAATCTGTCACTCGGAGTGATATAAGGATTCCATCGGAACCCCATAGGTCATACATCGAAATCTGTTAAGGCATTTAGAAGTTATGGTGGAATAAAGAAACACACCCTAAAAATATTACACTCCTTTTTTGAGCAGTTGTGAATCTATATCGTGAGTCGTCACTCTAGGAATATGAAGGAATGATATACAGAAATATTAATAACTAGAGGATGCCCGCGACTTCGTCCGCGTGGATTTAGATTATTATAGATCCCGTGGGAACTGTTTGATTTTCCGGGATAAAAAGTTGCCTATTTCGATTACAGGGACGCAAGATGCTTCGGTACCAAACAT
Source organism: Maniola jurtina (assembly GCF_905333055.1). Lineage (NCBI taxonomy): Eukaryota > Metazoa > Arthropoda > Insecta > Lepidoptera > Nymphalidae > Maniola > Maniola jurtina. The sequence goes on from NC_060033.1 coordinate 12,380,492, forward strand.
ACAAATCGGTTAAGTGGATGAGTCTTTAGGAATCCCGCGGGAACTCTTTGATTTTCCGGGATAAAAAGTAGCCTATGTCCGTCCCCGGGATGTAAGCTAACTCTGTACCTACTAAATTTCATTAAAATCGGTTCAGTGGTTGACCTGTGAAAACGTAGCAGACAGACAGACAGACAGACACACTTTCGCATTTATAATATTAGTATGGAAGAAAGATAAGATACTCTCATCTTAACTCGTACAAGTAACTTGATACCATTAACCGGTTTAGTTACAGGTTAGGAATTGAAGTGTAAACAGGAACGTGGTGCGAACGTGTAAGGTAACTTAGGTAATCGAAGTTTTGTCGGGTAGAAAGCTCGGAAAACTACTTTGTAAGTAAGTTACAACTTGCTGATTGTATTTATGCGCAAACTGTTTTCGATATCTTAAGTGTGTTTTGATAAAGAGTAACGTTTAAACATCCTAAGACACGATTTAAATACTAGAAGTACTAACTGCACTAACTTGGTTAGTGCATTGGATTTTGGCATGAGGAGACAAAAGTCTACGTTACATCTGTACCATTCGCATATAATTATTTATTTCGTGTGTATTTGTAATAGGTTAGAAAATGTTTTCTATTAGGTGTTTTGTAACATAACTAAGTCCCCTCTAATTTCGAAATAAGCGAAAAGGAATTTTCAAGTTTCAACTAAACCTCAAATCAGAGGGTACCCATGCCTCTTTAAAGTATTGCCGAAGATCACACAAATGATCAAATATTTTCTTCATAAACCTTCTTCCCACTGCAGATTTAATTGACCATGATTTTATTAACCCAAAATCGCGTGTCACATTAATTAACTGACCCGCTACGGTTTCGCTCGGTACAATTTCTGAAATCCTTTCGGATCTACTACGGTACCTATATAGAAAAACTATTTGCCCTAATATTACCTTCTTCTTCTTTGTTAGCCCTTAGTTATCCATTAGTGGGCATAGGCTTCCTGACGTGCACGCCATTCTTCTCGGTGCTCGGCGAGCCTCCTCCAAGTTTTTCCCACAAGCTTGGTGATGTCGTCGGCCCAACGGGATAGCTTAAACTAACCTGTTTAATATCTCCAGTTTCTAGACTCCTAGCTAGCTGTGCCTAGTTGATATATATCAGTCAGATTCTTCTTTGATATATTATAATCATATTCTCGGAAGAAGTTGTGTCAAAATAATATGCTTGCTTAGAACGAATGGACAACGATTCGAACATATTGTTACATGTAAAGATATGTGCTCTGAAGCTTGACATCCCGGCTCGTTTACTGGAAGGACAATTTAAGAATTCCTTTGGACAGGAGCCAAAGTCGTGTTACATACCTGCTTCCTTTAGCGTCCCAGGAATGCGATATCGGTTCTATTTCTATTCGAAGCTTCCCATCTCTCCAATTTATTTTTGTTAATAAAGAAAACAAAACTTTAGATGTTTCGCAGAACGAAATGTTATTGAACATTTTTAATCTATTCTCCGAGTGTTTTCTAAATGGTTATACTCGCTGCATCTTTTTTCTTTTTTATTGGTCGCAGGTTTTTGTATGACCACACAGATCAGTTTCAGGTTGGTTGTGTAGGATTAACAATACTAGATAAGTCTTTGTCCCTGGTTATAAGTCTCTAGCTAAGATGGCATCACAAAAGTCCTGGGCTTTTAAAATTGAAAAATTATGATTATGAATAAATATCATGTCTCAAACACCGGAATTTTTCTAATGTTCGTGTATCGAGCTACCTAACTACTAAAAATAATATACTAAGGAGAGGCAGGTAGTTATAATTTTGCCAAAAGGTACATTTAAGAGAAAAAACAAGAAAAATTCGTGCATTATTTAAATAGTTACGTAGTACGTACTGCCGTAATGACTGTGCATTTACTTTTTGCTCTGAAAGTAGAGCAGACGCCTTGGTTTCGATAAAAAGTACAATAAAAACCATCGGAACTGACTGACCAAATGTTAATAGCACAGATGCGGTGAACTTGATCAAGTCGAAAGTAGATTAGTAGACCCTATATTACCAACGAAGGCTTATTAACTGACTTCCAAAAAGGAGATGGTTCTCAATTCAGCCCGTTTTTTTTAATGTATGTACACCGATTATTTCAAGGTTTCTGGACCTATTTTTTTAATAATAAGTTATCACACTTCTGTACTGAAACTCAAAGGTTAGAAATCTATAAAGATGACGACGTAGACGCCTGCAATCTCTCAAAATAAGTGAAGAGTTCTTGGGGAGAAAACTGCAAAGTGTTACTTACTAAGGAGAAAACAGGTGAAAATGAGCTATTTTATTCATTTATTAACTTGATACTCGATAAAAAAATCGAGTTTTAAAAACAACCTTTTTACATTAATTAAACGTTAATTTGGCACCCGTATTTTTTGTGATTGAGGCGTATCCTACAGTTCAATTGCTCATTAAATTTTGGTTTAACGGTCTTAAATTACATCGTCCTCGGCTATTGAAATCGGCCGTTGATAAAACAGTAATTGAAGATCGTCAAATAAATTATAGTTAGGCGGTCAGCTGTCGTCGTGTCCATGTTCCACTTGCACCTTGCAGTGTCAATGACTTTTCATAAGGTCGCTCCCAAAATTTATTAATTTTATGATCTACGGGTCTTTCCATAAGTGAAGAAAAAGAAAATGGGGATGATCTTCTTCATGCCTAAGTACTTACATAGAAGTATGAAGACTGTAGACTTATTATCTGGTAAACTTCCAGAATTTAGAGCAGGAGTGAATAGGCATCTAGGTACCTACCTACTGCCCGGCTAGCATGGGCAGTAGATAAAAATTATATCCCCGATTATATCCACTGATTTCTATGACATCTGTGGATATAATCGGGGGATATAATTTTTATCTACTGCCCATGCTAGCCGGGCAGGTATCTCCTTGGCAAGGTTTTTTATCATCTCAGTATACGTCCAGAATCCAGGCTCCAGTAGATATTCTTCGAAAGCTTTGAGCGAATATGTACTTATGTAGTTACTGGAGATAAACAAGTTTTACAAACTTGGCAAGAGCACAAATGTTCAAGATTTGGGATTTGATTCAAACCCTAAGATCAAGGGCATCAATTATATTTTCAAATAAATCACAATAAAGGTACCTATTAACTTTTTGACAGCTATAGTGATTTCATCACTATCCTGTGCTGTGCGATATGTTAAAAAAGCAATTACCTACCTACTGGCAACATCAAGTCACCTCATTAACGGTTTCGGAAACAGTTGATTGAATAGTTTGTTATTTGGCACCATTGTTCCGGCTCGTTATTTTCGTATTGCGCAAATTGTAATTGTATTTATTTACTCAAAATTTAACATAGATGAGAGCCATACCTACCAGCAAACCAGTCCAAAGCTTCTATGATGTTCTAGCAATCCTGTGATTGGATTGGATTTTAAAAGGCTTTCAAAAATGGTTTTGACTGTTTGAAAAAAATATGCAAAGTGCAAATCCTGTATCAGAGCTGTACCTACAATCGTAGTTCGCAAATACGAGTAGATTGGTATTAAACTCTTAATTCAAAGGTGTAATATTATTTGAAAAGAGATTTATAATAACCATGGTGGTTTTCAATTATTTCTGAAATAAGCAGTGTGACAGTCGTCTGTTGCAAAACGACATAATCCGGCTACCATACCTTTGCCACATGAGTAGATATCCTTTGCTAGACAAATCGAGTAGGTATTAAAATCGATTTTCCACTTTCTACACCGCACCGGCAAGTTTCCATGTAGGTACTCGTACCTATTCACAATCGATTCGTTCTGCACTTCCCGCGTTATATCGTATAGCGTTTTCTGTCATTTTTTGCTCTCGATGCAACGCCCTAAATCGATTTTTAAATGGCACATAACTGTACTTTTACTGCTTCCAGCCTCAATATTTCTGAGGAACTTAAGTTTTATAAATTACTTAACCGTTTAAATCATAATGGTTTAAATTACTAAAACTATCCTTCCCTCCAAATAAGTACTTGAGAGGGAAGTATATGTAGTAGGTAAGTACCTAAATTCCTACCTGTTAAAGCTTACGCTAATAGTACCTAGAAGGACAAAATAGTGCCCGGGTTTTGAACCGTTTGACCGTTCAGACTACCACCACCAGACCACTAAGGTAAGTTTTATAGCTAGGTAAATATATTTATTTAATATCTGCTTATTTCATATTGGTGACTTCATTCGCATTGTATTTCTGCAAAACGAAGAAGATATAGATCCTCTTCGTTCTCTAGGTCGTGACTCCTGATACTGAGAGATATTCTAAACTACAATAAAATAAGTTTTGCTGTCAAAACAAATTTTCAATTCAATTTATTTATTTTAGACTACTACCCACCTCATTCTGGTTTGCCTCCAATTTGCTTATTCGTATAATATCTAGTTGGCAACAAGTAAGTAATTGGTAGTGAACTAGAAAAGGCGATCCATTTTACACCTACGTGAATTTTACACCAACGCCGTTAATATAGTGTTTTATGATCTAGTAAATAAATATAGCCATAACTACTATATCGGCACCACAGGTACAGGAGACCGGTAATGATTTTTCTTAGTTTAGCATTCAGAAATGTTTTGATAGAGAAACGCCGTCAGCTAGATATTTATAGTAATTCAGTCAATAAACAATAATAACAATTAATATTATTTTTCACAACAATAATAATATGACACCGGAACGTGTGTAGAGATAGTACCGGAAGCAATCCGGAGTGGACACGGAGGTCAGAACAGTGTGGACTGAGCCTACATAAAATAGGGACAAAAATAAGAATTTGACTATCGGGATTCGGGAGTCGGGACATGTCCGAACAAGCTGTTTAGTTGTAAAAAATTCGGTGCTGTGTCAAAACTCGGGTTCTTTTTATTATTTGAAAAACTTTGGATAGATACTTTGACAATTTTGTTATTAAAACAGGTGTAATAATTATTACGTGATTTAAAAAATCTTTATTTGAATTGAATAGACTGGAAAGTGGAAACTATAAGGAATTACGAGTAAGTAAGGTTCATTTAATCCTACAGGGAAAACGCTATACCTACTACGAATAAGGAGGCTTTTCTAATTGCGCGTAATACCCACGTAGACTGTAGAATGAACGCAATTCGTTATGAATAAAGCCAGTCGGAGTCGTGGGGTGAATGAACACTACGCCGGCTCTCAGCGAGCGACGCTTGAAATCGATCTGTAGAGTTGTGTGTAAATTAAAGAGGCTTTCGTACTGAACAGTCAGAAAAAGTTCAGGTAGAAATGTTCCAAATTAAAATTACGCGTCTCTTAGAACCCTCTACATTAAATAGTAGGTACTTACCACAGGTACTTACCTAATAAACACACCTCATGTCATGTACCTACCTACCTACCTAGTTACTTACAATATCAAAAGTTTACTTAAGTAGGTAACATCTGATTAAACCTATGCCTGTGATATCTATAATAGAGTAACAAGTGTTAATTAAGGTAATTGCTATTTGACAAATCGCAAAAATGCTGTACTTTGAAGTAAATTGTTTATTTTTCTAAAGCATTAACAGCTATTAAATACATGCAATTAAAAACTTCAATTTGTGAAGATTATAAGGGCCTCTTTTTATTTAGTATACATTATCCCAATAAAAAAAAAAAACCAAGTTGAAAACATTGCTGTTCGCAACTTGTTCTGTAAAAGTTTTCTTTAACATCTTGATACTTTGAAGCCAACCTCCAGAAAATGATATGTTTAGGTTTAGCAATCAATTTTAACTGTTAGTTTTATACTAAATGTTTTTCGTTTCTTAAATAATCTAAAACTAACCAAAAAACTTCCTGTGCTATTTATTTTCTTGCAGGCGCTCTATGGAATTCAGTGTCCACTGGACTGTCATGGCGGAAGGACTGTGCGCGTCATTTCGTCGCAAAATATTATTTAAAATGAATTTAAGCTTATTATTTTTGAATGAAAGTTGTGTTTATAATCGTTGAAAAATAAAATAGGGATTTTTTCATTTCTAAATGAAGCCTGCTCATATACTAAATTTTATTCTAAAGTTACGGTTTTACCAGGTAAATACTCGGAGGTTGTCATAGATTATGATGACAGATAGTAAGTGTTCTAAATAGGTATTATACCTATGTTAGGAGATAGCGCGCCTCGTTCCGGGTGCCGTGTTCCGAAATGGATTTCGTAGTAGTGCAAGTTTGGTGCAAGCCCCACATGACGGAGGGGTATGCGTCAGGCATTTCCTGTGTACAAAAAAAAAGACCTATATTTCGGATCCATATTTCATCAGTGACAATATGCACTATTCAAAGACTGTTCTTCAAGCATTGAGGAATTTTGGACAGAGACATCTCGAAGGTTCCCGAAGGCTGCCTGAGTTAGATTTGTCGGCTAGCTAGCTTTTTTCGAAATTGGACTTACTTAGCTGGATTGTGTGTTAGAGCTTTCTTATGAGATATTATATGTACATAATATAACCATGGGTCTCATAAGAAAGCTCAGATTCATGCTGCGGGCAATGGGGAGAGCCTAAAGGTTGGAACGCCATTTCGGCGGCCGTGTTTCCTGCCATATATACCTTAGATACCTGCAAGCCAAGAGTGAATAGGCATCTTCTAGGTAAGCGTGCTCCAACTTGGACCTCATCATTGCTTTCTTTAAAGCATGATTGTCGTCAAGCGCAAGCGCAAAGATTCAGGCGGCGCAAACCCGTAGCATGTGGAAGACCCTATTAAAGATCTATGTTCACGGTGGACGTCTGTCGGTTGATGTTGATGATTATGTCTTTAGTGCAAGTAGTTCAGTAGTTTCAGAGTTTATCGATAACAAACAAACAAACCTTTCCTCTTCATAATATATGTAGTTAGTAGCGCAAACTTGGAATAAAATCTCGTGGGCACTCTTTGATTTTCCGAGATAAATGTCATTTTACCTGACAGCCCTAATCAATTTTATCACTGATATTAATAACTAATTCATAACCGTTAAACCTAAGTGTCAAAATCTCGTTTTTCTAGTCGAGTTCCGTAGGCTCTTTGAACCCACCACATTATTATCCCAAGAAAACCTACCATTAGATGTAGGAATAATGGAAAGAGATCACAACCCTCAGCAATAAAGAATACGATGCGGAGAGAGATGTCACTCTCAAGGTCTTTAAATGTATCCATGCAAAAAACCACGTCGACTGGTTGCTCCGTTGCAGCGTGATTGAATATTAAACCAACAAACACACTTTCGCATTTGAAATATGGCCAGTGATTATAAGAAACAGTTTAAATCTCTCTCTGCTCTCTGAGAGACGTTAGGCAAAGTGAACACGAATTATGACACTTCTGTGTTCTTATACAAGCTTAGGTCTCTCAATTTTGTCAATTAATGTCAAATTTCTTTCTCAGATCAAAACCTAGTAAGTGGTTTAAATTCAAAAGAAGGCCGTAGTTCTTTCTGGTCCAATGCGGAATGGCATACTTCACACACCTTTGAGAACATGGAAAACTTGCAGGTATGTAGGTTTCCTCACGATGTTTTCCTTCGCCGTTAAAGCAAGTGATATTAAATTGCTTAAAACGCACATAACTGAAAAGTTAGTAGTGCGTGATTCCGGGATCGAACCCCCGACCTTCGATTAGGAGGCGGACGTTCTAACCACTAGGCTATGACAGTTTTTAAATTAAAGGGGTTTAAATATTTTAGTGTGAAGACTGGCCAACACATTTATTCATTACATGTGCATCATTTTCTTTTTTAGGGTTCTGTACCTCAAAATGAAAAACGGAGCTCTTAAAAGACCACTTTGCTGTCTGTCCATTTGTCCGTCCGTCCGTCAAGAAAACCTATACAGTACTTCCCGTTGATCAAGAATCACGAAATTTGTTCTCGGATTTATTCCTTTACTTGGGCTATGAGAGTTGAGACCTATCTACCTGCCCATAATTCTAGGTTAACGGGAAATACCCTATCGGTTTTCTTGACAGACACGACAGACGGACAGACGGACAGAAAGACAGACAACAAAGTGATCCTATAAGGGTCCCGTGTTTCCTTTTGAGATATGGAACCCTAAAAACATTACGTAAGTATGCAAAGTATTTCCCTTGCAAACCATATTTAACAGTTGACATGTAGAGGTCATTGACTTTTCCTATCTTACTTTTAAGTTTTAATGCATTATTAAGTATTTACTGTTTTGACATGGTATTTAGATAATGGGTGATATTTATTTTATTTAATCTAATTCCTTTTAAAAACTTAGTAAGGCGCATTAATCTATAAAAACCTAGCCAGTTCATAGACTTACTATGTTTTAAAATGGTCAAAGCGACTTACTAGCTTTTAATTTTACTTTAATGTGGGTGTCCTTACAATACAACGGGACATACTATGAAAGTTAGGCTTATGACATAAAACGATTTTCGGAAAAATGACATTTACTTTGTTTTGATATGGGGCGGTCGATATAATTAGGTACTAGGGTAAAGGCTCGAGTAAATGAACAGATTGGACGTTTTTACATGTATTAAGAGCTGGAATAAAAAACCGGCTGATATACCTTTTTTAAATATTTTCTTACAAATTCTTACACTTTTTTCAATTTCAATTTCAAAACCGTGTTCCGTTCAAACCGTTCAAAAGTGCGTGTGCGTGCGTCCATGTGTGTGTGTGAGTGTGTGTGAGTATATACTTGTCTGTATGTTTGTACGAGTGTTTGTGAGTGTGGTATTGCGTTGTATAACCACATGAGTAGCGAACGGAGTCAAAGCTTCATACAAGCGCGCTACGATAGGTACACTACTACAAGCTTGAGGCGCGTGTGTGCGTGAGCACAGGTGCTACGTCGCGTACGGAGAGAAATCGGTTTATACCGGCTCGGCCTGTGCTCAAGCTCAGGGGCTGCAGTACACGTCGCGCGTCGTGTTTTCATTTAATTTAATGTTAATGATAATAATTTAAATAGTGTTTAAAATCTATTTTCTTGAACTGTCATAGATTTTGTTCAAAATCAATATCTGAGGATCCCTAGGATCACAAAACAGGAAATTGTTACCAAAATTTAAAAAAATCGACGCCATTTTGAAATTCTTTGTTAATTGACCGATTTCGTTCAAAATCGATATTTAGAGCTCCCTGGGGATCACAAAATAAGAAACTGTTACCAAAATTTAAAAAAGTCGACGCCATTTTGAAATTCTTTGTTAATTGACCGATTTCGTTCAAAATCGATATTTAGAGCTCCCTGGGGATCACAAAATAAGAAACTGTTACCAAAATTTAAAAAAGTCGACGCCATTTTGAAATTCTTTGTTAATTGACCGATTTCGTTCAAAATCGATATTTAGAGCTCCCTGGGATCACAAAATAAGAAACTGTTACCAAAATTTTAAAAAGTCGACGCCATTTTGAAATTCTTTGTTAATTGACCGATTTCGTTCAAAATCGATATTTAGAGCTCCCTGGGATCACAAAATAAGAAACTGTTACCAAAATTTAAAAAAGTCGACGCCATTTTGAAATTCTTCGTTAATTGACCGATTTCGTTCAAAATCGATATTTAGAGCTCCCTGGGATCACGAAATAAGAAACTGTTACCAAAATTTAAAAAAGTCGACGCCATTTTGAAATTCTTTGTTAATTGACCGATTTCGTTCAAAATCGATATTTAGAGCTCCCTGGGATCACAAAATAAGAAACTGTTACCAAAATTTAAAAAAGTCGACGCCATTTTGAAATTCTTTGTTAATTGACCGATTTCGTTCAAAATCGATATTTAGAGCTCCCTGGGATCACAAAATAAGAAACTGTTACCAAAATTTAATAAAGTCGACGCCATTTTGAAATGCTTTGTTAATTGACCGATTTCGTTCAAAATCGATATTTAGAGCTCCCTGGGATCACAAAATAAGAAACTGTTACCAAAATTTAAAAAAGTCGACGCCATTTTGAAATTCTTTGTTAATTGACCGATTTCGTTCAAAATCGATATTTAGAGCTCCCTGGGATCACAAAATAGGAAACTGTAACCAAAATTTAAAAAAGTTGGCACCATTTATAATTCTTTCTAAATTGACTGATTTCGTTCAAAATCGATATTTAGATCTATTGATCGATATTTAAAGATCGATATTTAAACTAGGCAATCACAACAAAAACAAACTTTACCATCTTGTTGACCAAATAACTATTGTTAATTAAATTGTATCCTCCAGTGCCAACCCTACCAAAATAGTTATAAAATTTGCTCGCTTCTTAGAAGCTTTGCCTCTGTTTGCTACTCTGTGGTATAACACCATGTTAGTAAATCTTAGTATATTTTTAACCGACTTTAAAAAAAGGAAGAGGTTCTGAATTCGTCGGTATCTTTTTTTTTTATGTATGTTCCCCGATTACTCAAAGACGCCTGGACTGATTTGGATTTTTTTTTTTTGTTTGATAGGGTATACTTTGCAAGTGGTCCCATATAAATTTGGTAAAGATCTGATGAATATCTTTGAAGATGGAGAACAGAACTCCTCAATGGATAAGAGCAAATTCAATTTTTTTTTTAATGTATGTTCACCGATTGCTCAAAGACGCCTGGACCGATTTGGAAATTATTTTTTTTTTGAAAAGCTAGGTATACTTTGCAGGTGGTCCCATATAAAGATGAAGTTCTGATGAATATCTTCTGAGATGGAGAACAGAACTCCTCAATGGATAAGAGCAAATTGCTCGCGATCAGTGTAATTGCTTAGTAAACAGTAGGGTTTTAGCTGGGCATGGCATATTATTATAGTACAGTGGGGCCACTAAAAATTTTGAAATAAAAAATTTTCAAAAGAAAAATAAAACCGACTTCAAAAACCACAATAACTTAAATTATTTTTTACTTTTTAGTGTTTGTGATTTTGAAGTCGGTTTTATTTTTCTTTTGAATTTTTTTTATATTTATTCTGGTATTCTTCTTTCTTGGATATGGATCCCTCTTGGGTATCCCCATTTCTCTCTGTCTTTGGTACTATCAAGCTAATTTTCTCTCGCGATTTGCACAATAGCATTAGACCAACGCGTTTTCGGTCTACCTACCTGTCCTTCTTTCATCTGTAAAAATCGATACAATATGACCATTTACATTTCAGTTTTAGGGCATGTCTCAAGGTGTCTGTAGGCTTTGTCTTTTTTCTTATGTCTTCAATTCTCACTTTGAATATTTTTTGCTTAATTTATGCAACTTGCCATCGCCCTTTAGCAATTCACTATTTCTTTTTATATTCTTTGTCTGGACCCATGTTTGGCTGGCATAGGTAAGGCATGGCAGGATGCATGTATCTATAACGGATCTTTTAAGATGTACTGGGTAAGCTCCTTTCATTCTTTCCTTTTGTGCCCAGTAAAACAAGCATACTCGGGCTACTTTGAGAACCCATTAGCAGCTAACAGCAAGGCCTGGATTCCAATTTTTATATGTGGAAGCTGTATTTCCTCGTTGCGTTTATGAGCAAATAAGAATAGTTAACTACTTTTACTAAAAAAAAATTTTATTATTTGGCGCGAACCATCTAAACACCATGATGATTATTATTTCTGCGTTGTGAATATTACCAGAAGAAACAGCAAAAAAATTGTTCCAAGCGGCTCTATTGTAACTTGCAGTCTGCAATTTGAACGATTCTGACTTCTGGTGATAAATCTGTACCTCAGCCCCAACCCAGTACCTCTAATCTACCATTTCAAGAACTTTCAGAAGGTAGTGACGATGTAGTGACTTTTTTACATCTCAACTTAGACCATTCAATCAAAATTATTTGGATCACTTAATGAGAGATCTTAGATTGTCTAAAAAGCATCAGAACATGTGGCTTCTCGGCTCAAAGGAACAAATCTGATAACATCAGACACTTGTGTTACGGTATATTATTCTCACTACTCTTAACACATTCAGTAGCTGATGTTGCACTTCCAGCGACTTGGATGCAACAAGGGCGTTAAGTTTCATTTTCTCTATAGTCATTTGGACTGTTTTCCAGAAAATTTAGGTGACTTTTAAACTAAGATAACTATACCAAAGGGGATAATATCATATGAAAGGGCTCTATTATAATTCTAAAACAGGTTTTATTTATTATTATTATGTAAAAGAGTTTTTGATTTATCGCGCAAAATGTAGAAAAAAATATACAATAAGTCAAAAACTGAAAATCTGACAATTTTTTTTAAATTCCAAGCCGAAAATATACTTAAGAATTTATTAATAGGAATCGAGAGTTTATGCACTAGATAGAGTTCGTTCATTCACTGAAATTCCCAGTTCATTTACTGGCAATTTATCCTTTTGTTAAATAAAATAATTTATAATAATTAATACCACGCATTTTATTTGATTTTTTGATATACTGT